>NC_084795.1:95661410-95981410 GCF_963169125.1 Humulus lupulus | reverse complement strand
AAAAGTTGGTATAAAAGTTTTTGGTCAACGAATGCTTCTTTTCATTAAAATAACTGGTATGTACACGGGATCCCAAAAAAAGAGGTTTACAATTTATAGAAGTGAAAATAAGCAAGGTACACAATAGTCATCCTAAGTAGAAAAACCACTAAACCCTAGATCCAAAATAAGTCTCTACCAAGGCTCTCGAGCAGGCTGCCTATGTACACACCGACCCCAGAGCTCTCCAACTCATTGCTGGTCCAGCTTCCCCTTACCCTTTCCTGCACCACGCAGCACTTGTGAGCAAAGGCCGAACAAGAAAACCCAACTAAGCATAAAGACAATCAACAGATTACAATTATAAATAGTTTGCTTAATAATTATATACAATGCTCAACAAAATTCAATTTATTTATGCAACCATAGGGCCACCCAAGTGCGCACCGCACTTACTTCGTTCAGACAAATATAGAGTCGAACAAGAATAACTCACACTCCACTCTCTTTTCAAGTGGCAATAGCGTCGTACCAGTGTGTACCGCACTTCCAGATATAAACAGATATACATTACATACGTAACTCAACTATGTAAAACAGTTATTCATACTCAAACAACCAATTCAAAATACAGTTATAGTCATGTTCAATCACAAGGGCTCAAGCCCTAATTTCAACAGGAGTGCAATTTTCTTACCTCGAGTTCTCTGTGAATGACGATGCGGCCTCAAGTGCGATCCCGATCCTAAGTCTCACTAAAATCTATTCACAACATAAACATACTATTATTAGGGGTTGAATCCAACTCCCAAGGTTCACTCCTAACCCCAATTATAGAACAACTTTTCCCAGATGCCAGGATGTCAGAAACTTCCCCTGAGCCCCAAGTAGGCCCCCAAATGGATTCCCAAACTACCCAAGCCCTAATCCTAAAAATCAACAAAATCACATTTCGAGGCACCTGGTGCGGTTGCGCCTCCCTCTGGTGCAGTCGCGCCCACAGAGATTTTGGAATTCCTAGGGAACTAGCGTTGTCGCGCCGTGCCCAGTGCAGTCACGTCCCAAACCATGAAACCCTAAACCACATACAAAAAAATTTCCTTCTAAACCTTAGCGCAGTTGCGCCACAACCTAGTGTGGTCGCACCAGGTCGCCATAAACTAAAAAATGCCCATAAATCCAATTGTTCTTCCTCCAAATTCATGAACCGTGATTCCTCTACGTTCCCAGACCTAAAACTTGACCCCAAACCAATGTTTCAACGGATTTACAGCCACAAAACACCTGACACAACTTAAATAAACTATTACCAACATCAAATTACCATAAAAATGCACTTAAACCCATTAAAACAACAAAGTGCCACTAAGAGTTTTAAACTCTCACTTTGCCTCCAAGATTCTAATGTTCCAATCAAAATTGACATAGCAACAAGAAACGTAGGGAAGTACAAACTTGATTCAAAACTTATCTAACACCCTAAAATAGCCTAGCACACCAATTTTTGGAAATATTTAAACTAAAATCCCCAAAGTCAAGAACACCCAAAATTTGAACTTCAAGATTGAGGAAGAAGAGATTTACCTCTCTAAATTCAAAAGTCTGGCTTGATTGGAGTTGTCCTACAGCTGCTAATTCCTTCAGAAACTTTAATTCCCCTTGAAATCCTCACAAGAAATCCCTTGACCTAGCTTGGAAATCCTTGAGTTGTCGGTTAAGCTTCAAGAGAGAGAGGAAGAGAGGGAAGGTAAGTCTTGGGCGTGTAGTGAAGGGCTACTGCCCATTTGGTCTATTCTCTTGGTCAAATGACCATAATACCCTCACTCTATAATCCTATTCAAAGCATCCCCCAAGGGCAAACTTTTCATTTTGGCACTAATCTCACTAAACCTCAATTAACACCCTAAAGTCCCAATTAATTTATTATCCTCCAAATATTAATATTTCCCCCAATAATGTTCCAATAATTCCCAACATACACAAAATTACGAAAATCCCCCTTGTCTCACTTCAAGTCGGGTATAATTCTCGTTATGAATTTTCCACTAAATTACTTTAAAGGATCAACTCAAGCTGAATATCATAAATATACCTACATAATAATATGGTCTCAATCACATAACACAAACAACTACAATTATACCCTCAACGGGTCAAAATTACGTTAAATGCCCTTTTTAACGAAAATGGGCCCACAAGCATAATGAATACACATAAACATGCGTAAGCAGTCATATCATAATATAACTTATATATTCCACTTAGTCACCCATATATTCAATTAAATTCACATAAAAATCTAATTATGCCCTCTCACCACGCTAATTAAGGCATTAAGCCTTATTAGCAAATTTGGGACGTTACAATTTTAGTCACATCCCTTTATTTGTGAAACTAACCAAATTTCTCCCAATAGGTTAGGTAAACGGATCTGCTAAGTTCTCACACAATTTCCATATCAAATTGATATGATACTCTTATTAATCAATTCCCTCACATTTTCATGTCTTGGGCTTATATGTCTAGACTTCCCATTATAAATTATGTTGTAAGCTCTAATCAAAGTGGCTTGATTAGCACAATGTATCAAGATCGTAGATACATCAATCGTTGTTTTTGGTATCTCCAACATGAAATTTCTTACCACTCAGCCTATTTGTCGGTTACTGCTAGAGCTACAAACTCGAACTCATGGTTGAGTGACATATACATGTTTGTTTCTTATGCAATGTGGGTTGCTCTACAACCCTCAAAGGTAACTACTCTTGAGTTGTTTCTAATGAGATTTGTTTTTTAGGCTTATTGTCACAATACAAAAAAATCTCAAAGAACTCCACTTCTCTTGATTCAATTATCACATTAGAATCCAAGTTTAATAGCCTATAGGCCTTGCTATTGGAGGCATAGCCTACAAACACACATTTAATGGCCCTTAGACCCAACTTGGTCCTTTTAGGCGTCGTGCTCTTGCAATAAGCAAGGCACCCCCACACTTTGAGCTGCCTTAGATTGGGCCTCTTTCCTTTCCATATCTCATATGGTGAAATTTGATTCTTCTTTAGAGGAATCCAGTTTAGAATGTGAGAAGCGGTAAGCAAGGCTTTTCCCTATAACTCAAAATTCAAATTTCCATGTAATAGCATATAATTAATCATTTTAACATATGTCCTATAGTTTCTTTTGGCTACACCATTTTGTTGTGGAGTAAGGATCAGTACATTCATGTATTATACAATGCATCTCACAAAACACATTAAAATCATTGGAAAAATATTCACCGCCCCTACTACTTCTAATCACTTTTATTTTCTTTTCCAATTGATTTTTAACTTATGATTTATAGATTTTAAACATGCTAAAGGCATCATCCTTATTCTTAAGCAAGTATACATATGTGAATATATAAAAATCAGTAATAAAGGTAACAAAATACACATGTCCTCATTTAGTAATCATTCCATTCAATTCACACAAATCACTATATATTAAATCTAACAAGTTCATTTTTCTTTCAACACTAGGAAACTATCTCTTTACCATCTTGGATTTAACATATAATTCACATTTATCATGTTCAACGTCATTGAATACAATTAAACCACATTTTATAACCCTTTTAATTATACTAAATCCTATATGATCAAGTCTATTATGCCACAAAGTAATAGAATCAAAACCAAGCACATAAGAGGATAATGAACATGCATTTTTATCAAAATACTATCTTTTGTACACAATTTAATCATCTCATCACAAACATATCCCTTACCCACAAAGTAATTTCCCTTGGATAAAATTAGCTTACCGGCCTCAAACACCACTTTGATGCCCGTTTTGCTCAACAAATGCCCACTCACAGGGTTCCTATTCATATTCGGAACATACAACACATTGGTGAAGAGAACCTTCTTTTCAAATGTGAAGTAAAGATCAACATTCCCCTTGCCCAACACCTTGGACATTTGCTCATTCCCCATTTGGATCTCATGCCCATCCTTTGATTCCTCAAAGGTCTTGAAAACCTCTCTATCATAGGCTACATGAATGTTGGCACAAGTTTCATACCACCACCCTTGCACTTTTCCTTGGATGGAATTCACCTCACTCAAAGTTGCAAATGACTCTTCTTCAGTTGTGTTGAATTTGGATCCTTTGTTATGGGGCTTTCAATACTTGCATTCTCTAGCCATGTGACCATTATTGCCACAAACAAAATAAGGGCCTCTGAAACCCTTGAATAGCCCTTAATTCTCCCTTGGAACTAGATTAGTATCTTTTTTTTATTGGGGTTTCTTCTGAGTCTCCCATTTGGATTGAGAGGGTTTCTCTATGACATTAGCCTTAGATGTCCCAACATTGGACTCTTCCATACTATTGTCTCTAGATCGAGACTCATCTTCAATCGTTAGGTGTTTTAATATTTCTTCCAAACATATATCTTCATTCTTATGGAGAATAATCTTCCTATAGCCTCTCCAAGATGGAGGTATTTTGGCTATAATCCCTCCCACGAGGAAGGGTTCTGGCAATGTTATCTTATGAGTAGACAACTTATTACTTGAAGCTCATGTACTTGGGGAAGTAATGGTTTAGCATTAGAGAATTTAAATTCTATGTATTGAGTGATAAGGAATTCTTTGCTCGTTCTTCTTCAGTTTTGTATATCTTCTCAAGAGCTTCCCATATGTCCTTTTCTGATGTAGTGTTTGTGTAAAGATCATAGAGGCGATCTGACAAATCATTGAGTATGTGGCATCTACAAATGAGTTCATCTTCTTCCATTTTCTCCCTTTCTTTGATCAGTTCTTGGAATCACCATCCTTTAGAGGCTCCAAGTCTTCAATTCTTTGTCAAGAATGTAATGAACTTTCAATGTTGTAAGGAGAAACTTGATATTGTCTTGTTGTAGCGTCCCAAATTTGCTAATAAGGCTTAGGTCCTTGATTAGCATGTCAGGAGGGCAATAATTGATTTAATTATGTTAATATGTGAATTTAATGATAATGTGATTAGAAGTGCATGTTTAGGTGAATTAAATATGCTATTAGTGGCATATTTGTAATTTTAGCATGTTGAGGGCATAAATGTAATATTTGTGTTAATTATGATTGATACCACGAGTGAGTGGTGATATATTTGTGATGCACGATCAGAGACAGTCCTAGGAGTAGTTTAGCTAGATAGTCACAACAGGGTCGAATACCCGACTTGGGAGGAGCCTAGGGGCATTTTGGGAACGTAATATGTGCTTGGGATTTATCGAGTAATGGGTAGTAGTTTAGCAATGATTTGGACATGTCGGGATAAAATGGTGATTTATAGGAACACTCGAGGAACTAGCGGGACTTGGCAATTGACGAAATTTCCCTTGATAGCACTTGAGGATTAGCATAAGCTTAAGGGCATTTTAGACTTTTTGCTAAGGTTGGATATACAATTGGATGGCTTGAGAAATCACTAGAATTAAGTGAAGGGCATGCAGTAACTCTCAACTATTTCTCTCCATTGGTTTTCTCTCTCTCTTGGAGACTTAAGTAAGCTTTGGGAATTCAAGTTGTTGAGGTTGTGGATTTGAAGTTGAAGCTTTAGGAAAACTAAGTTTGAGGTAATTGAAGTTAGCTCAGGGTAGAATCTTGTACAGAGGTAAGCTCTTAAATGTGACCATCATGATGAATTATGTTGGGATTGGAGGTTTGCGTGAGAGTTCAATTTTAAGTTTGATTTTGGATGTTTGCTGAATGTGAGGAGTTGTTTGTTGTTCTGTTGTGATGTTTAGGTTATGAGAAAGGGAATTCTAGGCTTAAATATATAATGGGTTTATGATTGGGGTGTGAATTTGGGGCTTAAGCTCAAGGAAAAGGCAGGAAATAGTTTGATTTTCTGGGTTTAGGGGCTCGGGCCGCGGCCCTGTTCTTCAGGCGTCGCAGCCCGTGTGTGTCGAAGAGGCTGGAAAGCCCCTATTTGCCTAGGCGCGCCGCGGCCCGTGTCCCTCAGTAGAAAGGCATTTTGCCTCTAACTTGAGCACCTTAAGAGGCTGGGTTGTGGTTCAAATGAAAAAAAAAAATGGTTGTTTGAAGGATTTAATCTCGCGAACTCAAATGTTAAGGTTCGGGAAGGATTTTACTACCCGAATAGGCAGAATCCAAGGTCCCAGAGGCTAGATTTATATTCCAAAGTTATTTATTGGTTTAGAACTTGATGGATGGTTATTATATATGCGTTGTGACTAGGTTTTCAACGAGGCTGAGGTTAGGAGACTGTGCTCGGGATCGCGATTCTCAAATAGCACAGGACACAGGTAACGAAACTATTGTACCCGTAGAGCAGGGCGTGGCCCCTATGTTTGTAATTCAAGGCGTAGCCCTATTGATTGTATTGCAAGGTGTAGCCCTAATGATTGTATTGCAGGGTGTGGCCCTAATTTTTATATTCAGTACGTGTTTAAATATTTATTGATATTGTGCTATGTGATGCATGTTTGTGAGTGAAAGGCGAAGGCCAAGAATGGCAAAGGCCGGGAACAACGAAGGCCGAGAACGGCACGAAGCCGAATATGGCATGGGGCTGGGATCAGCATTGAGCACGCTGAGTGTAGGCCATTAGGGCGAGACCCTCCTAGGGAGCTAGAGTCACCCTCTCGGTGAAGACTGTGAACCCAGGGCTTGGTAAGCGCCTAGGACGACGTTGGCTGCTATGTGTTTAGCCTGTTGGCTATTTGTTATATATTGTGGATTGTCACATATATGTTATATGCTTTGTGTTTACTTTTCTTGCTGGGCTTCGTCTCACGGGTGCTCTATGGTGCAGGTAAGGGCAAGGGAAAGGTCGACAACCATGAGTACGGAGAGCGTGGAGCGACGAGAACATGTTCGGTCTATCTGGCTGCCACGACCAGGGTGATTTTGGGAAATTGCATTGTCTTGATTCGTTTTGTTGCCCAGGTCGACCTTGGTTGTAACTTCGAGTTGTAATGAATTTTCTAAACAGTATTTTGGGATCCCAAATGTATAACTCTTTACGATTTCAATGAATGACTACATTTTTATACTTAATGTCTTTAAACAACTTTTATTTTAGTTTAGTTACACTTTTAACTTAAAACCTTGATTAGCGAGCTAATGGCGCATTTTTTAACTCACATAGTAACGACTCTAAGGAAGTAGGGCATTATACTTGTCGTCTTACAAAGTTTGAGCCATCAAACCTATATAGTCTAACTAGATCTTGAAAAATGAATTTGAGGGCTAAGATTGATGAGCTTTTTTCCATGACTTTAACTATCACAAAAACCTTTAGAAATACACAAACTTTGACACAAAACAAAGGTTTAGAGATAAAGATTATTTATTTTTGGGGATTAGGCTATAGATAACCTTTGTTTGTGATACAACTCAAGACAAAAGATACAAGTAAATCACCCTTTGAGAATAGTTAAACAGAAATCAAATAAACAAAATGAGAAAAGAGTTTAGAGTGGACCTTCCTTGAAGAACAAACCCTAGGAACATAAAGTCACAAGCTATTATTTTATGTCAAACACAAAAGTAGCAAGGCTTGATAGAAATGAAGATTTGTTGTCCAAAAATATCTATTCCTAGCCTTCTCTATGGAAATGCTTGAAGCTACAACAATGGAATGAGAATGGGATACACAAGCCTTGATCCTTCGTACAAGCCAAGCTTTTTTGATGAAGATCTTGAGAAAAATTGTAATCTTGGAGCTAGAGAGAGTTCTTCTTTTAGAGAGAGAGAGAGATGAGTGATCAATTCACCAATTAACTCATATGAACTCCTTAAATATTATAGGACTCTCATTAGACTCAACCAATGAGATTAGAGCATTTAAATTTAAGTTTTGGAGCAAAATTATGTAACTATACGAACACCCCGTAATAGCCCAGGCAACGCATTGCCTGGCACCAGGCGATCTGTTTAGTCTAGGGTTTCAAAGCTTCTGGCAACTCATTGGCGACACCTTTGTTTTGGCACTCCAAGACTTGTCTCAAAACAGCTCCAAATGCTCCCAAACTTCTTCGCTACTTTTATATACTCTAAATAAACATTTTGGATCCAAAAAGTTTATTTATAAATGCTTATACTAAAAGTCAGCTTTCACTTGTTGACTTTTGTGAAATCGTTATTGTTTTTTAACCTCTTCATGCCTAAAAAATTTCACCATGTATTTAACCAATTGCAACATGTATTCTCGTCACTTGGCGCCACGTGGGCTATTTTGAAACCATGTGGGAAAGGCCTGCTCGAAATGTGAGGAGCCAAAGGCTCGAGCTCCACGTTCGAGTCATATGCTTTCTCCTTATTTTTTCCTTCTCGAAGGAGCCTGAATTGCTCCCTAAGCATGTTTATTCTCTCTTGGACTAGATCTATTAGGGGCGGAGCCTACTGGGAGCTAGTTATTGTTCAAATGAACTCCAACCCCTTGTTCTAATATCAAGTTGTAATTATTGTCTTAAACAGGTTATAACGTCTCCCTTTTCACAATCAAGTGTGCCCTTATGTATGGGTTCAACTAGTTATAGTGCCCATGGTTCTGGTTCAGGTGGTCTCGAAGATCCGGACCTTAAGTGTAACATCCCGAAATTTCCTAATAAGGCTTAAGGTCTTCATTAGGGGGCCAGGATGGAAATATATGGAATTATATGTTTACTTGATATATTTGATCGTGATTATGTGAGTTATATGATAATATAACTAGTGTGCATGTTTAGGAGTATTAAACATGCATGTGGGCCTGTTTCCTATTAGAAGGACAATTTTGATAATTTGGCCTGTTATGGGCATTATTGTATATATGTGCATCTATGTGATATATTTGTGAGACCACATTATTATGTGGGTTTATTTAAGTTACTCGGCACGAGACGGTCCTATGGAGCAAGTTAGCGGGAAAGTCACAACGGGACCCAATACCCGACTTAGGGCGAGTCAAGGGGTATTTTGCATATTTGGCATTTAAATAGGTTATCGGGTAATGGAAATGAATAATTGGGGATATATTTGCAATTAGTGAGTTTAAGAAGGAATATTGAGGAATTTGACCATTTTTCCCTCGGGGACATTTTTGGTACCCCGAGCCTCACGATTAGCTTATGTCACTTAAGCCTTAGGAAACAAAAAAGAAAGAAACAGAACATCAAGATTCTCTCTTAACCGACTCCCTCTCTCATCTCACTCTATTTTTCTCTCTAAGCTTCCTTATGCTAGTTGTGGAAGAACTAAGGTGATTTTGGCTAAAAACCAAAGAATTGAAGGCTGAGGATTGGAATTTGGGTAGCTTGTGGCTAAGGGATCTTCATTCACAGCTAAGGTAACAATTCAATCTCTTTGTTGTAACTGAATTTTAGTATAATCCATGGTTGTTCTTGAGGTGATTTTGAACCTTATATCTCCAGAGTAAATTTGGTGTTTTGATGAGTTTTATAACAAGATTCTTGTTGGGTTTTGCTGCTGAGAAGATGTTATAACTATTGTGGTGATTGAATTATTGTTTTGGGGTGAAATTATGATAGTTTGGGATGAATTTGGCTGTTGGAAAATATGGAAAATCTGGGTTCGCAGGGCCAAATCGCGGTTCTGTTCTTGAGGGGCCGCGACTCAGCTCAACCCAGGGCCCTAGGAGGCCTCTTTCAGGGAGGCGCACCGCGACCCTCTTGGGCAGGTTGTGACCCGTATCCCTTTGGAAAATGGAGAGGGCCTCAGGTTAGAGGGGTGTACCGTGACCCTCAAGGGCAGGTCGCGGCCCGCATGGGCAGTTTTGGCCTTAGGGAGTTTTTAATGACAAGAACCTTTTCCTTAGGGCTCGGGATCGATTCTACTACCTAGTTTAGTGGAACTCGAGGCCCTGGAGGCTAGGACTCGGTCTAGAAGCATTTATTTTCTCATTATTGATGGAATATTATATTATGGATGTGACTAGGTTTTCGCTAGGGTCTCGAAACTCGGACCTGAGGTAAGAAAACTGCACCGATACGTGTTATATATGATCAGGGCTTGGCCCGATTGTTATCAATAATTATGATTAGGGCTTGGGCCCCTGAGAACGTTTATGTTTAAGCTATTGTTTCACATGTATATTGATCCTACTTGAATATATTCTATACCTGCTTAAGTGTTTCATGTCTGTTGCATGGATTTTGTAGTTATGGTTTGAGGCCCGGTCAAATAGGTATGATTAATATTATGAGTATGGTTACTCGATGATGTTATGTGATTAACATGCATGGGTACTTGTTTTGTTGGGATATGCCTATTTATGGACGCTCAATATTCCACGCCCATAAAAGAATCAAGACGCGCGCTAAGGTCCCTTAAAGGCCTAAATGCATGCTTAAGCCACGACACACGAGAGCCACCACCCTCTCACAATGACCTTGCGTGCCTAGGACCGTGCCCTGCGAGATGATCTCACGCACCCAGGCTCACGCTCCAGCGCCCATGGCCTTGTGTCCAAGCCCGCGTGGCCTCACCGAAGTACCCTCGGCGTCGCGCCCCAGCAGGCGTTCGGCCTCGCGCAGCCCTAGAGTAGCCTCAGCGTCGAGCCCCAACGTCGTGGCCTCGCGCCCCAACAGGCGTTCGGCCTCACGCAGCCATGCCCGAAGTACCCTCGGCGTCGCGCCCCAGTGCCGTGGCCTCACACCCCAGCAGGCGTTTGGCCTCGCGCAGCCACGTCCGAAGCACCCTCGGCCTCACGCCTCAGTGCCGTGGCCTCGCGCCCCAGCAGGCTTTCGGCCTCGCGCAGCCACGCCCGAAGCACCCTCGGCCTCGCGCCTCAGCACCGTGGCCTCGCGCCCCAGCAGGCGTTTGGCCTCATGCAGCCACGCCCAAACCACCCTCGGCCTCGCGCCCCAGCAGGCATTCAGCCTCGCGCCCCAAGCGAACCACGCCATCATGTGGCCATGCGAAGGGGGGAGGGCCTCGTGAAGGGGACTCGTGAGCAGCTAGGGAGCCACGCCATCAATAGGCCTTCCAAGGAGGCCTCGCGGAGGAATAGGAGCCATGCCATGGCCATCAAGGTCTGAGTGGCATGGGAGCCGTGCCACCAGGCGGCCACGCGAGTGAGGCCGCGCATCAAGGGAGCCGCGCCCCCAAGGGGCTCGTGAGGAAGGCGTCTCGCCTCGCACCCTTAGACATCTGTCGAGGCCACATGCCTATCACCCATGCGCGTGGGTGACCTCAGGATGCTTCAGGCATCTCATGCCAAGGACCCGAGAGCCTTGCCTCACGTCACGACCATTGTATGCACCAAGTGTCCCATTCCCTATACCTTGAGACCCCAATGCTTAGAGGTTCAGGTACGACTTGAATGGAACATACTTGTACGACCTAGTACTAGGTACAGCCGTTAAGACCCTGTGTGTCGAGTACGAACACCCGTACCAGTCGGGGAGTGGGACTGCTGGGATAGGAGTTATGGCCCGTACGTCTACGACCAGGAGTCAGAGTCGACACCACTACCACCTGCACCACTATGTCTGTCACCACTCCTCTGACATGGGTACGGACAAGTAGTGGAGGCATCCTCCTGACGCTTACCCCTGTACTGAATGCAAGACCACATCCTCTGAAACCACTCTCCTGACAGAGTACTTATGTACCACTTGGTCTCCTGGACCACCATGTATCCAAGGCCATTAGAGCCTGCTATAAAAAGTACCTCTCTCCCACATGGGAGGGGGTTGGAAAATTTACTGTAGCAAGTGCTTGAGAGTGAATGAAAGATTGATTTCTCCATTGCTGTTATGTCATTGTTCTTGAGTTATTACTTAAGTTTCTACAGCTTTTTCATTGGCTATCTTTACTTGATAATTTTTTCCAACTCAACTTAGTTGACGAGTTCTCACCGTCAACACTATTCATATATGTTTCTATATTGAAGTTTGAATACCTAGATCAGAGCTTGACTTATTAGACAAGGACGACAAAAGTGCATTGCACGCTGATTGAAAGGTTTAGGCCTAAATCAACAACGTACTATTACGTTGGCTGATCCTATGGTTGTTGGAAAACCAAAGGTTTTTGGCTAGGTCTATGGCTAGTTACTTAGAGCTAAGGGTGAAGGCCCCAGGTGACCCTATGGTCACATAGCTAAGGCATAGGCACAGGGTTGGCTCTATGGTCAACAGTCCAAGGCAGCGGCCCCAAATTGCTCCAATGACCATTTGTTTATAACTGAATGACTGTATTTGTAGGTTATTACTACTAGACATGCTAGATAAGTATCTGAGAATTTCTATTTTTCTGTTTATGCACATGTATAGTTTTCTTGCTGAGCCTTCGCTCACGGGTGCTTTGTGGTACAAGTAAGGGGAAGGGAAAGCTTGACCAGCAATGAGGTTGAGAGGTTCGGTGGTGGCGTGTACATATGTGGCTGCTGGACAACCATGACTGAGGATATCTCAGAGGAACTAGGGTTGTAGCCCTAATTTTGCCGCTCAGGTTAGCTGAATGTAACTTTTTATGTATATATACCTTTTTAAAAGTTTGGTTGTAATATTTTGGGATCCCATAAATGTATGAAATTTTTTTAAATAAAAGTCAACGGTACCTTTGACCAAAAATTTTAACCCTAACCCTTGACATTAACTATAGTTACACATTTTAAGCCAAATGACTTGATTAGCAAGTCTGAGACAATTTAAAGTACACAGTGTAACAGTCCTGGATTAGGAGGATGTTACAACTTGGTATCAGAGCTGTCAAGGTTTAAAGGTTCCTGAAGACTAGCCGGGCATGTGCACTCACCACTAAAGACAAGCTCGACTCAAGGTTTAGTAATTATTATGTGTTTAAATACTTAAGCATGATATGAATGCCTTATCTGCGTGCCTGTTTTGGAGGCATGAGATAATGTGATAGGGCCTGGCCCTTGACTGCTGTATGAATGATAAAGAGCATGCTTATTGGCATCGTTACTACTTGTGAATACAAGGGAACCACTTATTAGCGTTATTATTTGTATATAGGCCAGGAAATGCTTACTAGCACTGTTAATACTGGCACGGATTAGAAGAACATGCTTATTAGCAATGTTATACTTGCGTAAATGCTTGGATATGTTTATGTGCATTGTTCTTTATTGATGGATATCAGGAAGGGCTTATTAGCACCATGAATGAGCACATTATGTGATGGCATGCTTATTAGCATTACACTTGGTTGTTTATTTATTGATCTTGGACCGTCAGGCGGCAAGAGGTATAGTTATTACTTACCTAACGGCCAATTTGATCACGGTAGGGTGGATTGAGTAACAGTATGATTCCTCGAACGTTAGAGAGGTTGGCTGGCAAAGAGTTACAGGCCATTGAAGGGAATGACCAAGGCCAGGTCCCACCACCTGCTCTATAAAAATGGCAACATGTGCTTGCTAACATGCAAGCCAGGTTAGAGAGGCAGGAAGAAGAGATTCGCCTCTTCAGACAGCAACAGGTTCCAGCAGGGAACCCATAACCCGCTATATCGATAGTGATACAGCCAAAGGTATCAGTAGTAGTGCAGCCCCAGGCAGGGGGAGATAGGTGGGAACCCCTATATGAGAGGTTCAGGAAGCAACACCCTTCTGTCTTTGAGGGCGTTTCATATCCACTGAAGGTTGAGCAGTGGATGACCATGATAACCACCATCCTGGATTTTATGAGGATAGGTGGTAACGAGATAGTGGCTTGTGCCATTTATATGTTTTGGGATGATGCCCGAATATGGTGGGAGGTGGTATCCCAGACCAAAGAAATAACCACCATGGAATGGGAAGAGTTCAGAACATTATTCAATGAGAAATACTACAACGACACAGTTAACACTGCGAAGGCTGAGGAATTCAGCAAGTTACTTCAGGGTAACATGACAGTGACTGATTACGCCCTGAAGTTCGACAGATTGGCAAAGTTTTCAGGGGATCCGGCTCCCACTGATGGGACTAGAAGAGAGCGGTTTCTCTATGGGATACAACCTATGATAACCCGGGATGTTCGTATTACTACTGTGAAAGGATTGACTACCTATGCACAGGTTGTGGAGAAGGCGCTGACAGCTGAGAGCGCAGAGAACAAGATCTCACGTGACAATGTAGCCACAAGGGATTCTAGGAGGTTGAGACCTCCATTTACAAGTTTTGGTAGGGGCGGAGGCCCCAGTGATCATAAGAGGAAGACTTCGAATACAGTTTCAGCTTCAAGGCCAGATAGGAGGCCACGGGGCATACAGATGAGCCATCAGAGTGGCGGTGAGACCTGGAGAGCATTCCCATAGTGTACTCGGTGCAGGAGGCGCCATATTGGGTAATGTCGGGCGAAGGTCTGTTTTGTTTGTGGTAGTGTGGGGCATTTGAAGAAGGACTACCCAAGAGCCAGAAAGGAGGAGCCGAAGAAGGTGAACAGCCTGACACCAGCTCGAGAGTTCACCTTGACCTAGGCAGATTCTGAGGCTAGTCCCTCGGAAGTTACAAGTCAGCTTTCTAGTGCTGGAACCTTCTATAGTATTTTGATTGATTCGGGTACCACACACTCTTTTGTTGCTTGTAGGATTATAGATGGATTGTGTAGACCATGTGACTTCTATCCAGTGGGGTTTGGTACTATGTTGCCTACTGGGAGATAGTGGTTTCCAAAAGATGGGTTAGATCACTAACAGTTACAATGGATGGCTGGGAATTATCAGTTGATTTGGTAGAATTAGTGATGACTGATTTTGAGATAATTCTTGGTATGGATTGGCTAGAGAAGTATGGGGCAACAATAGATTGCAAGAAGAATATGGTAACCTTTGAGCCTTAGGGTGAGGACCCCTTTGTGTTCATTAGCACTGTGCATGGACCCCGTATACCTATTATGTCAATACTTAGAGCTAGAGACCTATTGCAGGGGGATGCATAGGGTTCTTAGCTAGCGTGGTGGATACCACTCAGGTCGTATTTGTGGGACCAGAACAGACCTAATTAGTTTGTGAGTTTCTGGATGTGTTTCCAGAGGATCTGCCAGGGTTACCTTCACACAGGGAGATTGAGTTTGTAATTGAATTGGCGTCGGGGACAGAGGCAATATCTAGGGCACCTTATAGGATGGCTTCAGCTGAGCTAAAGGAACTAAACGCTCAACTACAGGAGTTACTAGACTTGGGTTTTATCAGGCCCGGCTTCTCTCCAAGGGGCGCACTAGTCCTCTTTGTGAAGAAAAAGGATGGTTCTCTGAGGATGTGTATCAATTACAGAGAACTGAATAAGTTGACTGTCAAGAACAGATATCCACTACCAAGGATTAATGATTTGTTTGATCAATTGCAGGGTAGAAGAGTATTCTCTAAGATAGATCTTCGATCTGGTTATCACCAGTTGAGAATCGGGAAGGAGGATATACCGAAGACAGTTTTTCGCACCAGGTACGGGCATTATGAGTTTTTGGTGATGTCGTTTGGATTGACTAATGCCTTGGCAGCATTTATGGATTTAATGAACATGGTGTTCAAAGATTACCTGGACCAGTTTATGATCGTCTTTATTGACGATATATATATATACTCTCACCTAGAGACAGAACATGTGCAACACCTCAGATTGGTACTACAAAGGTTGAGAGAACACAGGCTGTATGCAAAGTTCAAGAAATGTGAGTTTTGGTTGCCACAGGTGAATTTCTTAGGCCACATAGTCACTAAGGATGGGATTAAGGTGGATCAAACGAAGATTGAAGCGGTTAGAGATTGGCCAAGAGCGAAGAACGCTTCAGAGATAAGAAGTTTCTTGGGATTGGCACGGTATTACATACACTTTGTGGAGGGGTTCTCCAAGATTGCATCATCATTGATAGAGTTAACAAACAAGAATCAGACGTTTGTATGGTCAGAAAAGTGTGAAGACAGCTTCCAAAAGCTCAAGAAGAGTTTGATCACCACTCCGGTTTTGAGTCTTCCTACAAATCGGAACAAGTTTGTAGTCTATTTTGATGCCTTGAGGCAGGGTCTGGGGTGTGTTCTTACGCAAACAGGGAAGGTGATTGCCTACACATCACGTCAATTGAAGGAATATGAGCAGAGATACCCCATACATGATTTAGAACTTGCAGCAGTGGTTTTTGCACTGAAGGTGTGGCGACACTACATGTATGGTGATGAGTGTGAGATATACACTGATCAAAAGAGTTTAAAATACTTTTTCACACAAAAGAATCTGAACATGAGGTAAAGACGTTGGTTAGAACTGGTAAATGATTATGATTGTGAGATCCTCTATCACCCTGGGAAGGCCAACGCGGTAGTCGATTGCATATGCTGGAAGGGTTCGGGAAAGTTATATAGTGCTAGACAGATATCTAGGGAGTTGGCTGATGATATGTTAAGAGCATGGGCTTGTTGAGATACAAGGATTGATTTTGCGTTCTGATGGACACCAGGATCAGACGGGAGATTCTGAATTAATCTCATACTACCCCTTATTCTCTACATCTAAGCACCACGAAGATGTACCAAGATTTGAGAGTTCTATATTGGTGGCCTGGGATTAAGAAGGATGAGACTGAGTATGTGGCAAGGTGTCTGGCCTGTCACCGGGTCATGGCTGAGCATCAAAGGCCAGCAGGGCTGTTATAGCCTCTGGATATCCCAGAGTTGAAGTGGGAGGATATCACAATGGATTTTGTGGTAGGGTTGCCCAGGACAGTGAGCCAGCATAATTCTATTTGGGTCATCATGGATCGGTATACAAAATCAGCTCATTTTCTACCAATGAGGACGAATTACATGGTTGACCAGTATGCAGATCTCTATGTGTGAGAGATAGTTCGCCTTCATGGGACTCCGAGGTCTATCGTGTTTGATAGGGACCCTATCTTTACTTCCAAGTTTTGGGGAAGTTTGCAGAGGACGATGGGTATTCAATTGAATTTTAGTACAGCTTTATCATCCTCAGACCGATGGTTAGTCTAAGAGGACTATCCAGATATTGGAGGACATGCTGCGAGCATGTGTGTTGGACTTTGAAGGGTCCAGGAGTAAATATTTGCCTATGATAGAGTTTTCTTATAACAACAGCTATCAGTCTACCATTAGGGTGGCACCTTATGAGATTGCCCATTCACTAGGATGAGATGGGTGAGAGGAAATATTTG
This sequence comes from Humulus lupulus, assembly GCF_963169125.1. NCBI lineage: Eukaryota > Viridiplantae > Streptophyta > Magnoliopsida > Rosales > Cannabaceae > Humulus > Humulus lupulus. The sequence goes on along the minus strand of NC_084795.1, from coordinate 95,964,318 downwards.
GGTCCGGATGCAGTTTAGAGGACCACTGAGGCCATCGAGAAGAATAGAGCTCGTATGCTTGCATTTGAGATTCTGGAGAGGATCGGGCAGATGGGAGATTATGTCTTCCTTAAGGTTTCGCCTTAGGCCTAAATCAGCAACGTACTATTACGTTGGTCAACCCTATGGTTGTTGGAAAACCAAAGGTTTTGGGCTATCTCTATGGCTAGTTACTCAGAGCTAAGGGCAAGGGCCCCACGTGACCCTATGGTCACATAGCTAGAGCAAAGGCCCGGGGTTCGCTCTATGGTCAACTGTCCGGGGAAGCGGCCCCAAATTGGTCCAATGACCCTTTGTTTGTAACTGAATGACTGCATGTGTAGGTTATTACTACTGGACATGCTAGATAAGTATCTGAGAATTAGTATTTTTTTGCTTATGCACATGTATAGTTTTCTTGCTTAGCTTTGGCTCACGGGTGCTTTGTGGTGCAGGTAAGGGGAAGGGAAAGCTTGACCATCCATGAGTTGGAGTGCTTCAGTGGTGGATTGTACATATGTGGCTGCTCGACCACCACAGTCGAGGATATCTCAAAGAAACTAGGGTTGTAGCCCTGTTTTTGTCACATAGGTCGGCTGGATGTAATTTTTGATATACATACACTTCTTTAAGAATTTGGTTCTAATATTTTGAGATCCCACGAATGTATGAAACTTTTTTAAATAAAAGTCAATGGTACATTTGACCAAAAATTTTAACCTTAACCCTTGACATTAACCATAGTTACATGTGTTTAAGCCAAATGACTTGAGTAGCAAGTCTGACACAATTTAAAGTACACTGTGTAACGGTCCTATATTAGGAGGATGTTACATTAAGTCCGGGTTTGGTGTTGTAGACACTCACCGCCCTACTATAGTCCTAACTATCTTCGAGGAAACTAACTATCCTCTGTTGTTGCTGTAGAGCATAGTTTCGAGGTGGATTATTCACGTGCCTTGATTCCAGTAGCACGAGATCTCGACATCTTACTCCTCGAGGGTCGGAGTTATCTCGGCGGCCTATGCCCTTCCATTGGGACCTCATGATTATCCCTCTGCTTATGCCTGGCTTGAGGGTTTCTATCTCGACTGGTACTTCTTACAGTTTGGGCAGTTCTGTGAGGTGCCCCTTCACCAGTTCAAGGTCCACTAGGAATAGGATGTGGTATGTCTCATACTGCTGAGGGGTGTCTAATAGGAGAAGGAGGGTTCATGATCGAAGATGGCAGCAACCTCTCATTGTTTGAGGCAGGTGCTACAGGTTATGGATTATTACTCTGAGCTGCTTGTGAGGTAGCTCGATTGTTCCCAGTATCAGCAAGAAACTCTCTAGTCTAGTTGGTGTGTGTTGGGTTTCGAGAGGAAACCCTTGTTTGGGTGACTCCAGTATTTTCCCCATCTCTTCCTGCTTGATTTTGCTGAGCCCTTTGCTCAGTCATTCGAGCTGCAGTACTACCCCAAGGACGTCCCCTAGTCCTTCACGGGGGTGCTTGGGCTTCAACTGCCCTTCTTGACATTTCCTCGTTTAACCGAGTGGCCTCGGCTATCCTCTCTCGCAGCCTTTGGTTCTCTAGTTGCTACATTGGAACATATCTCTCAGGATTGTAATAATCTTGATTTGGTGGCTTGGAACATATCTACTTTGAATTCATACTTATAAAAGAATAAATAAAAATACAATATGATATAGTAAATATCAAATATCCCTTAAAAATAGGGTTGTTTAAATGTGTCTATAATTAATCCCACAATTATAGTCGTGTTGTAAGCGCCTATTGTTTTCCATGTTGATGCTTTCGAGCCTACACTGTGGTTTGGGCTTACCGTCACATTGGTATCCACTTCTTCATCTTTCAGACTTTCGAGTTTAACCTTCAGGACAGACCAGCCCCTTCAAGCTTACATCTTATGCTTGAACCAAACTAATGATTTAGTCTATAGATATATACTCATTTGTATAAATGGTCATATTTCCTTTACTTTACAAATTCGGTTCTTAGTATTGTGAGCCTACATTTTGAGACTAAATAATTGTGACTCGAAATTTGGGGTAACACTATCTTTTATGATAATTTATCAAATGAATATTGCCAAGGGGCACCATATGGTGGTGTATATATGAAAATCAGTCCTACAATGGAAAATTTATAAATGCCTAAGACTTTTAAAAAAAAAATACTAAAAATACAGAATCTGAAAAAAAAATTACAAAAATAAAGAGGAGCATAATCATAAATATGAAGCTTTTTTTTATAACCAAGCTTACAAATTTGTAACAATACAATTTTATGGTAACAAAAATTTACAAATTTGTATATGTTACAATTTTGGAAACAATATTTATAGACTAAATAAAAACTCTAACAAATAGTAACACAATTGTTGCAAACTATTATTCATATTTTTGTAAAATTTTGAATTTTTTAATTTTTTTTATTAAATTTATATTGCATGTGTAATTTTTTTAGGGATTTTTTCATATTTATAGTTTTTTAAGGTTATTTTGCAATAATATGGACATTTAAATTTTCAACTTTTTATGGCTTTTTAATTTAGAAGTTCATATTTATGGAATTTTTTCCCCATAAATTTGAAAAAATATATAATTACAACATATTTCTAATATTTATGTTTTATTTGATTTTTAAGGTGATTTTATTTTTTCTAAAATTTTTTTATTATTTTTCCAGGTTTTTTCTTTTTTTTTTCTTTACTTTTTTTTCTTCTATTTTTTCATTTTTTTCACCTATTTTTTTCTTCATCTTTTTTTTTCTTTCCATTTCTATTTTTTTTCTTCTTCTTTTATCATTTTTATTCCTTCATTGCTTTTTTTTTCATATTTTTCAGCTTTATTTCCTTTTTTTTCTTTCTTTTTTCCTTCTTTTTTTATCCTTTTTTTCCTTCCATTTTTTCTTCTTTGTTGTAATTATTCTTTTCTCCTTCCATTTTCTTTTTACCTTTTTTTTACTTTCTTTTTTTCTTTTTTTTCACATATATTTTAACATTAAATAATTATTTTACTATTTTATTATTTATCATTGTAATTGTTTTTTTACAGTTTTTTCCACTATATGTAGAAAAATTTAAATAATTTTTTTATCATTTTCTTTTTACCATAACCCTGGTAGGAACATCCAAATTTGGAAAGAAAAATAACAAAAATATGAAAACATGAATGGGTAACTAGTTACCCTGATTGGAACATTCAAATCTAGAAAAAAAATTGTATGAAAATGTGGATGGGTAACCAGTTATCCTAGTGGGAATATCCAAGTTTGGAAAAAAATAGATATGAAAACTTGAACGGGTAACTAATAACCATGATAGTAACATCCAAATTAGAAAAGAAAAAAAAATAGATATGAAAACAAAAATGGGTAACCAAGTACCTAGATGGGAACATTCAAATTTGATAAAAAAATATCTGATGAAAATGTGAATGGGTAACAATTTACCCTAATGGGAACATCCAAATTTGGAAAGAAACAAAATTAGATATGAAAACTTGAATGGGTAACCAGTAACCTTGATAGGAACATCCTGTTGACGCAGTTTTTCGTCAACAAGGGATTTAGGAATTCGAAAATAGATTGATTAAGCTTATTGTAAACCGAATATAAAGAAATATATAAACATTCACAATTTACATGGTTCAGTGGTCAAAATCCACCTAGTCCACGAGTCATTATTATTAATATTTTTAGGAACTCAAGGCAAAATTGTTTATGACAATTTTGGCAGATATTTCGCATACAGAATGTCAGTCCTTTCTACTATCAATTCCCCTTGTATTTATTCAAAATTATGGTGGACAATATTGGGTAACTGTAATATAAATGGTAATGTGCAATATTGAGTAACTTCCCAAGTTAATGGACATTTAAATATCCTAATAAAGCCTATTGTCATTTTACATCAATCTATAAATGTATATAACGATAATATGCAGTTATTGCGCATATTGGGCTTCTGAGTTTGTAGGGATTCTCCCATCCAAGCTAGATGCCATTCTCGTGCTGGATATGCTTGGAACAGGATGGTTTGACTTAGTTAATGCCCAGGATTGATGCAGGCGGTCTGGATGCTGGGTACCTCAATCTCCCTCATTTGCATCTCTGAAGCTCTGGAAGATCCTAGGCTGTTCTGGACTCAGTGACACAACCTCGAGTTGTTAGGTCCGTAGTTAGGGAAACATCTCTGAAGTCTTGCCTCCTTTATTTATTTTGCGCAAGATGTACCCCAAGCTAGATAGTTAAACTCGTGTTTTTAGGGTACAACATTTTCGCCCAAGCTCCTGCTCGAGCATGACATCACTTCTGACACGGATAGTAGGGGATTTTCGGCTTCTGTTATGAGAAAACATGCCCAGCCGCTCACTCGAGTGAGACATGTGTACTTGTTATAGGTCCCTATTCGGGTTTTGAGTGCTGTGAAAGTTGTCTTGTCAACTTTTTTTCGTCGTTTGGTTTATTTAATTCTGACCCTCGGATATTTTCTTGCTTTAATCGTGTGGGTCAGATTTGTCCTCGAAGTTTACGTATAAATAGAAGAGTAGACTATATGCCTAGCCACCTTTGTATTCAAAATTTCCTTTTTCTCTTTCTTCCTCCCAAAACATTCAAACTCTCTTAAATCTTTTTGGTTCCCAGAAATTTTTTAGGTCCTCACACTTTGATTTTTCATACATTTTTTGTTCTTCCTTCACTCGTGGATCAAGAAACCAATCTTTAAGTATGCTCACCCCTGGTTTAAATTTCAATCTCTAATTTTCCAATAAGTTTTATGAAATGTTTTAATACTTTTGCCTTACTTTGGTTCTGTACAAGTTTCGTGTAGGTTTTTACCAGGCCAAAAAAAATAGCACTAGAAACGATTAAACATAATGCACAAAAATTCGATATTTTCTAGGTTTTTTGGGTTTAAAAGATGAATGTTTGAATTTCTGGGTTTGAATATTCCAAGGTTTTAGGTTCATTTTTGGGTAACTTAAGGGTTACAGTATTGGAGTGGTTTTGCATTAAACTGCCTTTCGAAACCACTGCGTCTGACACACGAATCCCAAAATTTTAGCACCTTCCCGAGATTCGTGTGTGTGAGCTAGAGACGAGCATGGGACCACGCGTCGGGGTATTAAGCCTAATATTTACTCATAGATGCCTTAAATCGAGTAATAAAGCCTTATAATTTTAGGTCGCCATTTCTTCTGTTATTAGAGAGGTTATATTCCAAGATCACCTCTAATGGGTCATTTTGTAATCATGCAAACTGAAATCTTTGTCATGGCTCCTCCAAAGAAAAAGATTGTGGCATGCTCCTCTTTTTAAGGTAAGGAGAAGAAAGTTGCCCCTGAAACACCCATTCCCCACTTTGGTCTAGTGGTGGAGAAGGAGGTCGAGGTAGGACCTGATAGTTTCTTTGAGGCCGAGAGGATCGTGTCGTGAATAAATACTCAAGACAAAGTCAATAAGAAAATGATGAGTCTCAAGATAGAGATGAGTCCCAAATTTTATGCTCGACCTCCTTTTGTTGGAGGGCGGAGTTATATCCCGTTGCAGAATGACTTCGGGGCCTAGAATTATGAGCGTCTAAAGGTAGGTGCCTTCCTCCCGCTGGACCAATACTTCATAGACTTCTTGAACTACATCGAGCTTGCGTCGTTTTAGCTCCCCCCGAATTCATATCGCCTCCTTGTGGGGTTAAAGTATTTATTCCTCAAGAACGAGTGGGAGGTCTCCACTCCAGAGGAAATTTTGTATTTTTTTTTTTTTTGTCTGAAAGCCAATCCAGACACTAAAAATTGAGGTGACTGTTTCTACAACCTCACCTAGTTTCCTAAGTCTACCAGCGTCATCGACCTCCCCAGCCACCCGAATGACTTTAAAGACCGATTATTTATGTCAAATGGGTTCAAGAACTGCACCCACCAATACTTCAACTATCCTCGTAAGTTTCTCATCCTTTTGGACACTACTTGAATTCCTTATCTTAATCAATTTAAAACTTATTATGATCGAGTTGTTATCTTGTGTAGCTATTTACAAGAGAACGGAGTGGTCTGAGACCCTTGGGGGGTCAAAACTGAACCTTGGCCAACGCTCCTGCTAAGGAGAATGAGTTTCGGGCAGTGGTGAATGGCACCACCATGGTGGCATGTAAGCTGATCCGAAAGGATCAAACACTGGCCCTCAAGCCTTGAGGCTCTCCCCAGGAACTTCCTCCAATCGTCAAGGAGGTTGAAGAAGAAGGGGAGGTCGGACCGTTGGTGCATAAAAGAAAAATATCTTAAGATAGACTAGATCCTAGCCAAGGTCGCCTAGAATCGGGGGCAGTAGCTGGCACCTCCAACCAAGGTAATCAAGATAGAGAAATAAATTGGGTTCCTTCCAGTTTTAGGCTAGTCCAATTCAATCTGAGGCAGCTTGTGAACTAACACCTGGTAGACCCAGACCTAGATGTGACTTTACATCAATGCGTCGACCAACAGGTCGTGCGTCATGATTTTTCCTACCCCAAATATATTGTAGTAGCAGATAATACAATACATTTTAGGTCCACCATTTTTTAATAGTGTAGGACAAACCTTCTGTCATGGCATTCCTTGTGTCAGGGTACATTTACTCCGGGTATTAGGCAGGCCGAGCATGAGCTTAGTCCATATGAGGAGCCTGAACCCCTTAGGTCCCATGATTTAGTATTGCTAGAATCTTCCCCTCCCCTGATAATCAAAGAATTAGAGGTTATACCCAGCCCAGTTCATAATCTGGAACTGATCATATTAGTTTCCTCCTCTTGTTCGGAGGGTATGGTTCTTTTTCTATTACTTTTTACTTTTTATTATCTTGACTAACACTTTTTGGACCTGACTCTTCTGCTCACTCTTTTACAGATGAAGACATGAATCTAAAGGAGGCTTTCAAAACCGGATGAAACGTAAAGATGCAGAAGGTTTTGAAGAAGACCACTCCCGGGGCTAGAGCCACCATCGGGTCTCCTGCGAAAGACAAGGGTACCAACTTTGCCCAAAAGTAGTAGTAGCCTCCAGTCACCGTATTCACTACCTTAAAAGCTCCTCCACCAACTCCTCGCAACCCCGCTTCTATTCTGCAGGTCATCCAAGTTGAATTCCCGACTATCACGAACCCAGTTCCTCCCCTCGAGGTGGGGAAATATCCAGAGACTCTGTGCAGTTTATATGAGGAGATTATGAACCATCTAATGAAGCACATGATTTTTGTCAACACCAAAGAGTTGTAGGTTATTAAGGCAAGACCCTCGACTACCATCCTCAACTCTGCATAGGGGGTGACTCGGGTCTAAGCTGAGGTGGATAACACCAAGACCGCCTTGGACAAGACCAAAAATGCCCTGAAGACCTCCCAAGAGAACGAGCGAAATTCCAAAGCGCAAGCCTTGGAGGTAATCCAGTAGCGAGACTAGCTTCAGCTCGAGGTTAACGATCTTAAGTAGAAGCTCACGGAGGTTGACAGTCTCAAGCAAAAGATTGTGTAGTCAAAGACAAGGCCAAGGAGGACACTGCTGAAGCGGATAACTCTTTGGAAGAAATGTTTTATCGGGTCTGGGCATACAAACTAGAAGGGGATTTCCCGTTCGTAGACATGGAACTTTTGGGGCGCTACCTCGCCATGTTCCAGGACCGATTATCAAAAGAGCCTGCTGAGACAATGGAGACTTCTGGAGTTGCAGCATAAGGCGGGGTCGAAGAGGTAACATCTCGAGAGAAAGTTACCGAAGCTCAGAGATAATGGGGGCCCTTTTTTATGTTTCTTTTTTATACACGTTTTTTTAAGGGTATTACAAACCCTTTTAAATAGGCCTTTTAGGCTGAGACAATTATTTGAGGTTAATTGTCCTTGTTTATACATATTTTCTTTATATGTGTTGATTTTGTTATATCTAACCTTTTTTGTTCATTCCCCTTTTCTATCAAGTATTTATGTTTATGAACCTTCAAAGTCCTTATACATTCAAATAGTTATAGGGGGTAACTTTGGATCGAGATATCTTGCCTGATGGCTCGCCCAATTAATTTCTAGTCGCTGACTTGGTTACTTCCAGGAGTATGATCGCTTATTCACGTATAGTTGTTTGGGATCAGGCCTTGGACCTGGTTTAGTTCCAGTATTTTTGTACCTAGTAAAACTCTAGGATTTTGTTTGTTATGTTTTGAATTTCTTAACTTAGTTCGTATTCAAAATTTATTTGTAAACTCGAGCTTTAAGAAGCCATAGAGTAATCAATTTTCCAAATTCTAAGTTGCAAAAAAAAAAAAATTAACCTGAATTTGTCGAATGTTTCAAAGATTGGGTTATATTCTCCACAAGCGATCATAATTTAAAAATTTTATAGACTGCTTTTACATAATCAACTCATGCTAAATTACAAGAATAAAATAAAATGAATTGATACCATGTTTAAAATATGTAGCAACCCATTACTATTCAAGTTCCAAAAAAATGAAATGGCCTTTACAAATAAGCCTTACAAAAGACAAAACTCATCAAATCTAACAAAGACGTCCTATTACTAATAATACTTCTTGAGGTGTAGAGTGCTCCAAGTTCGTGGAATCAATTCTCCACTTAGTCGAGCTAGTTTGTAGGTTCCTTCCCATACACTGTCTTTAGGGTCTTTGTTAGCTAGAAACACCCTCTAGAGCACCAAATCCCCCAGCTCGAGTCTACGCCCTTTGAATTTTGAATTAAAATACTTAGCTACGCATTGTTTGTAGTGGGCGAGCTACAACCGAGATTCTTCCCGTTGCTCTTCAATTAGATCCAGGGATGCATTAAGCAGGTCATGATTTTTGTAATGCCCCAAATTTCCTAATAAGGTTTAGAACCTTGGTTAGGAGGTCGGGAGGGCCATAATTGATTTATTATAGTATTTAATGATTATATGCATATTTACGTGAATTATATTATTATATGATGGTGAATGCATGCATATGGGAGAATTTATTATTGTGAGGGTATTTTGGTAATTTGGCCACTGTGGGCGTAATTGTATATTTTGGGTGCATGATTGTGATTAATTAATATAGCCACATTATAAGGTGGATTGGTTCGAGCTATCGACATGAGACGATCATGAGATGTAAGTGTTCGGTCTAGTCATAACGGGTTTAAGCTCGGGGCTTGGGGTGAGTCTCGGGGTGATATTAATGATTATAGCATTACCGGGGATTTTAGGGTAACGGGATATGAATTATTAGTGTTTGAGGATATTGAGATTAGCGGGAATTGGGAAGTGTTAATTATGATTAACGGGTTAAGCAAAAAGTACCAATTTTACCCCTAGAATGGTTTTAGAGGCTTAAGATGACACAAGGGTAATTTGGTCATTTTAGGGGTGGATATATATGATTTAAAAGGTTGTTGGCTGTAGAAGAGTAACAAAAACAGAGTCTCTCCTCTTTCTCTCCCGATAGATTTTCTTCCTCTTTTCTCTTTGGATTTTCAAGCTCAGTTTGAGGAATTAAGCCAAGGAACCAAGCTTAGCCAAGCTAGGGTTATGCTCCACCATTGAAGAGGGTGTGTTGCCAAGATTAAGGTGAGTTTCTGGCCACTAGAATTCTTGTTTTTGCTCTGTTTTCTAAGTTAAGTTTCAGCTGGTTTTTTTGGGTTGGAAACTTGGGAATTGGTTGGAGTTTTGGCTAGGGTTCTTGGGGTTGTGGTCCCTAGGACATGTGGAGGTGGTATTTGGGTTCATTTGGGAGTTAATTTGATGTTTGGAAGCTTTTGGATTGGGTTAGAAATGGTAGAATCGAAAGAAGGAAAAACTGGAAATTGGCTGGCTGAAGGTAGCGCTACAGCGCCCAGTGTAGGGCGCTACAGTGCTACCTGCAGGGAGGTTGGGCGGTTTGTGGTTCTGTCTTGAGCGCTGGGGCGCTAGAAGGGCAGCGCTGTAGCGCTACCCTGTTCCTTCATAACCCTGTTTTGGGTGTTTTTAAGGGCTTTTGGCTTGGGGTTTCAATCCTTAAGGCCCGGGATTGAATCTACTCGCTGTGTGGGCATGTTTCGAGGTCCCGAGAGTGGGGTTTAGGTTAAGACCCTATCTTTGGTAATTTTCATTAATTGGAGGTTGTTTTGGTTATGACTGGGTGACCGCTAAAGGACTAAAAGTTGATCGTTCTCAAGGGTCGTTCTTTAAATCGTTATAGCTCGACTTTGACGTAAGAAAACTGCACCCTGTGTATATGTGACATGCATGGCTATTATGATGCATGTTGGTTGAATACTAAGTATGACATGCATGGTTGTTATTGATGCGTGTCGGATGATTATTATGTGTGACATGCATGGCTATTCTCGGTGCATGTTGGTTGGCTATTAAATGTGACGTGCATGGCTGTTATTGGTGCATGTTGGATTGTTGAATATATTGCATATGATGCATAAGAAACATGTGATTAGGACATGCTTTGTATACTGGGTGTGATATCATTCAGAGCTTGAGCCTCTGTGTTAATGCATAGTCCTAGTTGTACTAATATCTGTTAAGTAAGCATGCTGAATACCTTGTTTATGGATATTGGACATGTGATATATGTTTGGTGGCATGGCTTACTTGTGTATGGCGCTGACTTATTAGTCAGAATCGACAATGGTGTCAGATCCATCTGTGAAGCTGTGACTTATTAGTTAAGTTCACCATGGGCTGAGCACTGGTCGTGTTTTACCGACCCAAGGATCAGAGGTGGCAGTGCGTTGTGAACGCCAGGCCAAATAAAGATTAGATCTAATCGAGGTCGGCATTGAATGACTCATATGGGGTATTAATGCTTGACCAACCGGAAGGTCAATGAGAACTATAAGTGCTTGCCTGGTCTAAGACCAGATGATTTCAGCCAAGGTATATGACCCCGGTGACCGTTTGTCACATGGCTAAGGGACGTTGTCCATAGTTTCGACTCTAGAGTCGTGAGGAAGGTTATGTTGGTGACTAATCACCTTCCACCTGTCCTAATCAAACTTAAGAAAGAATCACTTATCGGTTGAGCCCCGGTGACCCTATCGTCACATGGCTAGAGAGAGCGATGCTCATTATTGTGACTTTTGGCTATTGTCACCTATTGGCTTGGACTGATAGTCCCGAATGGTTATTATGATCGTTGTTGATATTATATCATGCTCTATTGTGTTTTCTTGCTGGGCTTTGGCTCACGGGTGCTACGTGATGCAGGTAAGGGCAAGAGGAAGCTGGACCATCCCTGAGTTTGAGAGCTTAGGTGATGACGTGTACATATGCAGCTGCTCGTCCGCCACGGACGAGGTTTAAAGTGGAACTAGGGTTGAACCCTGTTTTGCCGCTTAGAACGGCCTGTTGTAAATGTTTTCTGTAATAGACTCTGAAACCTTATTTTCGGGATCCCAATGTATAAATTAAACGTTCTAGTGAAACGGTATATCTTGAACAAAATTTTTAATCCCTAAACCGCTAATCATACTTAGTTCACGTTTTTGGCCAAATGCCTCGATTAGCGAGTTTAGCACTGTTTATAAGGCACACCATAACGGTCCCTGGAGTTGGGGCGTTACAATTTTAATCCTACTTGTAGGTCCTTTGCCTATGTGACATCACCAGAGCCTCAACTGGGAGCATAGTCTCGCTTCCAAAAGTAACAGAGAATGGAGTATGCCTAGTACAACTGCGATGTGAGGTCTTGTAGGCCTAGAGCATTTTCGGGAGCGGTTTGGGCCTAGCCTTTAGCGTCTTCTAGTGGCTTCTTTAAACTCACCTTTAGGGTTTTGTTTACTGCCTCGACCTGCCCATTAGCTTGAGGGTATGCCACTGAAGAGAACCTCTTCATTATGTCATATTTCTCACAAAATTTTGCGAATAAGTCGCTGTCAAATTGAGTTCTGTTATTGGACAAAATCTCCTTTGGGAGTCCAAAATGGCATACGATGTTTTTCATGACGAAATCTAACACTCTTTTTGAGGCTATAGTTGCAAGAGGCTTAGCCTCAACAAACTTAGTAAAATAGTCGATTGCAAAAACTACATAGCAAACTCCTCCTTTTCCAGTAGGTAACGAGCCAATTAAGTCAAACCCCCATATAGAAAATCGCCATAGTGAGGAAATCATAGTTAGCTTCATGGGTGCAGCTCGGCCAAAGGTGGAAAAACGTTGGCATTTGTAACACTTGAGGACATATGAGGTTGAGTACTTTTTTAGCATGGGCTAGAAATAACATTGCCTTAGTACCTTTAGAACCAATTTTTGCCCCCCCCCCCCCCAAGCGTGGTCTCCACAAAATCCCTCGTGGATTTCTCGAAGGATAGCCTGCGCTTCCTCGGGCAAAATGCACCTTAGGAGGGGCAAAGAATGACCCCACCTGTAGAGAATTCCATCGAACATAACGTACCACGGTACCTGATACAATGAATTTCGTGCATTCTTTCAATCTTTCAGCAGCTTTCTAGTCAAGAGGTATTCAACTATGGGAGTCATCCAAGTCGGTTTTTCACAAATCACGCCAACCTCTACTAGCTCTTCATTGATGCTTGGTTTTTCCAAGAATTCTATGGGGACCACATTTAATGTGTCCACTTTTTTGGTTGTAACGAGTCGGGCTAAAGCATATGCATTCGTATTATGCTCGTAGGGGACCTGTTCAATGGAATAAAACTCAAATTCTAACTGTTCGCCTTTAACTTTAGATAGAAAGGCTTCCATTTTAATTCCTCAAGCCTGGTATTCTCCTAATACATGGTTAACCACGAGATGAGAATCACTAAAGCATTGGATTACTCTTGCTTTCAGCTCATTCGCTACCCGAACTCCAGCCAACAATACCTCGTACTCTGCTTCGTTGTTGGAAGCATCGAAACCAAATCTGAAATTCGTATGGAAGCTATTTCCTTTAGGTGAGATTAGAATTATTCCAGCTCAAGACTTGTTCTCATTTAACAATCCGTCAGTGAAGAGTTTCAACAATTCTTGTACCGATTCCTTCATTAGTTCATCTTGAAACCCCGTACATTCAACCATGAAGTCAGCGAGTGATTGGCCTTTGATTTCTGTTCGTGGTTTATATAGTATCTCAAACTGACTGAGTTTGATGACCCACTTTAACAAACATCCTAATATCTCATACTTTTGCAAGACCTGGTTTAAAGTTTGATCTGTTAAGACATGTATATTGTGGGACTGGAAATATGGCCTGAGTTTCCTCAAGGCTAAGATCAAACAGAACACGAGTTTTTCAATTAAAGGATATCTAGATTCAGCTCCTAGAAGCCTCTTACTCACATAATACACTGGTTTATGTGTTCAATTTTCTTCTCGAACTAACACAGCGCTAACCGTGTTTTATGTTATGGCTAGGTATAACTATAAACATTCTCCAGCAACTGGTTTTGATAACACAGGGGCTCAACCAGATGAGTCTTTAGATTCTAAAATGCTTATTCGCATTTTTCTGTCCATTAAAACTGTCTATTTCCCCTGAGCAAGTTGTAGAAGGGAAGACATTTATCCGTGGACTTCGATACGAACCGGTTTAAGATCGCGACCTTTCCAGTTAGGCTTTGTTCTTCTTTTCACAACCTGGGTGAAGGCATTTCTAATAATGATCAGATCTTCTCTGGGATTGCTTCTGTAACGTATTCCTAATCCAAGACTGTTATACTGTGTACTTTAAATTGTGTCAGACTTGCTAATCAAGTCATTTGGCTTAAAACATGTAACTATGGTTAATGTCAAGAGTTACGGTTAAAAAATTTTGTCAATGGTACCGTTAACTTTTATTTTAAAACAGTTTCATACATTCGTGGGATCCCAAAATATTACAACCAAATTCTTAAAGAAGTGTATGTATATCAAAAATTACATCTAACTGACCTAAGCGGCAAAAACAAGGCTACAACCCTAGTTGCTCTGAGATTTCCTCGGTCGTGGTGGTCGAGCAGCTGCATATGTACATGCCGCCATCAAAGCACTCCAACTCATGGCTAGTCAAGCTTTCATTTCCCCTTACCTGCACCACAAAGCACCCGTGAGCCAAGGCTCAGCAAGAAAACTCTACATGTGCATAAATAGAAAATACAGATTTCCATATACTTATCTAGATTGTCTAGCAATAATAACCTACCCATACTGTCATTCAGTTACAACAAATGGTCATTGGACCAATTTGTGGCCGCTTCCCTAGATAGTTGACCATAGAGCCAACCCCGGGGCTTATGCCCTAGCTATGTGACCATAGAGTCACCTGGGGCCCTTGCCCTTAGCTCTGAGTAACTAGCCATAGAGCTAGCCCAACACCTTTGGTTTTCCAACGACCATAGGGTCGGCCAACGTAATAGTACATTGATAACTTAGGCCTAAGCCTTTCGACAAGTGCAGGGCACTTTTGCCGTCCTTGACTAATAAGTCAAGCCCTGATCCAGGTATTCAAACTTCATTACAAAAACAGATATGAATAGGCATATCCCAACAAAACTAGTACTCGTGCATGTTAATCACATAACACCATCGAGTAAGTGTACTCATAATACTAGTCATACCTATTTAATGGGGCCCCAGGCCCTAACCACGGACTCCATGCAACAGACATGAAACACTTAAGAAAGTATAGAATATTCAAGTAGGATCAATCAACATGTGAAACAATTGCTTAAAAATAAACATCCTCAGGGGCCCAAGCCCTAATCATAATTATTGATAATAGTCTAGCCAAGCCCTGATCACATATAACACGTATTGGGTGCAGTTTTCTTACCTCAAGTCTAATTATAGCGTAAAATAAGGATGACCCTCGAGCACGATCCTGATTTCGAGCCCCTAGCGATAACCTAGTCACAACCATAATATAGGATTCCATCACTAATGAGCAAATAAAGGCTTCTGAACCGATTCCTAGCCTCCAGGGTGTTCCACTAAATCGAGTAGTAGAATCGATCTCGAGCCCTAAGGAAAAGGTTCCCGTCATTAAAATCTCCCCATGGCCGAAACTGCACAGGCAGGCCGCGACCTGTCCTTGAGGGTCGCGGCGCACCCCTCTAACCTGAGGCCCTTTCCCTCTGCCAAAGGGATGCAGGTCGCGACCTGCCCAAGAGGTTCGTGGCGCGCCTCCCAGACAGAGGCCTCCCAGGGCCTTGGGTTTAGTTGAGTCACGGCCCCTCAAGAACAAACCTGTGACTTGGCCTTGCGAACCCAGATTTCCTTCATTTTTCAACAGCGAAATCCAACTAAAACTATCCAAATTTCACCCCAAAACTATATTTCAACCATCCCAACAGCTTTAATATCTTCTCAGCAACAAAATCCAACTAAAACCGAGTTGTAAAACTCTCCAAAATACCAAATTCAACTCTTGAGCTATAAGGTTCAAGAACACCTTATGAACAGCTGTGAATTCAAATAAAAATTTAGTTACAACAAAGATTAAAACATTACCTAAGTTGTGAACGGTGATCCCCTAGCCACAAGTTATCCGAATTCTAGTCCCGAGCCTTCAATTCCTTGGTTTCCAGCCACAATCCTCTTAATTCTTCAAGAAAGCTAGCTTAAGGAAGCTAGGAGAGAAAGAGAGTGAGAGAGAAAGAGAGAGTCGGCTAGCGAAGTGTTTCTGTGTGTTTCCTTATGCTTCCTAAGGCTTAAGTTAATTAAGCTAATCCCGAGGCTCGGGGTACCAAAAACGGCCCCAAGGGAAAAATGGTCAAAATCCCCAGTATTCCCTCCTAAACTCACTAACTCCAAATATATCCCCAATTATTCATTCCCATTACCCGATAACCCATTTAAATTCCAAATACCCCTTGACTCGCCCCGAGTCGGGTATTGGGTCCCGTTGTGACTTTCCAGCTAACTTGCTTCCTAGGATCGTCTCGTGCCGAGAAACTCAAATAAACCCACATAATAGTGTAGTCTCACACATATATCACATATATGCACATATATATACAATTATGCCCATAACGGGCCAAATTATCAAAATTTCCCTTCTAATAAGAAACGGGCCCACATGCATATTTAATACTCCTAACATGCACACCTGTTATATTATCATATAACTCACATAATCACAATCAAATATATCAAATAAACATATAATTCCATATATTTCCATCCTAGCCCCCTAATCAAGGCCCTAAGCCATATTAGGTAATTTTGGGACGTTACAGCTTCGATCCCCTTTGCGTTGACTATGAAGCCTAAGAACTTCCCTGACGAAACCCCAAAGGTACATTTCTGGGGGTTCAGCTTCATGTTTTATTTACTCAGCACACCAAAGCATTCTTCCAGATTGGATACATTGTCATTGGAAGTCTTTGACTTGACGAGCATGTCGTCGACATACACCTCCATGTTCTTCCCAAATGGCATGACCTTGTAGTAGTATACGTTATGTTCGTTCATGAAACTGGTGTGCTCTTGGTCCACAGGGTTCATCGCGGTCTGGTTATATTTATAATACGCGTCCATGAAGGACATGAGCTCATGGCCAGCTGTGGTGTCAACTATCTGATCTATTTTTGGTAGTGGAAAGCAGTCTTTAGGATAGGCATTGTTGAGGTCAGAGAAATCATTGCAGGTCCTCCACTTTCTGTTGGGCTTCGAGACCAAAACGAGGTTTCTAATTCAAGTCGGATACGTAGCCTCTCTAATGAACCTGCATTCCAATAAGTGAGATACCTCTTCCTCAAGAGCTTCTCCTTGCTCTCTTCCCAACAACCTTTGTTTTCGCACCTACGCATACAGATTTTTGTCCAAGTTCAAGGTATGCATCATTACGCTTGGACTGATTCTTACCATATCCTCATGCAACCAGACAAAGACATCAAGGTTCTTCCTCAGAAACTCGAACAATTCTTTATTTCTTTTGGTTCCGAGATTTTTTCCAACCTTTACTACCCTCAAAGGTACTTCTAGGTTGAGAACAATTTCCTCTAGCTCCTCCTACGCCTGGAGCTCAAATTTGTCTTCGCCTAATCTGGGATCAATTTCTTTGGGTTGGGTGACCTTATTTCCAACATCCTGAGGTTCTTCCACCTCTTTGGCGATTTGTGACAGTCAGAATCCCGTGATCTGTAAGGGGAAAGACCGGGTAAAGCTGTGCAATCCCACACTGCCTGGGGAAGGTTAAGTGTGATGATTCTAAGACTGTGTAGGTATGGGACTACACAGTTGAAGATGGCTTAAATGGATTGATGGGTACTACCTATATAAACAAGATGCGTTTTCTTTTCGGTAGCCCATCACTTTAGAACTCCAAAGCTAAGCGTGCTTGACTTGGAGTAATCTCAAGATGGGTGACCTCCTGGGAATTTTTCTCAGGAAGAGTGCGAGTGAGGACAAAGCATGCTGGAAAGACTCGTGTTGGTTTGTAGGGTCAGTCGTCATTCCAAGAAGGAGCCATAGTGACGTGGGGTGTTACACGATTACCATGGCTTGCTGCCCGGGTTATGATTTTCCCTTCATGGCAATGTTATAGCATTCCCTGGCAGTGAGTTGATCCCTCCATACAGTACATATTCCCGAGGACCATGGAAATTTCATGGCCACGTGGCAAATTGAAGTTATATCTTCAAACGGCATCAGCGCAGGTCTTCCCAAAATTGCATTGTAGACAGCCAGATAGTCAATTACTATAAACTCAAGCATCTTGGCAACATCTCCCATCTCATCGCCCAATGTTACTACGAGCTCGATTGTTCCTATGGCTGCCATTCCCTCTCCTGAAAATCAATAAAAGGTCATAGAGGTCACCTTAAGATCGGCTACAGATAGCCCTATCTTTTCAAGGGAGGACCCAAATAGCACATTCACGAAGCTCCCATTATCAATCAGTATTTTGCGCACCTTTCGACTAGCGAGTTGAATAGTTATCACCAGCAGATCAATATGAGGGAATTGTACATGGCTGGTGTCTTCTTCCATAAAAATGATTGATTTTTTATCCAATCGATGTTATTTAGATAACCTTTGCTCCGGAACAAACTTCGTGCCATCGTGCGTTTCTAGCTCCTGGATATATCTCTTATGGGCTCCATTGATTGTTCCACCCATATAAGGTCCGCCCGCAATGGTGGCTATGTCCATCCCTTCAATAGGGGGAGGGATAATCTGATTTCCTTGAGCTGGTTGAGGTTGTGCTGGATTTACTAGGTTATTCGGAGTCGGATGAGGGTTCTGCTCTGCCTGTTGGTTAGGAGCTACCATATTCCGAGTGTATTGGGCTAACAGTCCAGCCCGAATGACAGTCTCGATCTCATCTTTTACTGACGGTAATCGTCTATGTTGTGGCAAATATCATTGTGGTATCAACATAATTTAGCTGGGTCTCTCTTCGCTCTTTGATGCTTTATGGGCTCGGGCTTCTTATATGGAAAGGGAGTAAAATTAGCTAAATAAATACGTTCTTCTGTATCTATTGAATCAATATAGGCAGTGTAGATGGAGGTATCTTTCTGCCCGTGCATTTTTTTCTTGGAAATATTCTGGTCCCCCTCACCATTCCCTTTTCGTTTATTACCCCCCCCCCCCCTAGTTATTCTGGGTAGTGGGCTGAGCCATAACTGCAGCACCTACCACCACTCCAGCGGGCTAAATGAGGGTCATACTGGTTCCTGCGATAGCAGATTCTGCCTCTTCTAGATTTATCCACTCTTAATTCATCTACACTTTTCACTCCTTTCCTTTGGAGCTCCTTCCATAAATCTTCTTAGTAAACTGATAAAGGTAGACAATCAGGGGCTCATTGAGCTATTGCTTAATGTTGGCCAGTAAGTCAGCCTCCACTCAAACCTCTTTGGCATCTCGGAACTGTCTCTTGAACTCAAAGGACATCTTTTTCTATGAGGTGATTGAGTGTTTCTTATATTTGTTGAACCACAACTTTGCTGGTCCGGTCAATGTAGCTAGGAATATAATACACTAAAGGTCGAGGCTCATGTTGTGGGCCATCATTAGAGTGTTGAAGGTCCCAATGTGGTTGGACAGATCAGTGGTTCCATTGTATGTGGGAATAGTTGGCTTCCTGAAGCAAACAGGATACGAAGCTGCTGCGATATGAGGAGAAAAAGTTTCAAGCTCCTCATCGCAATCACAATCATCTATATTTTTCCCAGACAAGTGCCTCTTCATTTGCTCCTCCATTAGGGCCAGCTGTTCGAGGGTTGGATCATTCGTCTCTAGGTTATTTTGGAGCTGGTAACGAGTTCTCATCCTATTGTGCATGTTACTTGGGTTATTTTCCCTCCAAGCTTGAGCTCGATTAGGAAAGACGACATTCCCATTGTTAAGCACGATAGACGGATCTCCCTTGTTCTGAGTATAGCTCAGATAATCATAGCAAGCCGACTGTCCTCTTTGCGTGCTTAGATGATCACGCAAGTCAGTCTGTGGATTGGAGCACAAGCTTTGAGATGAACTCAACTAATTTCTTAGATTGCTTTCATACCTATGAGAATTCACATTACGAGCATTCCCAGTCCAGCCCCCGCAATGGATTTCCGTCAGATAACTACCCTCCATGAAGCTAATTGCTCGTTGTTGAGGCCGATGAGTTGGATTATTAGAGCGAGATTGCGAGGCATATGTGTCTTCTACAAGTATAGAATGCCTAACTTCATTCATGCGCCCTGGAGCATTCCTCTGTGGGCGTGGTGGTGTTGGATGATGAATAGGTGAGGGAGGATACCTTATTGGTGAAGCAATTCATGTCCCATCTAGACAAACCTGATTGGCACCCATTGTCTACTCCAATTTCTGGAGATGGTGGCAACACGGAATTATTACGTGGTACTTGAGTAGTTGGATGAGGCGTTGGTGGATTCACAAGGACTTCCACCCTTCTTGATGTGGTCTCAGCTCGCCCTGCATGGCCATACTGATTTCAATGAGTGTGAGTTGCTTGTCCATTCCTACGCTTAATAGTAGGAGGGTTATTTCTAGGAATCCGTTCAGAGGGCACAAAGCTTGGTGTTGCTGTTCTAATGGAACTACTTACATTAGGTCAATTATTTCGGTGGGACCGAGATATGTGCAACTCACTTAGCCTCCTTCTGACATTTCATTCGTTGTAGGAGGAGGTAGTCGAACCATGATCTCGTTTATTCGGCTATTAGCCTCGGCAAGGTGGCTCCTCAATTGAGCATTCTCCATTTCAATTGCAATCAGGTACCCAAGATTGGGGTCTGGTGGGCGAGAGGCCGAACTTCTGGTGTTGTCCTGATCAACGTGCTATTTTCCATGTGGCGTTGTGCAGACGTGCCTTCTCCAGTGGGGATGGTCGTATGGTGACCTCCTTGATCATCAAGTTGCTCCATTTCATTGTCGTGCATGGAACATGTAACCATTATGATGATTGCTGGGTTGAATATTGTGCGAGATTTTCAAGCTTAATCTGCTCTCAATGAATGCACCAATATGTTGACGCAGTTTCTCGTCAACATGGGATTTAGGAATCTGAAAATAAAGAGATTAAGCTTATTGTAAATCGAATATAAAGAAATATAAAAACACCCACAATTTATGTGTTTCAGTGGTTAAAATTCACCTAGTCCACGAGTCACTATTATTAATCTGTTTAGGAACTCAAGGTGAAAATTGTTTATGACAATTTTGGCAAAGTTTTTACATACAGAGTGTCGATCTTTTTTACTGTCCATTCCCCTTGTATTTATAGGGAATTATGGTGGAAAATATTGGGTAACCATAATATAAATGGTAACGTACAATATTCGGTAACTTCCCAAGTTAATGGACATTTAAATATCCTAATAAAGTATATTGTCATTTTACATCAATCTATAAATATATATAACAATAACATGCATTTATTGCGCATATTGGACTTTCGAGTCTATATGGATTCTCCCATCCGAGCTAGATGTCATTCTCGAGCTGGATATGACTGGAACGGGATAGTTTGACTTAGATAATGCCTGGGATTGATGCAGGTGATCTGGATGTTGGGTACCTCGATCTCTGTCATTTCCGTCTTTGATGATTTGGAAGATCCTAGGCTATTCCACACTTAGTGACACAACCTCGAGCTGCTAGGTCCGGAGTTAAGGAAATATCTTCGAAGTCTTGCCTCCTTTATTTATTTCGCGCCAGCTGTACCCCAAGCTAGATAGTTGAGGTTGTGTTTTTAGGGCTCAACACATCCATATTTGGAAATAAAAAAAAGATGTAAAAAACGTGAATGAGTAACCAGTTACCTTGATGGGAACATTCAAATTTGAAAAAAAAAATTGATATGAAAACTTGAATGGGTACCCAGTTACCTTGATGGAAACATCTAAATCTGGAAAAAAAATCATATATGAAAACGTGATTGTAAGTAGTTACTTAACCCAAACAAGGAAAAAAATAGTCACGATCTTTAAAAAAAAATGTAAAAAAAAAGTTCAGTAAAAAATGATAATAAATGATAAAATATTTTTAGTTGAAGAGGAGGCAAACTAAATAAGTTTTCTCCAAAAAAGTTTGACAAAGAGGGAGGAGAAATAAGACGTCACATAGAAGAGAAGTTGAAGAGAAGAAAACTAAAAATAGTAAAGTGAAAATGTATTTGTGATTATAAATTGTAACATTAAATTATTGTTACACCCAGATTTCGAGACCTGAGACTGTGACCTCGGAAGCTGGATTCGTCAGGTGTGAGCTCGCGATAGCTAAAGTGCATGTTCGTGGTCCAGATGCCAAACCCTTGAAGCAAGGTGGCAACCTCAAAGTTCTTTCTAAGCTCGAAAGACATAGCATCGGAGTATATCCATTGTCGGGTATCTTGGGATCAAGTAGCCCGAGCTTAGCATGGGTATGAGCTCGGAATGTAACGGCCTCGATGGTATTTAACCACTCCGAGCTGGTCTTGGGGAAAGTTGCACAGCTCATAATTTACCTAAAGACCTAGACTGGCATGATGCTGATTGCCGACCTCGAACGACTTAGTGGGTCATCTGATGAGACGCAGTCCATGCATTCAAAAGATATTTATTGTTGTAACTTCCCTACATTAAAGGGATATTAACTAGTCTGTTATATGCCCCCTGGTCTTCAGGGGACGTTTCCTTGGATATAGGAGTTACCAAATTTCATGTCATTATTCCCATTAATGAAGAGGAGTATCTTCCCGAAATGTGTGGGAACAAACTCTGAGAACCCTCTATAAACAGAGAGGTCGTGAACTTTTGTAAAGGACAGATTTTTGATATCTTGAGGGAATTTCTGGAGAATTCATCCCTGAAAAATTTCATGAAATATCCAAAGTCTTAATAACATTGACTCGTGGACTAGGCAGAGTTAACTACTAAACCGCGTAAAATTCTTGTTGTTATTCTGTATTATTTATCTGTGCCATAGTTCTTGTTGTTTAACTGCTCTACGTTTTAAGTTGACAAAAAACAGCGTCAACATTTTGGTGTTTTCATTGAGAGCCTTAAGCAATACAATCCTTGATTAGCTATGGCCGTGAATGATCAAAATATTCCTGAAGAAAACTATCCACGTTGCCCTGGGAAGCAGACGATGGTGAATCCTGAACCTGAAGAAAAAAGTGAGTCCTCCGATTCTTGAGGACCTCCAGCACCTCCAGCTCCAAGGGATGATGAGGACATGTGCTATAATCCTGAACGGTACGTCCCCATTGTGGAACTTGAAAATCGACAGTTAAGAAAATAGTTGGCTAAGGCCAAGAAGCGGAACGAAGAGTTGGCTAGGTTAGCCGCAGATGAGCAGGCGGCTCAGCCTCAACCTCTGCAGGAGAACCAAGACCCACCTCCGCAGGATATTCATGTTCCTCCCCGCAAGCCTCGCGGGCGACCTCAAAAAAACGTTGCCACAAGAGGAGCGGAGCAGCCTCCATCACCAACAAAGCAACCTACTCCCTCGAGACCCCGAAGAAACACTCAGGCTAGGGCTCCAGCTAACTCAACTGTGGAGATACCAGCAGAAACTGGGAATAACCGAGTCCCTGCAGAGGCTCTAACTCAGGTTCCTAGTAACACACAGAATGTTACCGAATCATCACGGGCGAACTCAGCACCATCCAGGCCCCGAAATGGTTGGCAGCCACCGTCACCCATACGTTTCCCACTGTCACCAATAAGATACCCTTCACCACCTCGGAGGAACACACAACCAACTCGGGGTGATGAGGCAAGACGGGCAGGACAGAAACAGGGGAATAGTGAGGCTACTAGAGAATGGAGAGGCAACCATCCTGCGAGAAGCCAAATGTCTCGATCTCGCACTATAGAGACAAGGCAGCATGAAAGGAATTCGTCTTGGAATAATCATGCGACAAGCCTCGCCAATGACGACTCAGGGGACGCCAGATCAGTCAGCATGTATGATCAAGGACGAAGAAATACTGGAAACCATAGGAACCGCTCTAACCTGCGGGAGCACCTGAATCAGAATCGGGGTAGTGGTAATCCATCGAACCCGGACCTGAGAGATCGCCTAAATGGACGCAAAGATCCCTTGCGAAGGTGCGAGCCTGGAATTGTTATCTATGATAGCCAATTTTAGGCGAGACCCCCTGCGGACCCGGTTCAAGAAAGAATTGATCAGCTGGAAAGGGCATTTAGGCTCTTGCAGAATGAGCGAGGTCGGAGTCGGGATGAGGATTCTGATGAGGAGCTCGAACCATTCGCTCCCCATATTTCCAACACTCTATTTCCTCAAGGGTTTCAGATACCTCATGTCCCTCCTTTTGAAGGGAAATCCGACCCATACAGTCATTTGAGTACATTTAACACAATAATGAGAGCAAGTAATGTAGGTTACGAGCTCAGATGCATGTTGTTTCCAGCATCGCTTACAGGACCAGCAAAAAACTGGTTTGAAAAATATAAGAGACATTCAATCACTTCTTGGGATCAGCTATCAAAGGATTTCAAGAAGCAGTTTAGAGCCATGATTGGGGTCAGACCCAAAGCATCGACTCTGACCAACGTTCGACAACAGCCGGGTGAAACGTTGAAGAGCTACTTAACAAGGCTTAATCTGGAGGTCGCCCGAGCTTGAGATGTAGATGACAACGGTCATCTAATGTCCATCCAAGCTAGGGTAATGCCGGGAAGTCCCCTTTGGGATGATATGCAGAGAAAACCTGTGAGGTCCTTAACCGAGTTTAATAGGCGAGCTCAGAGGTTTGTCAATGTAGATGAGGCGAGGTCAACACTGAATATGACCTCTCAGCCCGTAACAACAACGATAAACGTAAACTCTGCCTCGGCCTCGGCCTCGGTGGACCCATCAGCCTCAAAACCTCCTGCAGAAAACCCTTCGAAAAGGAAGAAGAATGAAGGAAGTAACCCCGAGGCGGAAGGGGGAAAGAAGAAGAAAGGGGAAAGGTATTTCTCCGTGTACAAAGTGTACACCAAGCTCAACGAGTCTCGGGAGAATATATACCTAGCTAATGAAAACCAGGTCCCTTTCAGGCTTCCAGACCCCATGAGAAATCAGAAGTCCAAGAGGGACTCCAGCAAGTACTGTCGATTTCACAGAGATACTGGGCACACTACTGATGAATGCAGGCAGTTGAAGGACGACATCGAAGGACTGATCTCGAGAGGATACTTCAAACAGTATGTTAGGAACCAGAATAATAATCAGGCTTCTACTAGCCAGAGGACAGCCGCACCACAACCGGCTCAAAATAATATTTTTTGTGCTAGAGAAGAAGATAGGCCCCCTCCGATTGATGGAGAAGATGTGATAACCATCTCGGGTGGGCCTCATCTCGCAGGAACGGGCAAGAATTCCCAAAAGTGATACGTGAACGAGTTAAAAACTGGGGACGGGTCCCCCTATGAACCCGAACCTAAAGCTTCGAAGTGCCAAAAGATTGAATCTCACCTGATAACCTTTACTGAAGACGATACGTCCCATGTACAGTTTCCCCACAATGACCCACTGGTCATCACTCTCCAGCTCATGAATAAGAGAGTTCACCGAGTTCTCATTGATAATGGGAGCTCAGTGAACATTCTCTATAAGGCCACCTTAGAAAAGATGGGACTCGCACTTCGAGACCTAAAAGGTTCTGCAGCGACCTTGAACGATTTTTCAGGAGAAGGGACTACCTGTATGGGGTCCATTGAACTCCCTGTAACCTTGGGAGACTACCCAGTCTCAGCGACCAAGATGATGGAGTTTGTAGTAGTGGACCTGCCATCAACTTACAACGTGCTGCTCGGCAAACCTGCCCTAGTACGGCTGGGGGCAGTCTCGTCTGTAAGACATTTTGCCATCAAGTTCCCGACTTCTAGTGGCATCGGGACGTTGAAGGGAGATCAGTTAGCTGGGAGGGAATTCTATAGCATTTCAATAAGGAGAAAAAAGTAGACGAGCGCACAAGCACTCATCGTTATTCAGAATAAAGGCGGGACAATCTTGGAGGAAAGATTGGAGGAAAGAGCTTATCTCGAACCATTGGAAGAGCTCGAAGAAGTCAGGCTCGAAGAATCAGACCCCCCAAAAACAGTAAAGGTCGGGAAAAACCTCCATGAAGAATCTAAATAGCAATTAATTTGCTTTTTGAAGAAAAACCAGGATGTCTTCGCGTGGTCACATTCGGACATGGTAGGAATAAGTCCAAATATAGTGAGCCACGCGCTAAATATCGATAAAAGCTTCCCGCCGAAGCAACAAAAGCGAAGACAACTGGATGACGATAGGAAAAAGGCCCTAAAAGAGGAAGTCAATAGGTTAAAGGCAAACTGATTCATTAGGGATGCTTTTTACCCCGATTGGGTAGCCAAACCAGTACTAATCCCGAAGCTTAATGGGACGTGGCGAACCTGCATTGACTAGTCGAACCTCAACAAGGCCTGTCCTAAGGACTGTTTTCCTTTACCACGGATTGACCAGCTCGTGGATGCCACGGCAGGGCATGGACTAATTTCATTCATGGATGCCTATTCTGGATATAACCAGATTGCCATGCATGCCCCTGACCAGGAACATACGAGCTTCATAACAGATAAAGGGTTATATTGTTATAACGGCATGCCGTTTGGGCTCAAAAATGCTGAAGCCACTTACCAGCGGCTCGTGAACATGATGTTCTCCGAGCAAATAGGGAACAACATGGAAGTTTATGTTGACGATATGTTAGTCAAATCTCAACTTAACAATAACCATGTTGATGACCTCGA
This sequence comes from Humulus lupulus, assembly GCF_963169125.1. Lineage (NCBI taxonomy): Eukaryota > Viridiplantae > Streptophyta > Magnoliopsida > Rosales > Cannabaceae > Humulus > Humulus lupulus. The sequence continues at coordinate 95,938,156 of NC_084795.1, read as the reverse complement.
AGAATGCTTTGTCGTGCTCCGGAAATATAACATGAAACTTAACCCTCAGAAGTGCTCTTTCGGAGTATCTTCAGGAAAATTCCTGGGTTTCATTGTAAATGCTCGAGGAATAGAGGCTAATCTGGATAAGATCCAGGCCCTAATCGATATTCCTTCACCTCGAAAACACAAAGATGTCCAGAGTTTGACAGGCAGGATGGCGGCACTAAGTAGGTTTATATCAAAATCTACAGACTGTTGTCTTCTGTTTTTCAACCTGTTGAGGGGAGGCAAGAAATTTGAATGGACAGAGGAATGCTAGTTGGCTTTTTAGGAACTCAAGAAACACCTCGCAGAACCCCCTATCTTGTCAAAACCTATTACGGAAGAAGTTCTGTACTTGTATCTTGCTACGACCGAGCACGCCATAAGTGCAGTACTCGTACGAGAGGAAGAAAAAGTGCAAAGGCCCGTGTATTACGTCAGTAAAAGGTTACTGGGGGCAGAATCAAGATATCCCTTGATGGAGAAGCTAGCTCTCAGCTTAATTCACTCATCTCAAAAACTTCGACCCTATTTTCAAGCGCACCCCATCCATGTACTAACTGATCCACCACTAAGACAAGTCTTGTCCAAGCCGGAAGCTTCAGGTCGACTTCTTAAATGGGTCGTTGAACTCGGGTGTTATCCCCAAAAATTGGAGTCCGATGATGTGGCAATCAGAAGTGACAAGTGGCAATACATGGTCAGTAAAAGGCACATTAATAGTCAATAAATGTGTTGGCTCTTCGGAGTTGTGATAAAGTGATCTGACCGAACAGATAGAATTTTTGTCCGACCGGTGAAGATTTTTGACTGACCAGTACCAGAGAAGTGTCATGACCGACCAGTCATGACCTTGGCCGACCAGACACATGTGTGTCTACCCAGTCATGACCATGTCCGACCGGTCACATGTTTGTCTGCCCAGGCATGACCTTGACCGACCAGTCAGGTGCATGTCTGCCCAGTAAAGTGTTTTGTCGGCCAGTGAAGGTTTGGTCAACCAGCCTGAATGTGATATGGATCGACTAGACAGAGCAGGGCTACGCAAAAGATCCCAGAAACGGCTTCAGCAAGAATCGGTCTTAGCTTACGCGGGAATCTCTCAGATTATCCCATAAATATAGTGTATCATTATATTTTGAATATTATTGTAAATTAAATATAGCAAGAATAACAAAATATCCCGATTATGGGGGACATCATCTGTACGATCCTGAGCCTATAAATACAAGGCTCATGGCATCATAAAGGGGGTTCTGAATTCTAATTGTCTAGAGAGAGAGTAATTGTATCGAGATAACTCTTGTATTCTTGTAATCTGCACTGAAGAAACTCAGTCGACTCAGGTTCATCTGATCTTGAGTTAGATCTATAATCATAACTCTAAGTGGATTAGGCTATTACCAACACATTGGGGCTGAACCACTATAAAAATTGTCTATGTCATTTATTTCTCTTGAAGGGTTTTGTCGTTTTGACGTCTACGCGTCGTTGTCCAAAAACACGATCAACATTGGGAAATTCGAGATCACCTATCATCCAAGGATGACCATTAAGGCGCAAGCCTTAGCAGACTTCATAGTGGAGTGTACTGGCATGACCAACAATGAAGTTATAATCCCGGCCCACGAGCTGTGGAAACTTTACGTTGATGGGTCATCTATTGAAAATGGATCGGGGGCAGGAGTAATTTTGATCACTCCTGCAGGAAGCAGATTTCACTCTGCCTTGAGATTTGACTTCAACGCGTCAAATAACGAGGTTGAGTACGAGGCTTTACTAGCGGGACTTCGTATAGCCAAGGAGCTCAAAGCTAAAGCAATACATTGCTACAGCGACTCCCAGTTAGTGGTTAACCAGATCTTGGGAGAGTACCAGGCTTGTGGTACGAGAATGGCAGCGTACTTAGAAAAAGAAAAATCTGCATTGGAATATTTCGAGTTCTACGTGGATGCCTTAGACAGGCTCACTACCTCTACCGAGAATGACAAACTGCATGTCGTACCAATTGAACATCTCTCGGCACCTAGTATTGACGAGCCAAAGCAGGAGGACGTGTGTATGATCAATTCCGAGCCTACGTGGATGACTCCGATAGTTGAATATCTCGAGACCGAAATTCTCCCAGAAGAACGGACCAAGGCTCGAAAGTTGATGTATCAAATCCCTCGTTATACCATTGTAGATGGAAGGTTGTATAGAAGAGGATATTCCATGCCACTACTCCGGTGTGTGACTCCACCCGAAGCTAAGAAAATCTTAGAAGAAATTCATGAGGGGTTCTGTGGAGACCATACTGGGGGGCATAGCCTGTCCAAGAAAATCATACGCCAAGGATACTTCTGGCCTACCATCAAATCACACTCGTTTGACTACGTAAAAAGGTGTGATAAGTGCCAACGATTCGCCACAATTCCTCGAGCTCCACCATCCGAGCTAACTATGATGACCTCCCCATGGCCATTCGCGGTATGGGGAATCGACCTCATAGACTCCCTTCCGGCTGGCAAGGGCGGAGTAAAGTACGTTGTAGTCACCGTAGATTACTTCACAAAGTGGATAGAAGTTGAACCTTTAGCGACAATAACCTCCAAAAAATTCCTTGACTTTATGGTGAAAAACATCATATGTCGATATGGGATGCCGAGAAAGATTGGGTCTGATAACGGAACCCACTTCGACAACGATCTGTTTACCAACTTTTGTGAAAAAAAAATGGAATAATAAAGAGTTTCTCATCAGTGGCCTATCCCCAGGCGAATGGCCAGGTCGAGGCTGTAAACAAGACTCTAAGAAGTTCACTGAAGAAAAAGTTGGAAGAAGCTAAAGGAAGATAGCCCAAAGAATTTCCCCAAGTCCTATAGGGATATAGGACCACGGCCTGTACATCGACAGGACATACCCCGTTCTCTCTGGCGTACGGTTGCGAGGCTATGTTGCCAATCGAGGTCGAAATTCCCACAATTCGAGCCCTCGCTTATGATCAAGCCTCGAACCATTCTCAGTTTTAAGAAACTCTTGATCTAATCGAGAAAGAAGGAACGAAGCTCAGTTAAAAAATGTTGAATACCAACAGTGAGCTACCCGGTACTTCAACAAAAGAGTTCGGGATCGAAAATTCGGCATGGGAGATTTGGTGCTAAGGCGTGTATTCTTGGCGACACGGGATCCAGCAGCTGGCGTGCTCGGGCCCAATTGGGAATGACCCTACTAGATAGAGTCAGTCATCCGACCCGGCGTTTACAAGTTGGCGAGATTGGATGGAAGTCTAGTACCAAGATCATGGAATGGTGAACACCTACGACCTTACTATCAATAGTATAGGAAGGATGTTGCCGATAACCATGCTTGTTTATCTGTACTGTTTTTCTATTTTTGGATTTTTTTCAAATAAAGGTTGATTTTGTTTAATATGTTGTATTTTTTGCAATCTCTCTTAATTTAATAACCTATGTTCTCACTCATAGAATATTAAGGGGGCATCAGTGGCACATATACCACCAGCTTGAAAAAAATAAAACAGCATATACGAAATACATATAAGTGTTTGGACATAACCAAATACGCGAGCTAAGACAGTCTGAATATAACCAAACTGTCAAAAGTACACAAGTATTTCGAAATAACCAAATGCGCGGAATAAGATAAGTTTGGATATAACCAAACTGGCAAAAAGATAAAAATGTTTGGATGTAACCAAATATGCAAACTAGATTAAAATGTAAGTGTATGGATTACAAACCTAACACGACCTTAATAGGTTTGGAACAAACCAGCTAAAACTAATCGGCAGTAAGTTGGAGCATAACCCACTTCTTAAAAGTCGAGATCGAGGCTGGAGTATCTTGCAAAACAATAGTTTCGACCTCATAACCTCAGAGAGCTAACCGAGGACGAGAAAAAGTAACTAAAAAGTAAGATATAACTAAACCATTTGCATTACACACCATACAAGTACTTTTGGGTGCATGGTAAAAGTAATATCCGACCTTGACAAATAACGAGATCGGAAGCGGATAATTTGAGCAAACTGTGCATGAATGCATTAAACCTCGAGCTTAAATCCAAACTATGTTTGTGTGATTAAACAGGCATATATGACACTTTAATATAAAATGTGCAAAATATTTCAACCCGTGAAATGTAAAGCATATATATTAAAATGAAGTCAAAAAGAAAGAAAAATTGTATCAGCCCCATGGGCATAAATTAAAAGAAAACAATTACAAAAAATAAAGGGACGCAACCCCAAGGTGTCATCTAAAGAGAAGGAGAAACCCCCTTGGCCTTCTCAGCATCAGTGTCCTCCCCAGCTCCTTCTGCGTCATCCCGAGCAGCCTCCTCCTCATTAAGCCGAGCATGCCATTTGGCCACGAGTTTCGCTTCAAGATGGCGTAAGAAGCTGGTATCGAGGTCGACATTGTTGGCCCAGATTCTGTACATGGCCAAGTCAACCGCTCGATCCTTTTTCTCCTTAAACTCTTCAAGAAGACGACCCTTTTCACTCTCAATGATCTCAAAAGTGACGGCCTTTTCTTCTTCAAGCTTGGCATTGACCTCCTTGACCCGAGCAATCTCCTTCTCAAGCTCTGCGAGCCTGGCATTCTTCTTTTCAAGCTCGGATATCTTGACCTTAAGCTCCTCGGCTCCTGCCTCTACCTTTGCCTTTGTTTCCTTGAGCTCATCACTCAGTTTGAGCTGAAGATCCTTCGCCTCCTGAGCATAGGACTTGCTCGAGTGGATCTTATTGTTCAGTTTATAGTTGAGCTGAGCAAAGACAGCAAGAGCCTGGCATACAAAGAAATCAACATTAGGATATGGACCATCTATAAATACAACTAGTAGCGAGAAAAGAAAACTTACCGCGGCAGTAAGCTCGACACTCTTCTCGTAAAGTGTGTTGCAGTCGCGGGCGTTGTTCAAAAACTACCAATGAGGAGCGTCAAAACCGCTAAAGCTCTGACCCACTCGAGACAGAATGCCCGAGCCCAGCGTAGCCCCATGGGGTCCAGCAGCATTGTCAACTACATACTCATCAACGTGAGTAGAAACTGACAACTTGTGTGTTATGGAAGCCGAGGGTTTTTTCGGAGGTGGGCCGAGCGTTGAGTGAACCATGATGGGAGGTTGGGGCTCGACCATAGTGGACGCCCCGACCTGAGGAGTCGGCTCCAAAGCCGAGCTCGTGGCAGGCGGGGCTGGTGGAGGAGGTGTCTTTTCAATCCTCTTAAGGACCTTGGCGGGCCGGTCGATTTTTCGCGACCCCCTGGGACGCTTGCTTCTCTTGGCTCCGCCACTGATCAAGATGTTGTCAAGGTCGGAGTCCATCTTGCCTGCACAGTTGCACCACATTATGAGTTATTGAAAAATAAAGTAACTCAGCATAATGCAAACATACATGGGATAAAAAGACAAGTGGAGAGAAACCTAACTGGAACTCTCCCCCGAGCTTGTGCTCAGCGACCACAAAATTCCCCCATCTTCAGAAGAGGCGGGGGGAGTACCTTCTCTATAGGTGGACGTCAACCTCGAAAGGTCCCTATAGTCGTTGGTCCCATATTGGACAGCTATTCTGTTCCATACCTCGTTCAGGCTATACATGGTGTCATATTTCCCGAGCCAGCTATCAAACCAATGAACCCGTTCATCTACCCAAGACCATACATAAAAATGGTTCCTATCGTCCTCACACAATACTAACCTATCGGGTTTATGCTTTAATAGTGATAGGGACCACATATTCGAGCTAAGGATGACTGTACCTTGCTCATCCGAGCTCGAGCTTGAGGCATCGTCATTGGCCTCGTTCCCAGAATGTGGACTCCTATGACGAACTGGAGGTGGAGGCCTCGCATCTATCCTTGGGGGGAGGTTTCCGGTTGGCAGAGGCACGAGCTCCCACCGGTCGTATTTTTTATTGGACCAACCCGATGTAGACTGATCATCTCCTAAGAGCCCACAAGCCCGGAGCTTGTCTTCATGAAAGATGTAGGAGAGAGACCTCCTGCCATAGGGAAGCTGGAGCAAAGTCTCTCGGCGCTCCCTCATCTCATCGGTGGGAGTAAGGCGATGATAGTTGGCTGGAAAATTAAGCACATTTCAGCTAAGCACGAGCCTAAAGCAAAGTTCGAGCACAAAAAGAAGGAGGTTGAAATACTTACGGATCCGTCTGAATGAATAGAATCGAGACGGGGCTAGGCCATCTGTCCAGAAAAAGGCCTTCTTGAAGTCAGGAGGATGATTGGGAAGGTCTTCAAACATCTTCTTCTCCTTCGGATAGCTCGAAAGATAGTAGAAGCCATCCCCTCCCCGAGCTCGGGAGGGATTGCTTTTCAAACAGAAGAGATATAAAATCTCTTCTGGTGAAGGTCCTGCCCACTTCAACTTGTGATACAGCGACCTCAGGGCAGGCAGTACCCTATAAGAATTGGTGTTGAGCTGGAAGGGGGCCAACCCAACAAAATATGTGAAGTCCTTGAAAAAAGACTTCAAGGGCAGTACTGCCCCTGCCTTCATGTGTTCCTGGCTCCAAGTTACGTATCTCAGCTTACTGTCAGGATTTCCATCTCCTGGAGCGCGGCAGCTTCGCTCGTGGGAGGCTGGGGCTCGACACCTTATTGAGCCTGATAGTCTCATACCGTGAAGGGCCAGGATATCAGTTATCTGGCCTAATGACGTAACCGAGCTCCAATAATGCTCGGCCTCGAAAAATTCCCTCCTCGGCTGTGAGGTAGAGGGTTCCCCCATCAGTGAAAACTGAAGATCACCTGGCTTGAAGGCAATCGTCACTTTAAGCGATGGGTCGAGTGGAATCAGTCTAGGCTCGGTATCCGGATCTGGATGAAGAGCGACCCTTAGTCTTTTCCTTTTCCCTTCTTCGACCTCGTTTATCTGACGTCGGAAGTGATCTCGAGTGTCCTCTTGCTCATGCCTCAGTTCGTGCTCCCGAATTAAACGTTGATTCCGGGTGAAAGGAGATTCCGGGCTCGGAGTTACTGGTGATTAGGGAATTGCGAGCTTTGATCCCCACCACTTTCCCGAATTCTGCGGCATCTAACAAGAAAGTAAAAGGGTGAGGGCCAAGCGAACAAGAAGTATAGATATAAATAGTACCTAAGCTCGAATGATCGAGGCTACAAGGCAAGCTCGATCCAAAGAACGAGACCAGTCCCAGAGCATGTGTTCCACCGAAGGGAAGGAAAGTGGACATGTCATGGGAAATCCCAAAATATTAGGGAAGAAAGGTGGCGGTTATTAAAAAGGTGGTATTTTTGGGAATCGTGCATTCCTTGAAGACAAACCCTAATTTTGTACCTGATATCTTGGTGTGCAAGATACGATTTCTAAAATTTGAAAACCCAAAAAAGGAACCATTTTTGGACCTTTTTTCGCAGAAGCTGGGGTTGAATCTAATGTCCATCAGCCGAAGCATCCTAATCCTAGTGCGTTAAACTAGTGAATTGATAAATGGGACGAGAATAAATCCTAATGCCTACGGTGTAACAGAAGCATAAGCATGCATAAAAAAAATGTATATATATATAATGTAAAGAAACCATAGACCGAAAACTTACACAATGCAATCGATGGAAATAGAGAAATGGATGATTGAACGAGCGGTTGCAAGTACGATCTCACTGAATCAAAAAGTCCAACTGTGTTTTGTCTTCTCGACTTGGAGAACATGCAAGAACCAGGCGAAGAAGTGTCTGGTTTTTTCTCTCTGAGAAGTTGAATGTGAAGAAAAATGGAGAAGACAAAAGGGGATATATTTATAGACCCTCAGAGATTGTAAAAGTTGAATTAATCTGAGCCATTGGCCAGATTCCGTATCAGATTTGATGGCCAGGGACAAATGACATGATGGTACCATAAAGTTGGCAGACGAACGATCGTGGGCAAAGTCTTAAGGCACTCGAGTAACTTGAGTAAGCAACACCCAGCTGACGTGTGTCCATACTCGAGTGTGCGATGGAACAGTTCCCGAAGGAAGTAGTTCAAAAGTTTCCTTCTCATAGGATTCGAACTAATACTTTTGAGGGGGCAAAATGTTACACCCAGATTTCGAGACCTGAGATTGTGACCTCGAAAGCTGGATTCGTCAGGTGTGAGCTCGCGATAGCTAAAGTGCATGTTCGTGGTCCAGATGCCAAACCCTCGAAGCAAGGTGGCACCCTCGAAGATATGTAACCTCGAAGTTCTTTCTAAGCTCAAAAGACATAGCATTGGAGTATATCCATTGTCGGGTATCTTCGGATCAAGTAGCTCGAGCTTGACAGGGTATGAGCTCGGAATGTAACGGCCTCGGTGGTATTTACCCGCTCCAAGCTGGTCTTGGGGAAATTTGCATAGCTCATAATTTACCTAAAGACCTAGACTGGCATGATGCTGATTGCCGACCTCGAACGGCTTAGTGGGTCATCTGATGAGACGCAGTCCATGCATTCAAAAGATATTTATTGTTGTAACTTCCCTACATTAAAGTGATATTAACTAGTCTGTTATATGCCCCCTGATCTTCAGGGGACGTTTCCTTGTATATAGGAGTTACATAATTTAATTTCATTATTCCTATTAATGAAGAGGAGTATCTTCCCGAAATGTGTGGGAACGAACTCTGAGAACCCTCTATAAATAGAGAGGTCATGAACTTTTGTAAAGGACAGATTTTTGATATCTTGAGGGAATTTCTGGAGAATTCATCCCTGAAGAATTTCATGAAATATCCAAAGTCTTAATAACATTGACTCGTGGACTAGGCAGAGCTAATTGTTGAACCACATAAATTATTGTTGTTATTCTGTATTATTTATCTGCGCCATAGTTCTTGTTGTTTAACTGCTCTATGTTTTAAGTTGACGAAAAACGGCATCAACAATTATATAAAAAAATTAATAATATAAAAATAATAAAGGGAATTTTTTACTTACAACAAAAATAAAGAATTTACTATAATAATATCACATATATTATTTACAAAATTATATACAATATTTACCATTTTATTAAACATAATTATATAAATACAATCTCACCAATTAAGCCACTTTCCTAATTTTTTATATAAATATATATATAACTTCCCATATTTAATATTATAGGAATTCAATTAATAAATGAAATTGTAATTATATAATATACAAATTATTATCTCAATTAAATGAGATACCACAATTAACTCGCTGCAATTCATGAAATATTTAAATAACCATCTTAAGAAAAACAAGATAAATTGTCTAAATAAAATAAAATTGTTTAATCTGATAAACTAATATAGTGAAGAAAAAAAATAAACATAAAAGTATTCAGTATAAAAGTACACATTGAACAATAAATTAACAAAACATTTATATAACTATAACATGCTATTATGATATATTATTTTAATTTTACTTTAATGATAAATATTTTTAAAAAAAAAGACAACTATGTATAATTATAACATATCTGTCTAACTAAAATATTTTTGTTTATTTTACTATACAATGATAAAAATAAATGAAAATGGTGTTTAACAATAGTGTTATTGTCTAACATATACGATATTATTTATTTTATTAAAACATAATACACAAATATGACAACTGTGTACATTTACCACATCTGTCAATTTAAAGCAAAAAATAACAATTAAAAAATAAACAAATCTATTTAAAAGTACAATATATTCATTCAACAATGACAAAATAAATAATGTTTTCCAAAAAAATAAACATAAACTTAGTTGTGTATTCATAGTAAGAAATATTCATAAAAATAAATATAAACATAACTGTACATTCATAAAAAAAGGAAAAAAAATTAACATACAAAACAATCCAAAAAATTAAAAATGACATCATGAGCATAAACATAAAAATAAACAAAATTGCCACTAATAATAACCAATACATTAAATTTAAAATAAAAATATTTTATTCAGTTTAGAAAAATAAACAAATAGTGACATTAAAAATAATAATAAACATATTTGTTTAGAAACGATGAAAAGTACTTAAATGACTAAAATAATCTCATAATTAAAAAAAAACCATAAAATATGTAAAACTATAGCATAAACTAATATTATAAAAAAAAAATTGGAAACTAAATCCACAAAATTGAAAAAAAAATTAAAATAAAAACCATAAAATAAGTTAAAAAAAAAAGTCATAAAACATGCAATTTCCTTTTTTTTTTTTCTAATACAATCACAAGTCAACAGATGGGGTTCGTTTCACCTTTTTCCAAAGGTATAAAACTATCTTCTTCTAATTATACACACGTATGCACGGCCATGCCCATGGGCCATGGCTCACCTTTTAGTTTAGACTTTTAATTAGTCGCCTTCAGCCGTCATCAAACTGGTCTTGGTGTATTCTTAATATTCCTTTTTTCTCTAAATATACTACAAAAAACAGGGCCTATACCGAGAACAAATGTCCTCGGTATAAGCTCGAATGTCCTCGGTATATCCTATACCGAGACAATGTCGTCGGTATAAAGTTATCGGTACAGCCGCGTCGGTAAAACAAAACTTATACCGACGACACTAAAAATGTTCTCGGTATTAGTTTTACCGAGGATAATGTCCTCGGTAGAAAGTGAAAAATGTCCTCGGTACAACAAACCCCAATTTCTCATCGTACTGGTATATACTGACATCTTGGTGGTATATACCGAGGACAATGTCCTCGGTATAGACTTGTCCCCAATTTTTTTTTTATATTTGTTATTCCCTTATTTATTTATTTACTTATTTATTTGTTTATTTATTTTGAATTAAATATAAGAAAATAGAATAAAATTAAAACACTTATATTAAAGATATAAATAAAAACATAAGAGTATATTCGTTGAATTAAAATAAAGACTTGTCTTAAACATGATAATGTAATAGTCAATTGTAATAAAATTCATACATAAGTCCTACTGAGTCGGTGCTCCAACATCAGGATCATCGGGTGGTGGTGGTGGGGCAGATTGAGATCCCAGGGTGATACAATGAGTCCGGACATGCTCCTCTAACTGTCGAAGACGCTCTCTCATCTCAGACAACTCTTCATCTCTAGTTTGTGAAGGACGAAAATCAAATGGAGTTCGGTCCCTTATGTTAAGGATACGTCCATATCCTTTCTGGTGGCCCCGTCGTTTTCCGAAGACATTTTGTACCAAAGATATGTCTTCATCTTCAGGCACACTCGAAACTGGTGTGGAACTCTCAGTATCAGTTGCCTGTGTCTGCTGTGTGTCGCGGTATGCACGCAATTCCTCCTGTGATACAATGTATAATGTAATTAAAATTTTGAAACAATTAAAAATTTGAAAAATGTTTAAAAAAACTTAACGTACCCAAATATTTTTTGCTGTCTCTGTCACCCACCCTATGCCTGATTTATGGTGAGTATCCATCCAGCTATCCGGGATGGACTCAAGTTGCCCAGTCTCTAAATTGCGCTGTCACGTACATATATTTTTATAAAATTAATAATTAAACGTAAAAAAGAAAAATAAACTAAAAAATAATTAATTAACTAACCTTTTTATAGCGTAAGGCTGGGATTGACTGAGAACCTCCATAGCTAAGCTCTTTCAGTTTCTTTCTATTTTCCTTGTTGACCACAGAACGTTTCTGCAAAAAGTTATCGTTAGTAATATATTTAATTAAGATAGTTAAGTTTAGCAAGAAATTAATACCGTAATTTCTGGGCGTCGGAAAAAATCAATTGCTTTTTGCCACTGCGTATCCGTGCAACCACCATAACAATTTTGTGGCCCATTAATCGTTAAGTGCTATTTAATATCGTACTTCCAGTCAGAATACTTTTTAGCACACGAAGTATCAATGCCTCTCAAGATCCCAGACATATGCCCTTCTCCATATCTAGTACGCCCAATATCAAACAAATCATCCTAATTTACAAACATTTATTAGTAAATATCATATACAACATAAAATGAGAATTAACATAAAAATACATAAACTACTTACTTCCAAATGTGCAAGTATTCTTTCTTTCGAGGCATTTGGTACTTTTGACCATTGAGGACAGTCCGGATCTGTGTACTGTCGAACAAGTAATCCAAGCTCTCTTGAGAAATTTGAGATGTACTCTCCGATCTCTTTATATGTTCTCCCCCGCACATCCCACTCGAGAGGGAGAGGACGCCCCAACTGTTCCCTCTTTTCCCGCGTGTTCAATCCCTTATGGCGTCCACGTTTACTTGGAGGCGCTATTGTATGCAAATTCAATATTTTAAAATTAATATGGATTAATTGTTAAATTTTAAGGAGTATATCAATGTGTAAAATATTACCTCGTTCACAATCAGCTGGGATATCTGACGGTCCACGTGGAGGATCGCATCCTCCACCATCACCCCCGTGAGATTGAGCAATAACATCAGCCATATCTGTCAAATTAATCGATATTAAAATTACATTTATCGGTTAAAAATGACAATATAAAATTATTTATTGTTAAAAATAATTACTTCAACATATTATAAAATTACCACTTAATTATCACTATAATAATCTTCACTATCATCATCGGTTTCTATGTGTTCATCTTCCTCTTCATCATCTTCATATTCAACCTCCTCCTCCTCCTCCTCCTCTTCTTCTTCCATTTCCTCCTCCCCCTCCTCCTCAATTGCAACATTATCTATCTCAACAAATTGTAATGGAGCCCCCGTACGTTCAAAGCTGATTTGTGGCAACGGTCCAAGATCAACGAATAATTGGAAATTAGAGGAACTAGTGTCGTGCATAACATCTACTTCTACATCCTCCGCTTGTTCTTCAACTAGTGGGATGTCCCACACATATCTGTGATGCACTTCTTGGACGACTTTCCAATGAGATTTATTTTTAAGGTCTTCAATGTAGAAAACTTGGTTAGCCTGAGTTGCTAAGATAAATTTATCATCTTTGAAGGCCTCCGAACTGGTTTTGATACTCGTTATGTTTTGCTCAAACTTTAATCCTGAAGACCGATTAGTGTCAAACCATTTGCACTTAAATAATACAACAGAACAACCAGAAAGATAAGACATCACTAAAACTTCTTCCAACTGGCCGTAATAAGTACTATTTTCGACACCCGCTACAGAGACTCCACTATTTTGAGTTTTGCGATTCTTGTCCCTGTCATAACACAAAAATCTTACTCCATTTACAACACACCCAGGGTACGACGCAACACGAGTTGAAGAACCGTTTGCTAAAGAGATTAATTCTTCATCTACTTCCAAGGATCCTGTTTGTCGAAGATGATAAATCTTATTATAAAACCAATTAGGAAATTCCTCTCTATGTAATTGGTCTAGGTTTTCAACACCTCTAGTCTGTAGAATTTCCCTATGCTCTCTGCAAAAAACAAAAACAACTAATTTAAGAGCTACTAATAAGTGTTATAATAAACATGCAATGAAATGATGAACTACTTTAATTACTTACCGAAGATATGGCAAGATCTCATTGCAGTTGTTTAGAATATACCAATCTGCTATTTTCTTCACTTCATCTTCCAAAATTGTCAATGATTTCTTACCAATTGGACGACCCTGAGATCGAAAGACCGACATCTTTTTAAGTGATGGACCAACATCTACATTTCGGTCTGGACGATTGAACTTTGTCTCAACACCTTTCAAGTACATGGAGCAAAATGTTAATGCCTCATCAACCACATATCCTTCTGCTATTGACCCCTCTGGACGAGCTTTGTTACGGACATAATTCTTCAATTTTTTCATATACCTTTCAAAAGGATACATCCACCTCATGTGAACCGGTCCTCCAAGTATTGCTTCTTCCGGTAAATGTATTAGTAGATGGACCATGATATCGAAAAAAGCAGGTGGGAAAATATTCTCTAACTTGCAAACAATCTCAACAATTGAAGTTTGGACTTTTTCTAAATCTGAGACTTTTAGAGTTCTCGCACAAATGAGCTTGAAGAAAGTGCATAACTCAATAATAGTTGTACTCATTGATTTCTCTAGGAATGCATGCACACCAACTGGAAAAAGGCGTTGCATAATGATGTGACAATCATGCGATTTCAAACCAGTTATCTTATTGTCATTATCAATCACATTTTTCCTTAGGTTAGATCCAAAACCATCTGAAAACTTCACTGATTTAAGAAATCGACAAAACTTTTGGCGATCTTCAACAGTGAAAGTGAATTTGGCCGCAGGCTTTTGTATCCGACCATTCAACTTCCTCAGCTGTAACTCTGGTCTCATCTTCATCTTCTCCAAGTCTACTCTGGCACTAACTGTGTCTTTGGTCTTATTCTCCAGCCCAACTATTGTGCCTACTAAACTGTCACACACATTTTTCTCAACATGCATAACATCTAGATTGTGTCGCAACATTATGTTGGCCCAATATGGGAGCTCAAAAAATATACTTTTTTTCCGCCAACCAACTTGCTCTTTTGTACGCTTTCTTTTTTGGCCGCCATAACTGACATGCTTACCAGGAAGAGAATCAGGTATAAAACTCATTTGTGTGAACATTTCTTGCATGGTTAATGGCTGTGGTGGTAATCTCTTTTCAACGACACCATATGTCTTCTTGTCCCTTCTAATGGCATGTTTGATTGGTAAAAAATTTCTATGACCATAAAAAGCAACCTTCTTTTGTAAACGAATAGATGGTGTTGCCACATTGCAAGTAGAGCAAGCATGATAACCTTGAGCAGTCCATCCAGAAAGGCTACTCCTTGCTGGGTAATCATTTATAGTCCACATCAAAGCTGCCCGAAGAGTGAAGAAACTGCCATCGACTGCATCTCGAGTCTGTACACCAGTCACCCATAATTCTTTTAACTCATCAATCAATGGTCTTAAGAAAACATCAAAATCTTTTCCTGGCGAATGAGGTCCCGGAATTAATAAACTCAACATGAAATTAGTTTCTCTCATGCACAACCATGGTGGCAAGTTATATGTCGTCAACACTACTGGCCACATACTATAAGACAGACTCATATTACCAAAGGGATTGAATCCATCTGCAGCCAATCCAAGCCGCACATTCCTGGGTTCCATTGCAAATGTTGGATTATTTCGGTCAAAGTCCTTCCAAGCTTTCCCATCAGCAGGATGACGCAATACACCATCTTCTTTTATACGTTGCTCGTGATGCCATCTCATATGTTGAGCAATGTGCCTCGATGCATATTTTCGCATTAACCTAGGAGTTAAAGGAAAATAACGCATCACTTTATGAGGCACTTTCTTTCCCTTGGTGTTCTTGTCCACCCATCGATCCTCTCCACAAACAGGACATTTGCTTTTTCCAGCATGTTCTTTCCAAAACAGTGCGCAATCATGCTTGCAGACATGGATTGACTCGTAGCCCAATCCAAGTTTCCGCAACAACCTTTTCGCTGCATAGTGCGATTTTGGAAGCTTATTTGGGGCTGGAAATGCATCATGTAACAACTCCAGCATTCCATCAAATATTTTGTTGGGAATTTTTCCCAACACTTTGAAATGCATTAACTTCACTAGGAAATTCAATGAAGTGTAATTTTGATACCCGGGGAATAATGGAGCCTCGATCTCAGCAAACAAATCGTTATAATGTTGCCCACTCCTGTAGTCAGTTGTAGGTATCTCTTGACCGCGCTCATTCTCCGCTTGTTCGTCATTGTCATTTTGCATAAGATCAGTGAGAACATCCATCATTTCATCTTCATCATTTTGATCTATCCGAGCTCTCATTGGTATTATTTCATCCTCTCCATGCCAATGCCAATTGGTATATTTCCGTAGAAAACCATTTACAAAAAGATGATTTTCTAATACAGCAATCGTCTGAAAATTCAACGTTGACACACCTCCTACACGGACATTTCACCAATCCCCTTGAGTCAACGCACTGCTGGGCTCTCTGGAGAAAATCCATCACACCAGCCTCATACTCATCGGATAATCGATCTGTCAAATTAATCCAACTCTTGTCGATCGACATTGTATGAATGTAGCACTGCACGGAACACTAATCATGAAACTTACAATCAATTTGTGTGTGTCCTAATTCAGAGAGAGGCAAATGTAAGAGTGTTCAATGACTCACCCTCTCTAAACGGGTCCAAGGCTTCTTGTGATGAACACTAAAAAAATATAATATTATCACTATGTGATAATAAAACTATTATATCTTTGGTAATAATTTCTTATTACCAAAGAAAAAAGCAAATATAATTAAATATATTTTTTTAATGTCTTATGCTTTTTGAAGTTAATTATGTTGTTTTATGATATCTAACTATAATATATTTCAGTGTAAATATTATTAAAATTATTTAAATTTGACATATTAATTTAGTATTTATTAAATTACATATTTTACTTATGCTTTATTGAATAGTTTGATTAATTTAAACAAAATTTCTAAAATTTGTTTAAAATTTATTTAACTACTTTAGGATTAATTTTTATTTTTATTAAAATTTAGTTGCATAATGTTAATGTTAATTTTTTTTAATGTTAATTTTAAAATATATTATTTATATAAAAAAAAAATTATTCAAAAATTGAAAAAAAATATTAAAAAAAATACAGAAAAATTAAAAACAACTAACAAATATTATTAAAAACATATTTTTTTAATTTTAATTTTAATTTTAATAATGATTAAAACTAACAAATATTAAATTTAATTTTTTTAATTTTAATTTTAATTTTAATAATGGTTTTCTAATAATATATTTGTTAATTTTATTTAATCAGAACTAACACATATTATTTTTTTACATATTAATTTAGTATTTATTAAATTACATATTTTACTTATGCTTTATTGAATAGTTTGATTAATTTAAACAAAATTTCTAAGATTTGTTTAAAATTTATTTAACTACTTTAGGATTTAATTATTACTTAAATTATTTAATTAATGTTTATTTTTATTAAAATTTAGTTGCATAATGTTAATGTTAATTTTTTTAATCTTAATTTTAAAATATATTATTTTACTTATCAATTCACTATTTATTAAATTAGAAATTTTATTGAGTACTTCTACTAATATTCACAATATCTCTAAATTTTACAATTCTAAAAAAATATTAAATATGTTTACTAATATGTTTAATACACATAAAATTCACCAAAACAACATAGAATTTATTTTTAAAAAAATACTAATTAATCATATAACAATTTTCCAATTCCTAATATCATTTTTACTAATACATATTTTGAAAACATAAAAATAAATACATTCTATCTAATATAATAATTTCATATTTTTATTAAAATTAATATTATATTATTTATATAAAAAAAACATAAATTATTCAAAAATTGAAAAAAAAAATTAAAAAAATACAGAAAAATTAAAAAAAAAACTTACCAATGCCTTCAATATCTTGCTAGCAATCTCTTTAGTCCAACAAAAACCGAATACCCAACCTCCAAACAAAAATTACAAAATATCATTATACAATTTCATAAATATATATATATATAAAATGAATAAATCGTTAGAATTACTTTAAGATTTATTACTTATTTAAATAAAATTTCAGGATTAATGTTTATTTTTATTAAAATTTAGTTGCATAATGTTATTGTTAATTTGATTTAATCATGATTAAAAATATATTATACAACTTATCAATTCACTATTTCTTAAATTATAAATTTTATTGAGTATTTTTAATTCTAAAAAAAATTGGGCAGCATAGCGGTTGTATTTTCATATATCCCAAAATTTAAAAACCTGCAAATAATACATAAAAAAATATCCAGTCGCACAACATACACAAAGCAATACAAATACATTGTAAATGACTATATAATTTATAATTATTACTCTAAATTTTATTAATTATTCAATTTTCTATTTAAAATATCATAATTCTACTAAAAATTAACAACAAAAACAAAGCATCAATATTCATCAACACTAAGAATAAAAAAATTAACAACAACAACAAAATTCAAATTAAATAAACAAAACTCACTCTAATAATCAAAATTTATTAACCAAATCTAATAATCTAAAACTAAAATTATTTAACTCAATCTAAAAAACAAACAATCAAATATTAAATTTTCATATAAACATATATTTATAACTAAAAGTCAAATTATATACCTAAAAAATAAATTATTAAATTAATAAATTTTCATACTAATAAATTAATTATTTATCATATGATTAAACTAACTAAATCTTAACACTATATATGTATTTTACAAAAATACTACACAATATATTATTTCCTCTAAATTGGATATCACTATATTTTTAACTAATTTTCATCACAAATTATTATTTTTACCTATTTTAATTACATAATCAGAAATTATATATATAATATAACAAATAACAATATATTAACAATATTAAACAAATTATAACTAAAACCCTAAATATATTTATGCAAAAAATATAAATAAAACCAAAAAATTACAAAGAAAATGTGAAATACCTCAAAAACTGCTGGTATACAATGCAAAACCTGAAAAAAAATACCACGAAAATCTCATTATAAAAACCCAAAACTGAAATTTTTTTTATAAATTTATACAAAAAAAAAAACTGAAATATTTGTAAATAAATACCTCAATAGACCTTATATCCACTTAAATCGTCTTTGGAAGGTAAACTTTGACAAAAACCAAAGTTTGTGGGGGCCGAAATCCAGGAAAATAGAAATGGGGGGCGGAGAAAACGGTTTTGGTTTTTTTCCGTTTCAGAGAAATGAGCTCTCTGTTTGGGGAAGATGAAGATTATAAAGACCCTATACCGAGAACATGTTCTCGGTATAGGGTCATCGGTACAGAAACTAAAATGAAAAAATCGCGTAAAAATGGCGGGAGTCTGAATTATCTATACCGAGTACACGTTCTCGGTAAAGACCTCGGTAAAGACCCTATACCGAGAATATGTTCTCGGTATAGGGTCCTCGGTACACAAACTAAAATGAAAAAAACCGCGTAAAAGAGGCGGGTGTGTAAAAGATCTATACCGAGAACTTGTACTCGGTACGATGCGTTTTTTTTGTAGTGTTAATTTTAAGCAAAATTATTTCAAAATGTTTTAAGTAAATAGATTGAAACCCTATTTGCGCCGTTCCGTTTGTATGTAGTTATTTTCTAATTTGAATGGTAGACTAATCCGGAGGTAAACAAAAAAAAATTATATTTATTAAAATGCTAACAAACTCCATGTAATTATAATTACTTTTATTTTGCAGATTAAGCAGGTTTCTCATATCATGGGTGCACTTTTCTGTTGCCTTGGTTTTGATGAGGAAATCAATTCATCAAATGATACTAATAATCAAAGCTTCGTATCCAAGGTATGTATGTAAAGTTATCTTTTGTTATTTATTTATTTTTTAAAACATAAAATCGATACTCTATTATTGTTGGACTAAAAACATCCTTAACATTGCGGAAAGAATAATCACCCAATCGATCGTCTATCGATCCCATTCACATATTAGAAACAATAATAAGTTAATTTTGGATATTGAATATATACATTCTCTGTAGTTTTCAGCATTATTTCGAGAAAATAGGGTTGTGAATTCACCTACTACCAGTACTACTGGCACTGACCAAGCTTCTAGAAAAGGCAAGATAAGGCGCAAGACTACTAATAAAGTAGTTGCTCAGACCCAAATTCATAATGTACAAGAAGATGTTGATGAATGCCCTACTTGTCTTGAAGGTAAAATTATATATATATATATATATATATATGTATGCAACTCATTAATTTATATATATGTGTGTGTTTTATTTATTTTTAATATATTTACATATGTTTGTTCAATTTTGTTTTGATAGAATACACAGTTGAAAATCCAAAAATTTCAACAAAATGCTTGCATCACTATCACCTCTCATGTATATATGAATGGCAGAAAAGAAGCCAGCTTTGCCCAATTTGTAGCCGGGTATTATTCGTAATCAATTTCTTCCTCCTTTTTATATTATTTTATTTCATTAATTTTAACCTAATTATTATTTTATACATGTTATATATATATATATAAACAAGTTGCATTATCCACATTTTACTTAGTTTTATTTATTGAATTTATTAATTATTTTTATTAAATTTATATTAATATCATATAAATTTCAAATAAATATTATATTTTAATTAAATAATTTATTTATTTTTGTTTAAGTTTATGTTTGTTCTAGGAGTGACAAAGATTATGTATTATATATTTATTGTAAGATTAAATATTATACGTGGATTTTAAATTTAAGCTTTTTGCTAGTTTTAAAAAAAAAATTTGTTATTAATTCACAGTAGATTATATTATATGTTTAATATGATATTATTATAATAAATGAGTTTAAATTTTATTTAAGTTATAAAACGTATGATTTTATTATTTTTAAATAATTATCATGGTAAAATATCTCAAAAACGTTATATTTTAATTTGTTTAATGATTTATTATTTTAAAATAATTATCATTGTAAAATATCTCAAAAATATCCAATTTTAATTTGTTTAATTATTTATTATTTTTAAATAATTATCATTGTAAAATATCTCAAAAATATCATATTTTAATTTTTTTAATTGTTTATTTTATTCTATTTAAGTTTAAGTGTTTACAAACTTCTTTTAAATATAAGAATATTTTATTAAATATAAGAATATTTCATTAAAGTTAACATTAAAAAAATAAAAAATCAATAAAATAAAGAAATTTTGTTATGTGCATACTTTTTATATAAAAGAGATATAAAAACATTTCGTTTCTTTTACAATAATATAACTGAATTATTTTGTACCACTATTTTCTAGGTAATGGAATTTAACGAATTAACCACTTAGAGGACAAACCCAAGATAAAGCGAAGGTGAGAAAATTCATTTAATTCATATTCATACCTAGAAATATGGATGGTTTTGGAATATTTATTTTGAATTTCATTTTACATTGAAATTTATGATTCAAAAATTGGACACTAAAATTAATTATTTTTAAATTTTGATTGGTTATTTATTTACAAAAATAGGAAGGAAACAATAAAATTTTAATTTTAATTTTAATTTTAATAAAGTATTTTCTTAGTATGTGTTTTTTTTTAATTTAATATTTTTTCTATATTATAATCAACCAATTTCCACTAAAAAAACTAATTAAGTATTTTAGTTAATTTCACATGTTTCTGAATTTATAAAATCTTATCTATTTTCTAAACATTCTGCTCATTGTAAAAAATATTTTATTCTTTTTTATTTATATTTTACTTTTAACATATACTTACTTTGTGTATATAATTTTTTTTGCATTGTGTATATAATTAATATATATTAAGTGTCAGATTCAGAAGTTATAATTTTAAAATAGAAAAAATTGAAATTGTATTTGTTGACGCCGTTTTTCGTCAACTTAAATTCTAGATCAATTAAACGATATAACAATGAAGCAAATGAATAGTGAAGAAAAACAAGAGGATTTTTACGTGGTTCAGCAGTTAATTTTGCCTAGTCCACAAGTCTATGTTATTATGACTTAGGAGTTTTCTGGAAATTCTTGAGAGATGAATTACCTAGAGTTTTCTCTCCAGAAATTAGAAATCGATCCTTCACAAGTGGTGATTCCTTCTCTATTTATAGAGAATGTTACAAAATTCATTCCCACATAATTCAGGAAGATATTTTGGAAATCAATTGAAATAATGATATTAAATGTCTTATCTCCTATATACACAGAAACGTCCCATAAAGATCGGGAACAGATAACAGATTAAATGATATCCCTTAAATATTGGGATTACACAACAGTAGCATGTTCACACGTAATGGGCTATCCCAAATGATGCATCAGGTCTTTGAGATCAGTAATTGGCATTGAGTCTATCAAGACTTATGGGTCAATCACAAGCTTGTCACCCAACTTCATGCTGTGCTCGGGATAGGCAGGTACTGACGAGGCTGTCACACCCGAGCTTGCACTTCCCAAGCTTGGGCTATCCCGCCTGAAGGCAATTGATGATTAAGTGTCATGCCATTGCCCATCGCGAGTTCAGAGAATATTCGAGGTTACACATCTTCGAGGTCGTTGTTTTACTTCGGAGAGGTTTTATGGTTAGACCATATAATGTTTTCATACATTTCAAGCTCACACCTGTCGAGCCCAGTTTTTGAGGCATAACTTCTTATTTCGAAATTTAGGTGTAACAGTATTTAAAAAAAATTATAATACCTTATTTTGAAAAAAAATGAACAAAGGAAATTTTTAATAAATATAGTTTTTTAAAAATTACTATAAAAAATATGGCTTTTACAATATATATTACTAAGTTTCCTAAATTTAAAGTTTTAAAAAAGTTATATAATATATATGGTATTTTTCCAATTTTACAACTTAATTATACAAAAATGATGGCTTATTTATTAAGTTCTACATTTATGTGAGAATCTAAGAATCATATATTTTTAAATAAAAAAACCTATAAATTTATTAACGAATTGCAATTTCCATTAAAATATTTAAATAATAAAAAAAAGTCATGTAAAGTATAATTTCAACAAAAACAAAATTAAAATTAAAATTTGCAGTAAAAGGGTTTTTATTAAATATGTGGTTTTCTCAGTTTCTTTTAGATTTTTCTTAAAATCTGAAATCTGAAATAATAATTAAGAGATTTTAAATATGAAAATCTTTTATTACTATATGAGCTAATTTCCATAAAACCCTAATGACTTTTTTTTTCCTACTCTCTCTCTAGAACATGCTAACCTTGACTACTTATCCAACTTCAACACTATCGTGGACGAGATATCCATGGGTAGCTCTAGCAAACGCACCATAGGTTCCATTATCTACTATTGTTAGTTTATTCTCTCTTCTTCTTTTCAAATAAAGAATTCCTAGCTTCTTCTTTCTTCATTTTTTTCTTATTTATTGTATTTTATTTTTATCAAGTTTTTCTTTATGTAAAACTACCAAAAGGTCTTCGTTCTTTATTCTTCTATCTTCTTGTTTCTTCAAATAAAGAATTAACATAGTCCTTTGTATTGCTTTTTTTTTTAATATGGTAGATTACTTGAATTCTAATGGAACCCTTTCTTTCTTTTTTTTTTTAGAGGCTAATAAGTACAAGCTCAAATTGGCAGTGAAAACAAATTGAGACGGGAATATACCTTGAGCCATGTTTTTTATACCAAGCTATTTTGAGTTCAAATATTTATTCGAAAACTATGTTATTAACCTAGTACTAAAACAAAGAAATAATATGAGTGAACATTTTAATTTACGGTACAACTTATTAACGAAGACAACATCAAATAGTAACTTAATATCTAGTAACAAAGACAACAACACAAAATATCTTGGTACTTTTGTACATTGTTAAAGTAATCTGGAACAATTATAAACTTAATAAAGACAACAATAAGAAGTAACATGAACCTAACATTGATCAAACATGTTGAGCCATAAATAATTTTGAAAAAAGTAACTTGGTATTGTAAAAGTATCCTGTCAGTTGATTCTTTGCATTTTTAGCTTGATGAGGTAACCTCGTACTACCAGCTTTATTGATCAAACATGTTGAGACTTCCTGGTGTTTTAAACAAAAGTAACCTGATATTGTAAAAAGTAACATAATAGTCGATTATTTGCCTTTTTAGCTTAATGGAGTAACGTGATATTTGCAATTTTTATTGAACAAACATGTTGAGACTTTGATTATGAAAAAAGTAAACTCTTTTTTAGCTTAATGAAGTAACCTGGTACATGCAATTTTTATTGATCAAACATGTTAGGACTTGATTGATTTTGAAAAGAGTATCCTCGTATTGTAAAAAGTAACTTGTCGGTTGATTCTTTGCTTATTTTAGCTTAATGAAGTAACCTCGTGCTACAATTTTTATTGATCAAACATGTTGAGACCTGATTGGATTTGTGAAATAAGTAGCCTAATATTGTAAAAAGTAACATGTCAGTTGGTTCTTTTCCTTTTTATCTTAATGAAGTAACTTGGTATATGCAAATTTTATTGATCAAGCATGTTGAGACGTGATTGATTTTGAGAAAAGTAATCTCTGTTTTAGTACCTACAATTTTTATTGTCAAACATGTTGGGAATTGATTGTTTTTTTTTAAAACAAAAGTAACCTATCAGTTGATTCTTTGCCTCTCTAGCTTAATAAAGTAACTTGGTATCTGCAATTTTTATTGATCAAACCTGTTGACCCTGATTTTGGTCAACTGACACGGAGTCAAAATACGCTTGACGTGGATGAATGCGTTGAAAAGAATGTGATGATGAAAATAATAAGAACACAATAGTTTATAGTGGTTCGGCCCCAGAATCTGGTAATAACCTACGTCCACTTAGATTGTTATTGATGTGAGAGTCAAAGGAGTGATCAAAGAACTAGGGTTCAATGAGTTTCACTAACCTCTGAAGAACAATACAATATCTCAGATAGAATTACTCTAGTCTCAAATAATTCAAAAGCCAAAAGTCCCTTCCTTGAGCTATCTTTCTCTATTTATAGGCTCAAGGGGGATTACATAAGTTTGTTACAAACATTCTCTCCTAAATAATCGGATATTCAGGAGATTGTCGGCGTCAATTTTGGGATTTACAAAGATCTTTATGGAAACATCATATTGCATGCGGAACCATCGACCAGACTGGTCGCAGGTAAGACTAGGCCGCCTACTGCTTATAATGTGCCTTTTGGTCGATATCCTAGCAGAGTTCCTCCAAGTGTCAGCCACGTGTCCAGGAATCACTTGCCACGTCATCTATGCCAGTTTTTTGGATAACATTTGCCCCCCAAGTTTATTTATTACGAGCAATAAATAAACTTTTGAGGAAACGACCCTTCGGTGACCCCGCCATACGTGTCAGAACCCTTCGTGCGTTCTTGGAAAAAGCAACCTACTCTTGTCTAATCATGACTTTTTGCTTCCACAGTAATAATTCGACGGCTATCCCGCTTCCCCATACTTCGGAAAAGGGGAAACCGATGACTAATCCCTTTTAATGCCACAGAGAAACTTATACATAACATCTCCAAAGTTCCCCTTTTCTTTTTACACACGCCATTACTCTTTCAAGAAACCCTAAAACCAGAGCTTCCATTTTCTTCTGGAGACTGTCCCTTTATGTTCTCAAAACTCAGTCTGAGAGTTCCCTGATCTCTGAAAACTTTTGCCAATCTTCTCGACCTTCTTTCTGGTAAGTCTTTGAATCTTTTA
Source organism: Humulus lupulus (assembly GCF_963169125.1). Lineage (NCBI taxonomy): Eukaryota > Viridiplantae > Streptophyta > Magnoliopsida > Rosales > Cannabaceae > Humulus > Humulus lupulus. The sequence continues at coordinate 95,912,922 of NC_084795.1, read as the reverse complement.
TGTTTCGTATTATTGTAATGCATGTTCCTGTATGTTTAACTGTTGAGTTTATCTACTTCTGGGTTGAGATGCTTGTCAGTAGAATGTCTTGTGGGTGAAAAAATGTTACGAGTTAGTTTGATAGTTGAGATCATACTTTTTAGGACGTAAAACCGAAGTAAAGATTCGATTTTTAGTCCAGCCGGAAAAATAGGTTTTTCCCGCCCTAAGGGGAGTTGAAAAAGCTTTTATGAAAAACTTTTTACTTTCACCCTTTGATCTGTTTCTCAAACTGTTCGTGTGGAAAATTTTAGCTTTTTGTTAGAATGCTGCTGTATAAAAGCTTAACTTTTATACTCGACTAGCGTTATTCTAAAAAGCCTTAAAAATTCTCTATCCTCACCTCCCCATTCTTCTGTTTGCAGACTTTAATGCCAGATTTGTGGGGAGGAGAACGGCCCATCGACGACGATCTTCTTGCCCAGCTGGTCGAAGGCGAAGAACAACCGAGCGACAGAATTCACGAGATCCCTTTTTCACGATCTTCTCCTAGACCTCGCCCATCTCCTCCTCAAATGGCCCGTTCTAAATCCTTAGGCAAGAAAAGACCTGACTCCGAAGATAGCCCAAACTCTCCTGCCCATCCTGATTTACAGGCTAGGGTTCCTTCGACCAGCGGTCGAGAAAATCCCGCTCCTGACCCTAATATCCAAACTAGAGCCCGCCCTCGTCATCAGAATCTGCCTGATGTCGAGTGGTATCTCTCCCCGACCAGCCAAGTCACTCCTCGGATGCTTGCCAACTACCTTAGGAAGTATCCTCTCACAGGGGTCAATCTCAAGATTCCTGCTGCAGACCAAAGGGCTAACCTTCCCGGAGGTGTATACAGTGATTGGTCTAGGTATCATATAGAGGCGGGGGCTACCCTCCCTCTACATCCTTTTTATCAGGGGGTGGGCAACTATTTTGGTGTCGCCCCCTTCCAAATTACTCCGAATGAATATAGAATGCTGGCCGCACTCTATATCTTGTATAAACTTAAAAAATGGCCAGAACCTACCCCCCATGAGGTCAATTATCTTTTCGACCTCAAGTCCAACCCTCAACAGTATGGGACGGGCTTCTTCCATCTTTGTCACCAGGAGACAAACCGGACGTTCCTGAGTGACACCACGCACATATCCAACGTGGGGCAGTACAGCAAGGAGTACTTCCTGACGCCGGACATGACCAGCAACAACCTAGCCTTCGCCCAAGGAGGTAAGTGCTGTTTTTACTGGTCGATACTTTTCATCAGCGAATTTTCCTTCATTTTTCTTAAAGTACACTTTGTCTTTCAGGCCCATGGTTACGTCCGACCCCAACACCAGACATGGTGTTGAGGTCCACCGCATTGGCCAGGATGACAGACGCAGAAAAAAGCGTCAAGTCCGTGGTTACTGATGAAAATTTGAGGCTAACTGGCCTCCTGGCTCCTCGCCATGAAACAAGAGGACCCGTGGCAGCCGATGCCACTGCCGAGGGGGTTCCCGAGCAGCAACCCCCTGCGTCCCCTCCGCGAAGGAGGCCGACGGGGGTTACAATCAGGGAACCCACTGGCAATCCTTCCGCAGAAAGGCCTTCTGCACCCCAAGGCAAGGGGAAACAAAAGGCAACAGAATCCGTTGTGAACTTGGGGGAATCCTCCGATGAAAACGGTACAGTTATTTTGCTTTTAAATAGCTTGCCAATTCCCTGTCACTTGTTTGACGGGGAGGGCAACTTTACGTATACTCCAAATCTAGGGCCAGACTTCTTCGTGCCAGGTAGTGAGTGTGTGACTAATAGAGTCAATAGTATAGCGACCAGTAGTTGTAGCTCGGGTATTAAACTTTGTGACCTCTTTCCTGTTTTATCAAGAGTTCTTATCTGCCTTTATCTTATCATTTGCATATGTTTACTTGTGTGCAGATATGGCCACTCCCAACGTCTTCGATTTATACCAGACCGAGGAGGAAGTAGAAGTTCCTCTGGTTCGGCGAAAGACGTCCAGGAGGCATAACGGTGAATCGAGCCAAGGACCTCCTGCCAAGAAGAGTCGAACAGAAGATCCTCCCAAGGATGCGCCAACTAGGCAAACTCCTGCCCAGCCTTCGGTTCCTGTCGAGAAGGAAACCCCGCCTGCTACGACGAACCCTCCACCTGCAGCTGCCAAAGAACAAACCCAGCGGGACGAAGCTCTTGGGGCCAAACTCTCGAACCGCGCCTTGCGAGCAGACAAGGACTGCCTTGCACACATTGTGAAGTACGATCGTTGTAAGGATGCGATGGCTGAGGCAGGGAAAATAAGGGTTGACCAAATTCTGAACAGGGCCCTAAACGAAATGGCCAGCGTAAGTGTTTCTTATCTCTTTGGCCTTAGTCTTTTATTCTTTGCAAAAAATTCTAACTTTATCCTTTGTCCACAAGCCTTGCTGACCGCAACTGCTGCTCATACCCGTGCCCAGGCTACCATCGACCAGGTTCGGGCAAAGGCCATCGAGAGGTACCAGGCGAAAGCTGTGGAGGAGCTTTAGGCTGCAGAAGCCAGGCATGCCGGGGAGTTGGAGGCGGTCACCCAACAGAAGGACGCTGCGGTGGCAAAGATGGCGGAGGTCGAAGCTTCGAAGGCAACTTTGAGGAAGCAGAGGGAGGAGTACCAGGAGGCCAGCCGAGTCCAATATCGCGAATGCAAGAGACTCAAAGAGGAGAATCTTGCCAAGGATAAGGTCGTGGCTGATCTTGAGAGCCAAATAGAGCAGTTGAAGCTTGACAATGCCAAGAATCTGGAAAGGAATAAGAATGCGACACTTCGGTGTTTCTATAACTTCTGGAAACACAACCAGGGTGCCACCTTCGACTACCTTTCAGAGGATATCAGGAATGCTGAACTGGCCCGCTGCACTGCTCTATTGGCCGAAGAGGAGGAAAAAGCAAGGATCCCTGCTTCCCCAAGCATCCAGCCGGCCGCTTGCGTAGAGGAAGGAAGAGTTGTTGAGGATGAGGCCAATCAGACTGCTGAGCAAGACCCTCCTGCTCCTGCTGCCCCTTAAACTTATTTTCTTTTTATTTTTCTTCAATTACACGACCCACAGGTCGTGATGTAAAGACTATCTTTTTTGGATTTGCTGCATGGGCAGCAAGCTTTCCTTTTATTCGAGCAGTTACATCCAAGCAGTGATGCTTGCGGTGTAAAAGATTGCATTATAATGTTATAATATTTTCATTTACTATAACATATGTCTGTATGACCGAACTTAGCATAGTACTTTGGTTTGATTTAACAAAATATGAATTTTGAAAAATACTCTAAGTACCCTAGCATGCTTTCACTTATTTTGTTCATGTGTTTACATACCTCATGGTACGCTTTGCTATCGATGTGCCTTATATGCCCCCCAAGTGATCGAGGAGCTTTAGGTCTTGGGTCACTTGCCTTGACCACGACCTGTTCGAACATTTCTGCTCGGTAGGAAACGTAATACTTGTAATACAGCAAAACAACACACGTAATGAACAAATACTTGTAAAAATAAATTTACAAAGGTTGGCAAGAATGACTGGCTGCACACAGTCCCTTATAATCTCGTATTAAAAATGGCCTAAACATGTCTTTACGAGTGATCCTAAAAAAAAAAAGGATCTTACATATATAAGCGATTAGCCATACAACGTGGCTAACCCTTTTTGTGAAACTTGTAAAAAGTAAAATTTAATACAAGCCAGTCCTTTAAAAAGGACTATTCACTGATAGTACTTGCGCAGGTGTTCTCCATTCCAATAACGTGGAACGAGATCTCCGTTTAGGCGTGCAAGTTTGTAGGTGCCCGGATGAAGGACTTCTTCAATCTGGTAAGGTCCTTCCCAATTAGGTCCGAGTACTCCAGCAGTGGGGTCGCGGGTATTTAAGAAAACTCGTCGTAGCACCAAGTCACCGACGTTGAATTTTATTTCTTTTACTTTTGAGTTAAAGTACCGGGCGACCTTTTGCTGGTATGCAGCAACTCGGAGTTGGGCTTTCTCCCGTATCTCGTCAAATGAGTCTAGGGACTCCATCATCAGTTGACTATTCTGGTCCTGGTCGTATGTTATGCGTCGATGTGAGGGGGGATCTAACTCGACAGGTAACATAGCCTCATATCCGTAGGCTAAGGAAAATGGGGTATGACCTGTCGCTGTTCAGTGAGACGTTCAATACGACCAGAGGACTTCAGGCAGTTGCTCTGGCCATGCTCCTTTAGCGTCTTCAAGCCTCTTCTTCAGGGTGTCCTTAAGAGTTTTATTCACGGCCTCGACCTGCCCGTTTGCTTGGGGATGCGCAACTGATGAAAAGCTTTTAATAACTACGTGCCTTTCACAGAAGTCGGTGAATAAGTCACTGTCAAATTGGGTTCCGTTGTCTTAAACGATCTTTCGGGGCAAACCATACCGGCAAACGATGTTCTTGATGACAAAATCAAGAACTTTCTTGGTTGTTATGGTAGCGAGTGGTTCAGCTTCGGCCCATTTGGTGAAGTAGTCGATTGCCACAACTGCGTACTTCACTCCACCTTTTCCCGTGGGTAGGTATCCAATCAAATCTATCCCCCATACCGCAAAAGGCCACAGACTCTGCATCTGTTTCAACTCGTTTGGAGCTGCTCGTGGAATTTTGGAGAACCTTTGACATTTATCGCATCTTCGTACAAACTCCATCGAATCTTCATTCATAGTCGGCCAGAAGTAGCCTTGCCTTAGAATTTTCTTTGCCAAACTCTGCCCCCTAGCGTGATCTCCACAGAAGCCTTCATGCACCTCTTTCATTAGTTCCTTAGCTTTTTCTGGTGTAACGCATCTGAGTAGTGGCATTGAATACCCTCTCCGGTACATAACACCATCGACCAGTATGTACCTAGCGGCCTGCCTTTGTAGAGTTCTGGCTTTGTTTCTACCTATTGGTAGCACACCATTTTTCAGATACTCCAAGTAAGGTGCCATCCATGTATCCTCCATTCGAATTTCCATACTGGCTTTAACCGCTTGTATGCTTGGCTCACTTAATCTTTCTACTGGCACAATGTTCAAAGTGTCAGCATCTTTCGTGCTCGCGAATTTGGTTAAGGTGTCTGCGTTTGAATTTTGATCCCGCGGTATTTGTTGGAGGGTATACTTCGTGAGCTGGGCTAGCAGGTCTTTGGTTTTATTCAAGTAGGCCACCATTTTTAAGCCCCGCGCTTGATATTCCCCTAGAACTTGATTCACCACCAGCTGTGAATCGCTGTAAATATCAAGCGTCTTTATGCCCATGTCTTTGGCCATTCTCAGCCCAGCGAGGAGGGCTTCGTATTTAGCTTCATTATTTGACGCGGTGAAGTCGAACCTAATGGCGTAGTGAAATCGATGCCCTTCCGGCGTTATCAATATCACTCCCGCTCCTGCGCGGGATTCATTGGACGACCCATCCGTGAATAACTTCCACGAAGGAGCTTTCTCTTGAGGCTCAGGTGCACTAGGCTGTTCGCACTGTTCGCTGTCTGGGAGTTCGGTGAGCTCTGCAATAAGATCAGCCAAGAATTGTCCTTTTACTACTGCTCGCGGTGAATATGTGATATCGAACTGCCCTAGTTCGACTGCCCATTTTAATAAGTGCCCAGCCGCCTTGGGTTTTTGGAGGACTTGCCGAAGGGGCTGGTCAGTTAAAACTGTGATGGAATGGGCTTGGAAGTAAGGACGCATCTTCCTTGAGGCCAGGATTAAGCAATATGCTAACCTTTCAATGGGTGGATATCTTAGTTTTGCCCCAATCAGTCTCTTGTTAACATAGTAGACCGCTTTTTGTACGCTTTCTTCCTCTTGTACTAGTACTGCACTAGCAGCCACTTCAGTGATCGCCAGGTAAATGAATAAAGTTTCTCCTTCGATTGGCTTTAATAAAATGGGAGGTTGTGCCGTATGCGCCTTCAAGGCCTGAAAAGCTTGTTCGCAATCTCCTGTCCATTCAAATTTCTTATTGCCCCTAAGTAGATTGAAAAAAGGGACACATTTGTCCGTTGACTTCGAAATAAATCTACTCAGGGCTGCGATTCTCCCGGTTAGACTTTGTACATCTTTAATTCTCTCTGGCGATTTCATGTCGATCAGGGCTTTTATCTTGTCGGGGTTGGCCTCGATTCCTCTTGAATTTACAATGAACCCTAAAAACTTCCTTGATCCAACTCCGAAGGAACATTTGAGAGGATTTAATTTCATCGGGTACTTGTTTAGTACATCAAAACATTCTTGTAAATCCTTCACATGTCCTTCTGCCTTTTTAGACTTTACCAGCATGTCGTCTACGTATACCTCCATGTTTACTCCGATCAGATTTTTAAACATGTGGTTGACTAGCCGCTGGTAAGTCGCACCTGCGTTTTTTCAGTCCGAAGGGCATTACTTTATAACAGTATAAGTCTGTATCGGTCCGAAAGCTGGTGTGATCCTCGTCAGGGGGATGCATGCTAATCTGATTGTAGCCCGAATATGCATCCATGAAGGAGAGGATCTCATGTCCTGCAGTAGCATCGACCAACTGGTCGATTCTGGGGAGTGGGAAGCAGTCTTTTGGGCAAGCTTTATTGAGGTCTGTAAAATCCACACAGGTTCGCCATTTGCCATTAAGCTTGGGAACCAGCACTGGATTGGAGACCCACGATGGATAAAACGCCACCCTGATGAACCCATTCTTCTTTAACCTTTCAACTTATTCTTTTAAGGCTCTCGACCGATCTTTATCGAGCAGCCTTCTTTTTTGTTGCACGGGTGGAAAAGTCTTGTCTATATTCAGGACATGGCTGATAACTGCAGGGTCTATTCCAGCCATGTCTTTATGTGACCAGGCAAAGACCTCTTGGTTCTTTCGCAAAAATTCCACCAGTGCATGCTTCGTGGTTGGCTCTAGGTTTTTCCCGACCTTCACGACTCTGGTCGGGTCTTTTTCGTCGAGTTGGACCTCTTCCAGGTCCTCGATGGGTCCAACGTTCTCTTCAAAATCCCCAAAGCGAGGATCTAAATCTCTATCCTCACTTTGGGCAACACCCTATTTGGTGACCTCATCACCGGATTGGGCTTGTGTATCAATTGCCATCTGCAACCTATCTGAGGTAGTGCTCTTTGATGTTCCCTTTTTCGCCTTCGTGACTGAGGCGTTATAGCACTCTCTGGCTTCCCTCTGGTTCCCCAACACGCATCCTACCCCTGCGTCTATCGAGAACTTCATGGCTAAGTGCCACATAGAGATGACGGCCCATAGATCAACCAGTATAGGCCTCCCAATGACGGCATTGTACGCCGAAGGACAATCGACTACTACAAAAGTAGCGAGTAATGTCCTGCTAGCAGGCGCTGTACCTGTCATCACTGGTAGTCTGATTGATCCGGCGGGGGCGAGTCCCTCACCAGAGAAGCCGTATATTGTCTGGTTGCAGGGCTCCAGGTCCTTAACGGACAATTTCATGCGTTCCAGCGAAGATTTATACAGGATATTCACTGAACTTCCTATATCGACCAGCACTCTCTTCACCATCATGTTGGCCATTTGGATATCCACGACCAGCGGATCGGAATGTGGGAACCGGACATATTGGGCATCGCTATCAGAGAAGGTTATCTCGCCCTCTTCTGACCGAGCCTTTTTGGTGCGCGGTCCTCCACAGTCATCATCTCGATGTCCTGGTCGTGGCGCAGAGTCTGAGCGTATCGTTCCCTGGCCTTTCCGCTATTTCCCACGAGGTGTGGTCCTCCAAAAATGGTTAACAGTGTGCCAGTCACGGGGGCAGGCTGCAAAGGTGGCGAGCGCTAGCGTGAGGGCGCTTGCTCGTTGCCACATGGAGCTTCTCGTTGGGAATTTCCCGAGGCCCGTACGTATCTTCTCAAGTGTCCTTGTCTAATAAGGAATTTGATTTCATCCTTCAGCTGGTTGCATTCGTTGGTATCATGACCGTAGTCGTTATGATAACGACAGAACTTGGTAGTGTCTCTTTTCGAAATATCCTTTCGAATGGGGGCAGGCTTCTTATAAGGCACACTGGAACTTGTGGCCTGATAAACCTCTCCCCGAGACTCAACAATGGCAGTGTAGTTAGTGAACCAAGGTTCATAACGGTTACCCTTGGCTCGTTTATTGTCGGAGGTGGAAGGCTCATTGTGTGGCCGTTTTCCACCATTCTTGCCATTGCCGTTGCCGTGCCCGTTGCCCTTAGGTTTGGACCCATTGGCGGCTTTAGCGGGCTCGGCTGCTTTCTTATCCTTGCCTGAAGGCTTTCCATCGTCGGCAATGGCATCTTCGAGCTTAATGTAACGATCAGCCCGGTCCAAGAATTCCTAGGTAGTTCTAACCCCATCTTTGCGGAGGCTCTTCCAGAGGAGGGAGCGACGCCTAACCCCTGCGGTTATGGCCATCATTTTTCCTTCGTCCCCCACTGTTTTAGCTCCAGCTGCTGCTTGCATAAAGCGCTGGATGTAGTCCTTTAGTGATTCTCCATCCTGCTGGCGAATTTCAACCAGCTTGTTTGCCTCGGTCGGATGCACACGACCATCATAGAATTGTCCATAAAACTCCCTTGCGAACATCTCCCAGGAAACTATGCTTGCAGGAGGGAACTTAAAAAACCACTCCTGTGCGGCATCAGAAAGTGTTGTAGGGAAGATCCTGCACCGAGCATCTTCGGACACTTTCTGAATGTCCATTTGTATCTCAAACTTATTAAGGTGAGATACCGGGTCACCGTACCCATAAAGTTCGGAAGCGTAGGAATTTTAAACTTGCTAGGAGTCTCTGCCATAGCTATCCTCTGGACGAAAGGAGTGCCTTTCCTCCTGTCGTGGTCGATATGAGATGTTCTTCCCCCGACCAGCTGTTGTACTGCCTGGTTGAGGGCATCTATCTGGGCCTGCACAGTGACAGGAATCGCCGTGGCCTCTGTCGCTGGGGGGATTTTCTCGCCATGTCGCTCGCGGCGATCGTTGAGTACATCTCTCAAGTCCTCATCTCTTCTCCGCTGCTCGCTAGTCCCGAGCCGGTTGAAGACATTATTTTGCCTAGGCTACCCCCCAGCATCCCGTCTATTGGGTTGGTCATCTTGAGGTATCTGGCTCCTGCCTCCACCTCTTTCTTCATTCCTCCGACCGGTATTTCCTTTGCCTGAGTCGGCTTCATTATACCCATGGCCATCTCTGAATCTTGATTGGCTATGGTGGGATCGACTGTTCCCTCGATTTCCATCCCGGGTTGAAGCATCCCGAGCGTTAGAGGGTGGCCTGCGCTGGTCGTTGTGTCCTCGTGAATTATCATGCCGTGGGGGACCTCGGACCGCAGAGCCCAACTCTGAGTTCCTCCTGTTACCAGGAGGATGTTGTCCTCTGCTCGGAAGGTTCAGCTCGTCGCCCCTATGGCGTCTAGGACTACGAGGCTGATGCTCGGTCATATTCTGTCTCTGATGCGGGGGATTTCCGCGACCAGCTTGGGATGGAGGCTGTGCCTCAGGGTCCTATGGGACATCGTCATGAGGCACCTGAGGCTGCTCGGGCCTTTGTGGGCTTGAGGGTTGGATAGGCAGGCTAGGATTGGGACCCCTGTGGGGTGGCCCATTTGCATGTTGATCAGGCTGCGAGACAGGTGCGGCCTGATTCCTAGCCAATTGCAAGGCTGCCTCGAGGGCTGCCATGGCTTCGCTCTGGCGACGATCCATCTCCGCCTGCCTTTCGCATAACTCCGCGCGCTGCCGTTCAATCTCTTGATGCTGCTGCGCCATGATTTCGGCAGTACTTTCTTGATTGGCCCTCAGACTGGCCAGCTCTTCATGCAACGCCCCCAGAGTACTCTTTAGCGTCGCGTCATCCATTTCCTCTTCCTCAAAGTCCAAATGTGGCTCATCCTCAGCCACACTTGCAGGAGGAGGAGGAGGAGGCGGGTTTGATGGTGCAGCGGCGGCCGCCTGTCCAGTTTTCCTTGCAGTTTTCGCCATTGGTTTTTTCAACGATGATATATCAAGCTCTCAACGAAAGCATCAGAATGTTGACCCTGATTTTGGTCAACTGACACGGAGTCAAAATACGCTTGACGTGGATGAATGCGTTGAAAAGAATGTGATGACGAAAATAATAAAAACACGATAGTTTATAGTGGTTCGGCCCCAGAATCTGGTAATAACCTACGTCCACTTATATTGTTATTGATGTGAGAGTCAAAGGAGTGATCAAAGAACTAGGGTTCAATGAGTTTCACTAACCTCTGAAGAACAATACTGTTATACCCAGATTTCGAGCCATAGTGAATGTGACCTCGAAAGCTGAGTTTGCAACAAATGGTCTCGCAAGGATTGGGGTATGCTCCAGGATGGTATATCGAGTCTGAGAAGTACGATGTATGATCTCGAATGTGGTGACCTCGAAATGATCTCGATCTCGAAAGGTAGCTCTGAGAACACCCTCATCTTCAGGAACAACTTCGGAGCAGGGGTCTTGAGCTCGATGTACTATCTCGAAAGAAATGTTAGCTCGGGAGATGTCAGTGGCTCGCACAATGACGTGAAACCTGAGATGCTAAAGTCTTGGAGATACGCTATAACCACCTTGAATATCTACAAGTATTGTAAACATGAGATGTAATCCTCATTTATTGATGTAAATCCCCAAGAATCGTGGGATATTATTTAGTCAGTTATGCGTTTCCTGGTCTTCAGGGACGTTTCCTTTTTTATCTGATTAAAGGCATTTAAAGCCATTTATTTCATTCACAAAAGAGTAACTACCCAAAATATGTGGGATAGTATTCTGCATCCTTCTCTATAAATAGAGAAGCCATGCCCCATTGTAATGGACCGAAATTCTGATCCTTGAGAGAAACTCTGGAGAATTCATGCTAAAGAATTTTTCAGAGATAATCTTAAGATTAATAACAGAGACTCGTGGACTAGGCAGATTTAACTGCTGAACCACGTAAAAAACCATGTGTTTGATTTGTTTGTTCCGTTTGGCCATCGTCATTCATTGTTTTTGTGCTCTTCTTTTATCTGTTGACGAAAAACGGCATCAACAGTTTGGTGCTTTCATTGAGAGCCTTAAGCATTCATCCCTGAGAGATTCATGGCCGCAAACAATCAGAACACTCCTGAAGAAAATTACCTAAGGCGTCCTGGAAAACAACCAATGGAGAACCCGGATGCTGATGAAAGAAGTGGGTCCTCTGATTCCCGGGGACCACCTCCACAACCAAGGGATGAGGACATGTACTACAATCCTGAACGTTATGTTCCTATTGTAGAACTAGAAAATCGGCAACTGAAACAGCTGCTGGCAGAAGCCAACAAACGGAATGAGGAGTTGACTAGGATGGCCGCAGAGGCGCAGGTGGCTCAGCCCCCGCCTCCGCGTGAAAACCAAGTCCTTCCTTCGAGGGACATGCATGTTCCTCCCCGGAGGCCCCGTGGACGTCCACGGAAAGATGCTGCCACAAGGAGGCCGACTCAACCTCCGGCACCAGCAGAGCCATCTGCTCCTTCTAGGCCCCAGAGGAGTACCCGACCTCAGGTCCCGCCTAATCCACCTGTGGAAGTGCCTGGAGGAACTGAGAATAACCGAGCTCCTGCTGAGGCTCGGACTCAGGTTCCTGGTAGTGCACCGAACGCGACTGACCCATCTCGGGCAAATTCTGGACCCTCTAGGCCGAGGCAAGGGCGGCCACCACCGTCGCCTATACGGTTCCCTCCGTCTCCCGTAAGATATCCTTCACCTCCCCGTAGAAACGCTCAACCTGTTCGAAATCAGGATCAAGGGCGTACAGGGGAAAGACAAGAAAACAGGGAGACATTCCGGGAGCGGAGAGGCGCACCATCTGAGAGAAGTCAGACGTCTCGGTCTCGCACTGCGGAGACGAGGCGACGTGGGAAGAATCCACCACGAAATGACCGATCAATGAGTTTCACCAGTGACGAGTCCGGAGAGACCAGGTCCGTCAGTAAACACGACCGAGGTCGTAAAAATACTGGAAGTCGCAAGAATCGTTCTGACCTGCGAAATCGTCTAAATCAGAGCAGGGGGAAGGGAGATCAGACAAATCCGGACCTAAGGAATCACCTAAATGGGCGTAGAGATCCCTCACGGAGGCGCGAGCCTGGGATCATAATCAATGAATGTCAATTCCAGACACCACCTAAGGACCCAGTCCAAGAAAGGATTGATCAGCTCAAAAAAGCCTTTAGGCTTTTAAAGAATGAACGAGGGAATGGTCGATACGAGGACTCTGATGAGGATCTCGAGCCGTTTGCTCCTAATATTTCCAACACTCAGTTTCCTCAAGGGTTCCGGATTCCTCACGTCCCAGCGTTTGAAGGAAAAATCGACCCATGCAGCCACCTAAGTACCTTCAACACTATTATGAGAGCTAGTAACGTGGGTTACGAGCTCAGGTGCATGTTGTTTCCAACATCATTGGCCGGACCTGCCAGGAGTTGGTTCGAGAAGTACAAGAGACACTCGATAACTTCATGGGATCAGTTGTCTAGAGACTTCAAGAAGCAGTTCCGAGCTATGATGGGAGTCAGACCAGAGGCATCCACTTTGACTAACGTCCGACAACAGCCGGGCGAAACACTGAAGAGCTACCTGACAAGATTTAATCTAGAGGTCGCCCGAGCTCGGGATGTGGATGACAGTGGGCACCTGATGGCTATCGGAGCTGGTGTGTTACCCGGAAGCGCCCTTTGGGATGACATGCAAGGGAAACCGGTGAGGTCAATAACCGAGTTTAACAGACAGGCGCAGAGATTTGTCAATGTAGAGGAGGCGAGGTCAACGCTCAAGGCGACCTCGCAGACCGAAACTACAACGATAAACATTAACTCCACCTCAACCTCGGCTGACCCAGTAGCTCCACAGCCTACCTTGGAGAATCCCTCCAAGAGGAAAAAGAGCGAGGGAAATAACCCCGAGGCTGAAGGAGGAAAGAAGAAGAAAGGAGAAAGGTATTTCTCCGTATATAAAGTGCACACCGAGCTCAACGAGTCTCGGGAAAACATATACCTGGCTAATGAAAACCAGGTCCCCTTCAGGCGTTCGGAGCCAATGAGGAATCAAAAATCCAAGAGGGATTCCAGTAAGTATTGCCGGTTCCACAGAGACACCGGACACACAACTGATGAGTGCCGACAGCTGAAGGACGAGATCGAAGGGTTGATCTCGAGAGGTTATTTCCGGCAGTATGTCAAAAACCAGAGTACTGGATAGACTACTGCAAGCCAGAGAATAGCCGCGCCTTCGGCGGCACAGAATAATAACTCCCGATCTCGGGAAGAAGACAGGCCCCCGCCGATAGATGGAGAGGACGTAATAACCATCTCGGGAGGTCCTCATCTCGCAGGAGGGGGTAGAAATGCTCAAAAGCGATACGTGAATGAGCTGAAGACAGGGGACGGGTCTCCTTATGAACCCGAACCAAGGGCACCAAAAAGCCAGAGAGTTGAAACTCAACCTATAACCTTCACCGAGGAATATGCCTCTCATGTCTAGTTCCCTCATCATGATCCATTAGTCATCACCCTGCAGCTTGCCAACAAAAGAGTGCACCGAGTTCTCATAGATAATGGGAGCTCAGTTAAGATTCTTTATAAAGCAACACTAGAGAAAATGGGACTCTCCCTTCGCGACCTGAAGGCTCGTGCAACCACTTTGTACGGCTTTTCTGGAGAAGGAACCGCCTGTATGGGGTCCATCGAACTCCCTGTGACCTTGGGAGACTATCCAATCTCGGTGACCAAGATGATGGAGTTCGTGGTAGTAGAGTTACCATCTGCCTACAATGTACTGCTCGGGAGACCCGCCCTGGTCAGGCTGGGGGCAGTTTCATCTGTAAGGCATCTAGCCCTTAAGTTCCCAACTCCGAGCGGGGTCGGAACATTAAGAGGAGATCAATTGGCAGGGAGAGAGTGTTACAGCATCTCTTTGAGGGGAAAGAAACAAACGAGCGCTCAAGCACTCGTTATCATACAAAATAAGGATGGGACGGTTTTAGAAATTGACGAGGAAATCGATCCAAGGATTGAGGAGAAAGTTGACCTCGAACCATTGGAAGAGCTCGAAGAAGTTCAGCTCGACGAAGCTGAACCCTCGAAGAAGGTAAAGGTCGGAAAGCACCTCCTAGACGAAGCAAAATAGCAATTAATTTGCTTTCTGAAGAAAAACCAGGATGTCTTCGCATGGTCACACTCAGACATGGTGGGGATAAGCCCAAATGTTGCGAGCCACGCATTGAATATAGACAAAAGCTTTCCCCCGAAGCAACAAAAGCGAAGACAGCTGGACAAGGATAGAAAGAAAGCACTAAAGGAGGAAGTTGACAGGCTGAAAGCAAACAATTTCATCAGGGACGCTTTTTACCCTGACTGGGTAGCCAATCCAGTGTTGGTCCCGAAGCCCAATGGGACGTGGAGAACCTGCATTGACTACTCGGACCTCAACAAGGCCTGCTCGAAAGACTGTTTTCCGCTGCCAAGAATTGACCAGCTCGTGGATGCCACGGCGGGGCATGGCCTGATGTTGTTCATGGATGCCTATTCTGGATATAACCAGATTCCCATGCATGCCCCCGACCAAGAGCATACGAGTTTCATCACAGATAAAGGGCTCTACTGCTACAATGTCATGCCATTCGGACTCAAGAATGCTGGAGCCACGTACCAGCGGCTTGTAAACATGATGTTTTCAGAGCAAATAGGGAACAACATGGAAGTTTACGTTGATGACATGCTTGTAAAGTCTCAACTTAACAAGAACCATGTTGACGATCTCGAAGAGTGCTTTGGCGTACTCAGGAAATACAACATGAAGCTAAATCCTATGAAGTGCACTTTTGGGGTGTCTTCGGGAAAATTTCTAGGCTTCATTGTCAACTCTCGAGGGATCGAGGCTAATCCCGACAAAATAAAGGCCCTGATTGATATGCCTTCACCTCGGAAGCATAAAGATGTCCAAAGCTTGACTGGGAGGATGGCCGCCCTGAGCAGATTCATCTCGAAGTCAACGGATCGTGGCCTTCCATTCTTCAACTTATTGAAAGGAAGTAAGAAGTTTGAATGGACAGAGGAGTGCGAGCTGGCCTTTCAAGAGCTCAAAAAGCACTTAGCCGAACCGCCCATCCTCTCGAAGCCTGAGACGGGAGAAGTATTGTTCCTATACCTCTCAACCACCGAACACGCGATAAGCGCGGTGCTCGTTCGGGAGGAAGAGAAGGTGCAGAAACCCGTCTATTACATCAGTAAAAGATTACTGGGGGCAGAGTCAAGATATCCATTGATGGAGAAGCTTGCCCTCAGCCTAATCCACTCATCTCGCAAGCTCCGCCCCTACTTTCAGGCACATCCCATCCATGTACTGACAGATCAACCACTTAGGCAAGTCCTGTCTAAACCAGAGGCGTCAGGTCGGCTCCTTAAATGGGCTGTTGAGCTCAGACAGTTCGAGATCACTTACCACCCAAGAACGACCATTAAGGCACAAGCCTTGGCAGACTTCATAGTGGAGTGCACTGGTATAGCCGACGACGAGGTAATAACCACGGCCCACGAGCTGTGGAAACTTTACGTCGACGGCTCGTCAAATGAAAATGGAGCGGGGACAGGAGTCATTCTGATCACTCCTGCAGGGAGAAAATTTCACTCTGCTTTAAGATTTGGCTTCAAGGCGTCTAATAATGAAGCTGAGTACGAGGCTCTACTCGCGGGACTACGAATAGCAAAAGAGCTCAAGGCCAAAGCCATACATTGCTACAGCGACTCCCAGCTCGTGGTTAATCAAATCTTGGGGGAGTACCAGGCTCGTGGCACAAGAATGGCAGCTTATCTGGAGAAGGCAAAATCCGCATTGGAGTATTTCGAGTTTTATGCAATCGAACAGGTTCCCCGAGAACAAAACTCAAATGCAGATGCCTTAGCTCGGCTCGCCACTTCAGCCGAAAATGAGGAGCTGAATGTTATACCCGTAGAACACCTATCAGCACCCAGCATTGCTGAACCAGACGAGGAAGATGTGTGTATGATTGAAACAGAACCAACCTGGATGAGTCCGATAGTTGATTATCTCGAAAATGGAATTCTTCCAAGAGATCGAAATCAAGCTCGAAGGTTGATGTATAAACTTCCTCGTTACACCATTATGGATGGAAAGTTAAACAGAAGAGGGTACTCCATGCCGCTGCTTAGATGTGTAACTCCTCCCGAGGCTAAGACGATCGTTGAAGAAATTCATGAAGGGTTCTGCGGAGACCATACCGGGGGGCATAGCCTATCCAAGAAGATTATACGCCAAGGATATTTCTGGCCAACCATAAAAACAGACTCTTTTGAGTACGTGAAAAAGTGCGACAAATGCCAGAGATTCGCCACGATACCCCGAGCTCCACCTTCCGAACTGACCATGTTGACATTCCCATGGCCTTTCGCGGTATGGGGCATCGACCTCATAGGCTCACTCCCAACTAGCAAAGGCGGAGTCAAATATGCTGTGGTCGCCGTTGATTACTTCACGAAATGGACGGAGGCTGAACCATTGGCAACCATAACTTCGAAAAAGATCCTTGATTTCGTGGTAAAGAACATCGTATGCTGATATGGAGTACCAAGAAAGATTGTATCTGATAACGGAACCCAGTTCGATTGCGACTTATTCACCAACTTTTGTAACAAGAACGGTATAATAAAGAGTTTTTCATCAGTGGCTCACCCTCAAGCGAATGGTCAGGTCGAAGCCGTTAACAAAACTCTCAAGAGCTCTCTAAAGAAAAAGTTAGAAGAGGCAAAGGGACGATGGCCCGAGGAATTGCCTCAAGTCCTTTGGGGATATAGGACTACAGCTCGGACATCAACAGGACATACTCCGTTCTCTCTAGCGTACGGCTGCGAGGCGATGTTGCCCATCGAGGTCAAAATTCCGACGATCCGAACTCAGATTTATGATCAAAGTTCCAATCATAATCAGCTCGAAGAAACCCTAGACTTGATCGAAGAAAAAAGAGAAGAGGCTCAGCTGAGAAATGCCGCTTACCAGCAACGAACCACGAGATATTTCAATAAGAGGGTTCGAGATCGAAAGTTCGGAGTGGGAGACTTAATTTTGAGACGAGTATTCTTAGCAACCCGAGATCCAGCAGCTGGGGTGCTCGGGCCGAACTGGGAAGGACCATACTAGATAGAGTCAGTCATCCGACCTGGCGTATACAAACTTGCGAGATTAGATGGGAGCCTGATACCTCGAGCATGGAATGGCGAACACCTTAGACCATATTATCAATAGTGTAGAAAGTGTCGCCTGTAACCATGATTTTCTATCTGTATTTAGTTTGTTTTTGAATTTCATCAAATAAAGGGTCTACTTTGTTTCACATGTAATTTATTGTTATTTTTGCAATCTCTCTTAATTTAATAATCTATGGTCACACTCATAGGATATTCAGGGGGCATCATTGGTATACATACCACCAGCTTAAAAAATAAAAAATATACATAAAGTATTTGGATATAACCAAGTACGCGAGCTTAGATAGTTCGGACATAACCGAACTACCAAAAAGATAAAAGTATTTGGAGATAACCAAGTACGCGAGCTTAGATAGTTCGGACATAACCGAACTACCAAAAAGATAAAAGTATTTGGAGATAACCAAGTACGCGAGCTTAGATAGTTCGGACATAACCGAACTACCAAAAACCTAAAACGTTTGGAGTTAACCAGATGTGCAAACTTAACAAGTCTGGAACAAACCAGCCAAAAAATTAGTCGATAAGTAGGAACCTAAACCTATTTCGAGATAAGTCGAGATCGAGGCTGGAATATCTTAAAGAAAAATAGTTTTGAACTCTTAACCTCGGAGCAAAAACTGAGGATGAGGAAAGAACTCTTAGCCTCGGAGCAAAAACTGAGGATGAGGAAAAGTGACTAAACAAAAAAAGATATAACCAGATCATTCATATTACACACCATATAAGTACTCTTGAGTTCATGGTAAAAGTAATATCCGACCTTGATAAGTAACGAGGTCGAAAGCGAATAATTCGAATAAACTATGCATGAATGCATCCAATTTCGAGCCTAAAATTCAAACTATGTTTGTATGAATAAATAAACATAACCGGTTCATCAATATAAAAATGTGCAAAATATTTCGAGCCAAGAAATGTAAGCATATAAAAGAATAGTAAAGGGAATTGTATCAGCCCCGTGGGCATAAATTAAAATAATTACAGAAATAAGGGGACGCAGCCCCGATAACTGATCTCCCCGAGGTCAGATTCAAAGAAGAGGAGTCTCCTTGGCCTTCTCAGCATCAGTGGCACCGGACCCCTCAGGACGAATAGCATGGCTATCCTCCTGAGCTTCCTCCGAAACAGTGCCCGGAGCAACCTTTTCCTTCTCGAGCTGCTCAGCCTTCTCCTTCTCAAGCCGTTCAGCCTCTTCCTTCTCGAGCCGAGCATTCCATCGTTCAAGAAACGGCGCCTCGTGGGGACCCAAAAAGCTGGTGTCCAGCTCTTCGTTATAAGCCCACATCCGGTACATGGCTGAGTCGACCGCCGTTTCCTTCTTTTCTTTGTACTCGGCAGTAAGGCGAGCTTTGACATCCTCTATAAGGTCGAAGGTGGCAGTCTTGTCCTCCTCGAGCTTCTTATTGGTCTCCCGAAGTTGGGTGTTATCTTTCTTTTGCTCCTCGAGTTCAGTTTTCAGCTTTCCAAGCTCCTTGGCCATATCCTCACGCTCCTTAACCACTGCGTCGAGCTTAGCATTCGCCGCCTTCAGATCATCGTTCGCTCTAAGGTGGAGGTCCTTCGCCTCTTGGGCATGGGTCCTGCTCGAATGGATCTCGTTATTAAGCTCATAATTGAGCTGGGCCGTGAAGGGAAGAGCCTGAAAAAAGGAAGAAACCACCATTAGCCTCAAGACAGCATGGATATAAGCGAAAGAAATATGGAAAAATACTTACTGCAGCGGTGTGCTCGATACTCTTCTCGTAGAGAACAGTGCGGTCTCGGGTGCCAGTTAGGCACTGCCACTGGAGAGCTTCGAAACTGCCGTAGCTCTAGCCGATCCGGGACATGACATCCGAAATCAGCGTAGATCCGTGAGGTCCGGCAGCGTTATCCACCACATATGAGTCCATATGGGTGGAGATGGTTAGCTTCTGAGCTCGAGAAGCAGAAGGTCTCTTGGCGAGCTGAGAAGAAGACGTTTGACCCACCACAGGAGTTTGAGACTCAACCACGACAGGGGTACCAGCCAGCGAGGCCAGTGCCACCGCAGAGACGACGGCCTGCGAGGATGGCATCGTCGTGGGGGCGCTAGTCTGGCCAGTCGACGCAGCAGCAGAGCTCGAGCCGGTGGGGGAGGAGGAGGCGTTTTCTTAGATCTCTTGGAGCCTTTCCCCGGCTGGCTGGTTTTCAGTCCCCCTGCCCTGGGGCGTTCGCTCCTCTTGGCACCCGCATTGTCAATAAGGGTGTCAAGGTCGGAGTCCATATCGCCTGCACAAGTCAACACAGTGAATCAGTAAAAGAGGTGTACAAGTTACTTCAGTATCACAGACGTAGCGAGTGATGGTAGAAAAAACCTAACTGGAACTTTCCCCCGAGCTCGAGCTTGGGGACCATGAAATTCCCCCGTCTTCAGAAGAGGTGGGGGGAGTGCCTTCCCTATAAGTTGGTGATAACCTCGAGAGGTCCCTATAATCATTGGTCCCATACTGCACAGCTATCCCATTCCACACCTCGTCCGTGGAGTACATAGTGTCGTATTTCCCGAGCCCACTATCAAACCTATGGACACAGTCGTCTACCCAAATCCATATGTAGAAGTGGTATCTATCCTGTGGGCACGAGACTAACCTATTGGGCCTGTGTTTTAGCAAAGTAGGGGACCACATTCTCGAAGTAGGAAGGGTTTTACCTTCATCTGAGTCCGAGCTCGAGCCCTCATCGTTGGCTTCATTCCCAGATCGCGGACTCCTCAAGCGAACTGGGAGAGATGCCCTATTTTCTCTCCTCGGAAGTAGGGTGCTTGTGGGCTGTGGCACCTCCTCCCAACGTTCGTATTTTTTGTTAGACCAGTCAAAGGTTGACTGGCCTTCTCCCAACAACCCACAGGCTCGGAGCTGGTCCTCATGAAGAAGATACGAGAGAGACCTCCTACCATAAGGAAGTCGGAGCAAGGCTTCTCTGTGTTCCCTCATTGTCTTGGAGGGGGAGGGACGCTGAAAATTAGCTGAAAGGCGAAGCACATTTCAGCTAAGTATGGTCTTAAGGGCTAAAACTCCGAACTCAAAAAAAAAGTAAAAGTAACAATAGTACTTACGAATCCGCCTGAAAGAACGATGTCGAGACGGGGACAGACCGTCTGTCCAGAAAAAAGCCTTTTTGGAGTCAGGAGGGTGGTTTGGAAGATCTTCAAAAATCTTCGTCTCTTTGGGATAGCTCGAGAGGTAGTAAGAACCATCCCCTCCCCGAGCTCGGGAGGGGTTACTTTTCAAACAAAAGAGATATAGAATCTCTTGAGGAGAGGGTCCTTTCCACTGCAGCTCATGATACAAGGACCTCAGGGCAGACAGCACCCTGTACGAATTGGTGTTGAGTTGGAATGGAGCCAACCCAACGAAATCAATGAAGTCTCTGAAAAAGGACTTCAAGGGCAGCAGAGCTCCCGCCCTTATATGTTCCTGGCTCCAGGCCGCGTTTTTCACACTGGCATCGCGGCCCCCAGGGGCGAAACAACTCCGTTCATGACTAGCCGGAGCTCGACACTTCAGGGTGTCCAACGAACTAAGGCCATGGAGGGCCAAGATGTCAGTTATTTGGTCGGTGGTGGTAACCGAGCTCTGGTAGAACTCGGCTTCGAACATCTCCCTCCTAGGCTGCGAAGACGAAGGCTCCGCCATTAAAGAAAATTGGAGTACCCCCGAATGATATGCAACCGTGACTTTTAACGCAGGGTCGAGGGGGATTGGCCTAGGTCCTGGGCTGGGCTCCGGATAGATGGCCTCCCGAAGAACTTTTCTCTTCTTTTCAATGACCTCGTCTATCTAACGGCGATAGTGGGCTCGAGTGTCCTCTTGCTCGCGCGCAAGCTCGTATTCTTTTATCCGACGCTGATTCCGGGCGAACAGCGATTCTGGGCTCGGTGATTTAGGCTCGTAAGGGATGGCTCGCAATGACCCCCACCGTCTTTCCAGATTCTGTGACATCTAACGAGAAAGAAAAAATGGTGAGGGCCATGCATGCAAGAATCACGAGCTCGATGGTATGAGCCCGGGGATTTAGGAACAAAAAATTAAATATTGAGACCCTTACTAAAGAGTCAGAGCGTGTGTTCCACAGGAAAGAAAAGGAGCGTGGGTGATCTTTTGAAAATCCCGAAATTCAAGGGAAAGAAAGGTGGCGGTTAGCCAGGAAGGGCATTCTTGGGTTTCGTGCATTTGTCAAGGACAAGGGTTCTTACCCGAAAACTTAATGTACAAGAAACATGGCCTAAAATTTTCAAAACCCAGAAAGTTGAAACTTCGCTCAAACGTTAAAACTGGATATAAACCAGTGGTGCGAAATCCAGCAGGGGAAGTCTGGGAAACTTGAAAGCCTATCGAAATGAAACCCCCTATCTTATTATGCTAAGAACGTAAACTAGCATACACAGCAAAAACAGTATAAAGAACAATAAAAATGGCATACTTACACAGTGATGGTGATTGCAGCAAAATCGTCGATTGGAGAAGAGGTTTCAAGAAAGAACTCACTGACTCGAACATACTAGGATTTCTTTGTTTCTTGGGTCGAGAAAACATGCGCGGGACAGAAGCTTTTTAGGAGAGTCTCTGGTTCTCTGGTTGTTTTTCTTTTCTTGCTTACGATGAACAAACGTGAAGAAGAAGACGAAGAGGGGGGTCTTGTATATGTAGGTGGGAAAATGGAATTAATCAGGAGCGTCGAGTGAAATTCTCACTAGATCGAACGGATGGGGATTAATGACAAGAAGGCGCCAAAAAGTTGTCAGACGGACGATCGTGGGCGTGTTCCCAAGGTACTCAAGTACCTAAAGTGAGCAATACCCAGCTGACACGTGACCATTTTGCGAAAGTGTATGACGGTACGGTTCCCAGAAAAGGTAGTTCAAAAGTTTCCTTCTCTTAGGATTCGAACAAATACTTTTGAGGGGGCAAGATGTTATACCCAGATTTCGAGCCATAGTGAATGTGACCTCGAAAGCTGAGTTTGCAACAAATGGTCTCGCAAGGATTGGGGTATGCTCCAGGATGGTATATCGAGTCTGAGAAGTACGATGTATGATCTCGAATGTGGTGACCTCGAAATGATCTCGATCTCGAAAGGTAGCTCTGTGAACACCTTCATCTTCAGGAACAACTTCGGAGCAGGGGTCTTGAGCTCGATGTACTATCTTGAAAGAAATGTTAGCTCGGGAGATGTCAGTGGCACGCACAATAACGTGAAACCTGAGATGCTAAAGTCTTGGAGATACGCTATAACCACCTTGAATATCTACAAGTATTGTAAACATGAGATGTAATCCTCATATATTGATGTAAATCCCCAAGAATCGTGGGATATTATTTAGTCAGTTATGCGTTTCCTGGTCTTCAGGGACGTTTCCTTTTTTATCTGATTAAAGGCATTTAAAGCCATTTATTTTATTCACAAAAGAGTAACTACCCAAAATATGTGGGATAGTATTCTGCATCCTTCTCTATAAATAGAGAAGCCATGCCCCATTGTAATGGACCGAAATTCTGATCCTTGAGAGAAACTCTGGAGAATTCATGCTAAAGAATTTTTCAGAGACAATCTTAAGATTAATAACAGAGACTTGTGGACTAGGCAGATTTAACTGCTGAACCGCGTAAAAAACCGTGTGTTTGATTTGTTTGTTCCGTTTGGCCATCGTCATTCATTGTTTTTGTGCTCTTCTTTTATCTGTTGACGAAAAACGGCGTCAACAAATACAATATCTCAGATAGAATTACTCTAGTCTCAAATAATTCGAAAGCCAAAAGTCTCTTCCTTGAGCTATCTTTCTCTATTTATAGGCTCAAGGGGGATTACATGAGTTTGTTACAGATATTCTCTCCTAAATAATCGGATATTCAGGATATTGTGGGAGTCAATTTCGGGATTTACAAAGATCTTTATGGAAACATCATGTTGCATGCGGAACCATCGACCAGACTGGTCGCAGGTAAGACTAGGCCGCCTACTGCTTATAATGTGCATTCTGGTTGATATCCTAGCAGAGTTCCTCCAAGTGTCAGCCACGTGTCCAGGAATCACTTGCCACGTCATCTATGCCAGTTTTTTGGATAACAAAACCTGTTGAGACTTAAATGATTTTGAAAAAAAGTAACCTCGATTTAGCTTAACTAAGTAACATGGTACATTTAATATTTATTGATCAAACATGTTGAGACTTGATTGATTCTGAAATAAAAACAACCTAGTATTGTTAAAAGTAATTTGTTAGTTGACTCTTTGCCTTTTTAGTTTAATGAAATAACTTGTTACTAAAATTTTATTGATCAACTTGTTGATACTTGATTTATTTTTAAAAAAAAATAACATTTCAGTTCATTCTTTATCTTTTTAGCTTAACAAAGTAAATTGATACCTACAATTGATCAAACATGTTGAAACTTGATTGATTTTTTATAAAGTAAGTTGGTATTGTAAAGAGTCATTTATGAGTTGATTCTTAGTCTTTTTAGCTTAATGAAGTAACTTGGTACTTGCAATTTTTAACGATAATTTGAAAGGAAAGAGAAGGATGACGAAGGACTGAAGGGCACAAATGACTTGGTCGACATGCTTGGGGTCGTTAATGGCATAGATCACTTCTCCAACCTTGTCAATGACTTGAGCCTCTACGACCTTCTTTCTCCTTGCTCCCCCATCCTCCATTTCCCTCATCTTTGCTTTCGTTCTTCCCTGTTGGAGCCTTCACTTGTATGTAGTGTTTGGACAAAGAAAAATTACAAAAAAATAAATATAAAAATTTATTTATATATTCTCTTTTACCCTTATTTTTAGCTTATTTTTTTCATTAGAAAAAATGTTAATAATTTCACATTTTTATGTGTTTTGACTACTATATTTTTACGTAAAACAACAGCCAATTGTAAATATATTTTTTGAAAGCATTAGTAGAAATAGTCAAAACACATCAAAAAAGAGTGAATATCTTTATTTAATCCAAATTAGATAATCTAAAATTCATAATATATTATTTTTTGAATTTTGTTGTATGAAGTTTAAATATAAACGCTGCATTTTTTTATTATTTGAAAGTTTAATGTGTAAGTTTATAGAAATCATTAAATACTAAAGGTAAAATATATAAAGGAATTACACAGTAAAATCTATATTGGAAAATAAATAAAAATAAAACTGAGCTGAAATGATATACAAATTGAAGGAAATGAACAGTTTTTACATGGAACAATTTAAAAAAAAAATTACAATAATGAGAATGTAATAACGAAAAATACCCCAAAAAGTAATACAATTCTCTTAATAATAAGGCGATAGCTAAAAATGGAATTATTTTACAAAAACATAAAAAATATGGAAAGATTTTTCCACAAAATTAGTAGAGATTAGGAAAAGGACATTAATTAAGCAAAATCTCTCACAACTCATTACAATAATATTTTATATTACTATATTAATACTGATAATACTAATTTCATTTCTATATTCAAATCTTAACTATTTTTAAATTTTAATTAATAAGATTATTTTTTATTTTATATATTGTTTTTAAATATCATTTATCAATAACCTTAAATAATAGGATGTGTAATTATAACTTCTCATTTTACTATCTTTTTCACATTGTCATGCATTTCAAAAAAATAATATATATATAAAATAATAACCGTCAAAAAAATAAATCAATAACAATCATAAAATAATATTAAAAAATAATATATATATTTATATATATATAAAGATACATTATACAAAAGAAAAAGATTTGGTTAGGTATATGCGTTTTTTTTTAACAATATAACTTGGTAATTAAAAAATATATAATTTGAATTATTTTTATAAAAAAAATCTTAACTTTTTAAGTTGTAGTGTTTAACACTTGCCACATAATACATAACAATAAAGTTTATAAATATCTGATTTTTTTAATACAAACACTAAACCAAAATTAAACAATCAATGTATAAAAAGGAAAAAATAAACATGTAAAAAAATAAAAATTTATTTAACAAAAAAAAAAACAGGTAAAGAACTTTGAGAAATTAAACAACTTGAAGAATATAAAAAGAAACATAATAAAAATATCACATTTTAAGTAAAAGATAAACATTTATTTTGAAAAAAAATAAATACAGTTAAGGACTCTCAGAAGCTAAACAATTTGGTGAATTAAAAAAATAAACATTTTATAAAAATATCATATATGAGGTAAAAAAAAATAAACATTTACTTAACAAAAAATAAATCAAGTTAGGGACTATAAAAAACTAAACAATTTGGAGAATATAAAAAAAATAACACATATTCAATTCACATCCTAAACATACTGAAAACAACAATTAAATATATAAGATGCATATAAAATAAACATTATGAGTCACGAATCCATTAGATTTTACCAAAAATTAAAACAAGTTTAGTGAGTTAGAGCATAACTTCCAATCACAAAAGCACGACATAGTAAGTTAGTGCTTTAGACAATAATGCTATTATTAAACACCGTTGTCATTTTTTTTCTCATGTTACAGTAAAATAAACAAAAATATTTAAGTTAGACGGGTATGTTATAATTCTATATTGTCTAATGAGTACTTTTATATTGAATAGTTTTATGTTTACATTTTTAATAGAATTTTTTTTTATATAATAATTTGTTAGATTAAACAATTTTATTTATACAATTTATTTCATTTTTTGTTTAGTTGGTTACATAAGTTCATATAATTGTTCTTAACAATGATCCAAAATATCAAATTATTTTTTCATGTAAACGTTTATCAAAATAACAATTTTATTTAGTTTTTTTTTAACAATGTACATTGAAAAATATATTTCTATGTGCTGATCGAACAAATAATTATCCAAAAATTTAAGTTTTAAACCAAGTAAATTTTCTTTCAAAAGCTCATAATCATATGTTTTGCAAATCAACTTGATAAATTAAACATAGATGTATATTTATAACCAAATAGAGATATAAGCAATAAGAAATGGTATATTTTCATAAAAAATGGTGTCTCAATAAGCATTAATACTAGACATACATCAATTTTAAAAGATGTATTTTTCAAATGATAAATATATTTATTTTCATTACTAATAAGTCTGTTATTTTTTTTAATCACCATGTATGCTACCAATACCAAATTATATGTAGATGGTGATTCAATCTTTTTTTTTTTTATTGAAATGCCGCATGTTTTGTTGTGTATTTTCATTTTAATATGAGATAATATTTTTAATATTATATAAGTACTATTTTATTTATTAATTTAATTCCTATAACATTGAATATGGGTAAGTTATATATATATATATAAACAAATAAGGAAGGTGGCTGAATTGGTGAGATTCTATTTTTATAATTATGTTTATTAAAATGGTATATGTTATATATAATTGTGTAAATAGTATATGTGATATTATTATAGTAAATTCTTTCCTTTTTGTTGTATGTAAGTAAAAATTACTCAATTTAATCCATATTTAATTTATGTAAAGAAAGAAAAAAAATCCATATCCTACATTTTTTCATCTTTTTAAGTTGCCAATAGTTTTCAGGGGCCCACTATCGCCCATTTAGATTTAGGCTTCAAGTGTTGCTATTACTTTTCATATCAAGAAAAATTACATTAAAAATAAAGCTTTTTTCATAAATACCCACTTTTTATTATTTTTTGACATTTTTACCGTCTTTTTTTTTTACATTTTTACTAACTCAAGTTTTCAAAAATACGATTTTAGTGCTTATTTGCAAACCGTAATAAACTTATATGATTGATTCATGAATTTATGGTAATATTTGTTTTAATAGAAAATATTAATTTTTAATTTAATTTATGTTTAATTTTCAGGAAATAATTTGCATTTGGACAATAATAAAAAGATAGAAGAAAGAAATAGTTAAAATTGATAAAAAGAGAAGCGAAAATGGTATTCTTGAGATTAAAGCCCAACTGAAGGAGAAGCCCAGGCCCAACTTCCTCCCCAGCCCACTGAAGCGAAGCCGAGCCGAGCCTGCGAGCCGAGCTGCTGAGCCACCTAACATCGCCAGCTGTCTGAGCTCCTCGTGCGCCACCTGTCAGCTGCCAACAGCTTCACTCCAACTTCCTTCCCGACAGCATCACACGCCCTTCTCTCCAGCAGGCCAACATTCCAACGGTCCAAAGACCCCGCGTGGCCCAATCTCTCTTCCTCTCAGCAATTCCCAACCAGTCACATGCTTCATCTGAAGCCCAGCAGCTTCACTCCATGTCATTCCCAGCAGCAAACGCAGCAAGCCCAGAGGACCCAACTCTCCCAGCCAGCCGCCTACGTGGCACTGCCCCATTGGCTGGGAATGGGTCAAAACTCTCTTGTGTCACCAGCCACTTTCAACCCATGTTTTGTGGGTATTGGGCTTTGCAAAAATTGCTATTTTGAACTTTAAAGCTCATGTTTTTGTGGTATTTTGGAAAAGGGAAAAATGACCATACACTAAAATAGCTAGGTTAATATTAATAATAAAATTTAATTTTTCAAAATCATATTTTATTATTAATATTTCATATTTATTTTGTAAACCCCATTTTGTTGTTTAATTTCTTTTTAGTCATTTTCTCCCTCTATAAATAGGGACTCATTTTTCACACTTAGTAGGTAATTTTGAGAGTAAAGAAACTATAGCAAATTTATACTCACTTTCTTCTTAGAATTTTGTGAGAATCATGAGCATAATGGCCTAATCTTCCTAGGAAGGTTAGGGATTGTTACACCCAGATTTCGAGATAAGAGGTTATGACCCCGAAAACTGGGCTCGTCAAGTGTGAGCTCGAAATGTATGAAAACATCATATGGTCTGGCCGTAAAATCTCTGAAGTAAAACAACGACCTCGAAGATGTGTAACTTCGGGATTCTATTTGAGTTCAAAATGGCACGACAGTGGGATATATATGTTACCGATTGCCTTCAGATAAGACAGTCCGAGCTTGGGAAGTGCAAGCTCGAGTGTAACAACTTCAACAGTACCTACCTATCCCGAGCATGGCCTGAAGTTGGGTGGCAAGTTCATAACAGTTCCATAAGTCTTGATAGTCACAATGCTGGTTGCTGATCTCGAAGACCTGATGAGTCACTTGGGATAGCCCATTACGTGTAAACATATTTATTGTTGTGTAATCCCAATATTTAAGGGACACCATTTAGTTTGTTATCTGTTCCCAATTTTTATGGGACGTTTCCATGTATATAGGAGATATTGCATTTAATGTCATTATTTGAATTGATGTACAGAATATCTTCCCGAAATATGTGAGAATGAACTCTGTAACCTTCCCTATAAATATAGAAGGAATGATCACTTGTAAAGAATCGATTTCTGATTGCTTGAGAGAAAGCTCTGGGTAATTCATCTTTGAAGAATTTCCAGAAAACTCTAAGTCTTAATAACATAGACTCGTGGACTAGGCAGAATTAACTGCTAAACCACGTAAAAGTTCTCATGTTTCTCCTCATCATTCATTCACTTCATTGTTTAATTGTTTAATTGCTCTACCATTTAAGTTGACGAAAAATGGCATCAACAGTTTGGTGCTTTCATTGAGAGCATTAAGCAGTACGTGCGTGAGTCTATTCAGTTGAAGAAGCCTCCCTGAATCAACCATGGCCGCGAATGATCCCAATGTTCCTGAGGAGGAAATCTTAGAGGAAGCTGACTACCCCCGGCGCCCTGGGAAGCAGCCCATGGTGAATTCGGACCCTGATGAGAGGAGTGGGTCCTCTGACTCTCGAGGACAACCGGAACCACCGGCCCCCAGGGACGACGAGGACATGTACTATAATCCAGAACGATATGTCTCAATAGTGGAGCTCGAAAATCATCAATTGCGAAAGTAGTTGGCAGAAGCCAAGAAACGTAATGAGGAGCTGGTCAGACTGGCTGTCGAGGCCCAGCCGGCTCAGCCCCCGCCTCCACCAAAGGCCCAAGCTTCGCCTCCATGATACATTCATGTTCCACCACGCATGCCTCGTGGGCAACCTCGCAAAAACGCTGCCACTCGAAGAACGGAGCAACCTCCGCCACCTGCAGAACAGCCTGCTCTCTCAAGGCCCCGATGAAGTACCCGGGCTAGAGCTCCTGCTAACTAAATTGCAGAAGTACCGGCCGAGATAGGAAATAACCGAGCCCCCACAGAGGCTCGAACCCAAAATCCTGGTAACACGAAGAACGTTCCTGAACCATCTCGGGTAAACTCAGGACCTTCTAGGCCCCGTAATGGATGGAAGACACCATCACCCATAAGGCACCCACCATCGTCGATAAGGTATCCCTCACCAACTCAGAGAAACATGCAACCGACTCAGGGTGATAGGGAAAGGCGAGCTGGGCAAAAACATGGGAATGGGGATACTGCTAGGGAGCATAGAGTTACCCAACCCACGAGAAGCAAAATGTCTCGATCTCATATTATTGAGACGAGGCAACCAGAAAGGAACCCATCTCGAAATAACTGCACGACGAGCCATGTCAGTGAAGGCTCGGGAGACACTAGATCGGTCAGTATGTATGACCAAGGACGCAGAAATACTGGGAATCGAAGGGATCACCCAAATTTACGAGAACACTTGAACCATAATCGAGGTAATGATAACCCCTCGAACCCAGACCTGAGGGATCACCTCAATGGATGCAAGAATCCTATGCGGAGGCGCGAAGCTGGGATTGTGATCAACGATAACCAGTTTCAAGTCAGACCCCCCATGGATCTAGTCCAAGAAAGGATTGAACAACTAGAAAGAGCGTTCAGACTCTTACAAAATGAACGGGGTTGGGATCAGGATGAAGAGTTCGAAGAAGAACTCGAGCCCTTCACCCCTATATTTCCAACACCCCGTTTCCTCAGGGATTCCAAATTCCTCATGTCCCACCATTTGATGGGAATTCTAATCCATACAGTCATTTGAGTACGTTCAATACAATTATGAGAGCGAGTAATGTGGGCTACGAGCTCAGATGCATGCTGTTTCCAGCCTCGCTCACAGGACAAGCAAAAAACTGGTTTGAAAAATATAAGAGGCATTCGATTGCTTCTTGGGATCAATTGTCTAGAGATTTCAAGAAGCAATTCAGAGTCATGATTGGAATAAGGCCCGAGGCGTCTACCTTGACCAATGTCTGACAGCAGCTGAATGAAACATTGAAAAGTTACCTTACAAGGTTCAATTTGGAAGTCGCCCGAGCTCCTGACGTAGATGACATCGACCATTTAATGGCTGTCTGAGCCAGAGTAATGCGTGGAAGCCCTCTCTGGGAAGATATGCAGAGGAAACTCGTGAGGTCCTTAACCGAGTTCAATCGACGAGCTCAGAGGTTTGTTAATGTAGAAGAGGCGAGGTCAGCATTGAATATGGCCTCTCAGCCCGTAACTTCAACAACAAATGTAAACTCTGCCTCGACCTCGGTGGATCCTATGGCCTCAAAACCCCCTGTGGATAACCCTTCCAAAAGAAAGAAGAATGAAGGGAATAATCCCGAAGGGGAAAGAGGAAAGAAGAAGAAAGGGGAAAGATATTTCTCCGTGTACAAGGTGTATACCGAGCTCAATGAGTCTCGGGAGAATATCTACCTGGCTAAAGAAAACCAGGTCCCTTTCAGGCGCCCGAACCCCATGAAGAATTAGAAAGCAAAGAGAGACTCCAACAAATACTGTAGATTCCATAGAGATATCAGACATACAACCGATGAATGCAGGCAACTAAAGGATGAGATCAAAGGCCTGATCTCAAGAGGGTATTTCAGGAAATATGTAAAGAACCAAAAACCCAATCAGGCTTCTACCAGCTAGAGGGCAGCTGCAGCACCGCCTGCCCAAAACAGTAACTCTCGAGCAAGGGAGGACGAGCGATCCCCCCCCCCCCCCCGATTGATGGAGAAGATGTCGTAACCATCTTGGGGGGACCTCATATAGCAGGATTGGGCAGGAACGCCCAAAAACAATACGTGAATGAGCTGAAAAATGGTGACAGGTCCCCTTACGAACCCAAACCCAGAGCTCCAAAACAATAGAGGGTTGATTCTCAACCTATAACTTTTACTGAGGACGACGTGTCTCATGTTCAGTTTCCTTACAACGACCCGCTGGTCATCACCCTTCAGTTCGCAAACAAGAGGGTTCACCGAGTCCTGGTTGATAACGGGAGCTCAGTGAATATCCTCTATAAGGCCACCTTAGAAAAGATGAGACTCACGCTTCGTGACCTAAAGGCCTATGCAACGACATTGTACGGCTTTTCAGGAGAAGGGATTGCTTGTATAGGATCCATTGAACTCCCTGTAACCTTGGGAGACTTCCCAGTCTTGACAACCAAGATGATGGAATTCGTAGTAGTGGATCTACCATCGGCCTACAAGTACGGCTCGGGAGACCCGCCCTAGTAGGGCTGGGGGCAGTTTCGTCTGTGAGGCACTTAGCCATCAAGTTCACGACTTCTAGTGGCATCGAAACACTGAAAGGAGACCAGCTCGCATGAAGGGAATGCTATAGCATTTTCATTAGAGGAAAGAAACAGACAAGTGCACAAACACTTGTCATAATTCAGAATAAGGATGGGACATTCTTCGAGATAGACGAAGAAATTGATCCGAAAATAGAGGAAAAGGCTGACCTCGAGCCATTAGAAGAGCTCAAAGAGGTGAAGCTCGAAGAAGTAGACCCCCCAAGGACAGTGAAGATAGGGAAAAACCTTCTAGAAAAAACAAAATAGCAATTAATTTGCTTTTTGAAAAAGAACCAGGATGTTTTCGCATGGTCACATTCAGACATGGTAGGGATAAATCCAAATGCGGTAAGCCACGCTCTAAATATTGACAAGAGCTTCCCCCCGAAGCAGCAAAAGCGAAGACTCCTGGACGATGACAGGAAGAAGGCCCTAAAGGAAGAGGTAGATCGGTTAAAGGCAAACCGATTCATACGAGATGCCTTCTACCCCGATTGGGTCGCCAACCCGGTGCTAGTTCTGAAACCTAATGGGACATGGCGAACCTGTATTGATTATTCAGACCTCAATAAAGCTTGTCCAAAGGACAACTTCCCCTACCTCGGATCGACCAGCTCGTAGATGCCACAGCTGGGCATGGCCTTATGTCGTTTATGGACGCTTATTCTGGATATAACCGAATTGCCGCGCACACCCTAGACCAAGAGCATAATATTTATGTGACAGATAAAGGACTATATTGCTACAATGTCATGCCATTCGGACTCAAGAATGCTGGAGCCACTTACCAACGGCTTGTAAACATGATGTTCTCCGAACAGATAGGTAATAACATGGAAGTTTATGTTGATGATATGTTAGTTAAATCTAAACATAACAGTAACCATGTGGACGACGTTGAAGAGTGCTTTGCCGTGTTACAGAGGTACGACATGAAGCTCAACCCCCAGAAGTGCTCTTTTGGAGTGTCGTCATCGAAGTTCCTAGGTTTCATTGTGAATGCCCGGGGAATAGAGGCTAATCAAGACAAGATCTAAGCTATAATTGATATGCCCTCACCTCGAAAGCATAAGGATGCCCAAAGTTTTGCTGGGCAGACGGCGGCATTGAGTAGGTTTATCTCAAAATCTACAGACTGTTGTCTCCCATTTTTCAACCTTTTGAGAGGAGGAAAAAAATTTGAGTGGACGGAGGAATGCAAGCTAGCTTTTCAGGAGCTCAAGAAGCACCTCGCGGAACCCCCTTTCTTGTTGAAACCTATCACATGAGAGATTTTGTACCTATATCTCGCTACGACTGAGGACGCCATTAGCGTTGTGCTCGTCCGAGAATAACAGAAGGTGCAAAATCCAGTATACTATGTCAGCAAAAGGTTACTGGGGGCAGAATCGAGATACCCCTTAATGGAAAAGTTGGCTCTCAGCCTAATCCACTCATCTCGAAAGCTCCAACCTTACATCCAGGCACACCCCATCCATGTGCCGACCGATCAACCACTACGACAAGTCTTATCCAAGCCAGAAGCATCGAGCCAATTACTAAAATGGGTCGTTGAACTCGGACAATTCAAGATCACTTACCATCTGAGGACAACCATAAGAGGACAGGCCCTGGCAGACTTCATAGTAGAATGCACTGGAATGACTAACGAAGAAGTTATAACCCCAGCCAGCGAGCTGTGGAAACTTTATGTTGATGGGTCTTCCAATGAAAATGGGTCGGGGCAGGAATAATATTGACCACCTCAACAGGAAGTCGATTTCACTCCGCTTTGAGATTTGACTTCGAAGCATCAAATAACGAGGCTGAATACGAAGTTCTACTGGCAGGACTTTGAATAGCCAAGGAACTCAAGACTAAGACGATACATTGCTACAGAGACTCCCAGTTGGTGGTCAACCAAATCTTAGGGGAATACCAGGCTCGAGGGACAAGAATGGCCGCATATTTAAAAAAAGAAAAATCTACACTTGAGCATTTCAAATTTTACTCGATAAAGCAGGTTCCCCGAGAGAAAAATTCAAATGCAGACGCCTTAGCCAGGCTCGCCACGTCCATCGAGGTCGACGAGCTGAATTTCGTGCCAATCGAACACCTATCAACACCCAGTATAAGCGAGCCTGAATAGGAGGATGTCTGCATGATTAACTCTGAGCCAAACTGGATGACCCCGATAATTGAGTACCTTGAAACCGACATTCTCCTAGTAGAACGGAGCAAGGCTAAAAAACAGATGTATTAGATTCCCAGGTACACCATTGTGGATGGAAGGCTATATAGAAGAGGATACTCTATGCCATTACTCTGATGTGTGACTCCACCCGAGGCTAAGAAGATCATAGAAGAGATTCATGAAGGATTCTGTGGAGGCCATACTGGGGGGCATAGCCTATCCAAGAAAATCATATGCCAAGGGTACTTCTGGCCTACCATCAAAGCAGATTCATTTGATTACGCCAAGAAATGCGATAAGTGTCAGCAGTTTTCCACAATCCCTCGAGCTCCACCTTCCAAGCTAACTATGATGACCTCCCCATGGCCATTTGCTATCTGGGGAATCAACCTCATAGGCTCGTTGCCAACTGGCAAAGGCGTAGTCAAGTACGCAGTAGTCAAAGTAGATTACTTTATGAAGTGGACCAAGGCCGAACCTCTGGCGACAATTACCTCAAAGAAGGTCTTGGAATTCGTGGTAAAGAACATCATCTGCTAATATGGGATGCCAAGGAAAATAGTGTCCGATAATGGCACCCAATTCGATAGCGACTTATTTACCAGCTTTTACGAAAAAAACGAGATAATGAAAAGCTTCTCCTCTGTGGCCCATCCCCAAGCGAATGTCCAAGTTGAGGTTGTAAATAAAACCCTAAAGAGTTCTATGAAGAAGAAGTTGGAAGAAGCTAAGGGGAAATGGCCCAAAGAATTGCACCAAGTTTTGTGGGCATATCGAACCACGGCCTGTACTTCAACAGGACACACCCCTTTTTCTCTAGCATATGGATGCGAGGCTATGCTGCCAACCGAGGTCGATACCTATCATTCGAACCCAAACTTATGACCAAGCCTCGAACCAATCCCAGCTCGAAGAAAGTTTGGACCTGATTGAAGAAAGAAGGGACGAGGCTCAGCTAAAAAATGTTGCATACCAACAGTAAGCTACCCGGTATTTCAATAAAGAGGGTTCGACATAGAAAATTCGGTGTGCGCGATTTGGTGCTGAGGCGTGTATTCTTGGCTACACGGGACCTAGCTGCTGGCATGCTCGGGCCTAATTGGGAAGGACCTTATCAGATCAAATCAGTTATCCGACCTGGCGTCTACAAATTGGCAAGATTGAATGGGAATTCGGTACCACGAGCATGGAATGGCGAACATCTACGACCTTACTATCAATAGTGTAGGAACGATGACACCTGTAACCATGCTTTTTTTATCTTTGCTATGTTTTTGTTAATAAATTGTTCAATTTCGAATAAACCTCATTTTCGTTTCAATATGCTGTATTTTTTGCAAACTCTCTTGATTTAATAATCTATGGTCACACTCATAGGATATTAAGGGGGCATTAGTGGTATATATACCGTCAGCTTAAAAAAATAAAATAGCATATACGAAAAGCATAAAAGTGTTTGGATATAACCAAATACGCGAGAAGCATAAAAGTGTTTGGATATAACCAAATATGCGAGCTAAGATAGTTTGGACATAACAAAATTATTAAAAATAAAAGTGTTTGGATATAACCAGATTCGCGAGCTAAGATAGTTTGGACATAACAAAATTATTAAAAATAAAAGTGTTTGGATATAACCAAATACTTGAGCTAAGATAGTTTGGACATAATCAAATTATTAAAAATAAAAGTGTTTGGATATAACCAAATACGCGAGCTAAGATAGTTTGGACATAACCAAATTATTAAAAATAAAAGTGTTTGGATATAACCAGATGCGCGAGCTAAGATAGTTTGGACATAACCAAATTATTAAAAATAAAAGTGTTTGGATATAAACAAATACGCAAGCTAAGATAGTTTGGACATAACCAAATTATTAAAAATAAAAGTGTTTGCATATAACCAAATGCACGAGCTAAGATAATTTGGATATAACCAAATATGTGATCTAAGACATAACTAGATCAAAAATAAAAGTGTATGGACTACGAACCAAAAACACGACCTGAATAGGTTTGGAACAAACCAGCTAAAACTAATCGACAGTAAGTTGGAACATAAATAAACCTACTGCAAATTGATTCGAGATCGAGGCTGGAATATCTTGCAAAAAGATAGTTTCGACCTCATAACCTTGGGGAGCTACCCGAGGACGAGGAAAAGTAACTAAAAAAGCAAGATATAACTAAACCACCTACATTACATGCCATATAAGTACTTTCGGGTGCATGGTAAAAGTAAGTTTCGACCTTGAAAAATAACGAGATCGAATACGGATATATCGAGCAAACTGTGCATGAATGCATTGACGCTCGAGCTTAAATCCACCATGTGTTTGTATGAATAAACAGACATAAGGACACTTAATATGAATTGCTTGAAATTTTTCGACTTAAGAAATGAAAAGAAAAAATATTACAGTAAAGTCAAATACGAATATCATAAATAGAAGAAAAAATAGCTCTTACACGAGCTATAAATTGTTTCGACCCCAGGGGCATAAAAAATAGAAAATAAAAACTATTACAAAAGGTTCAGAGGGACGCAACCCCGGGTAGAGATTTAGGAGGGAGGAGCATCCTCCTTAGCCTTCTCAGCATCCTCCTTGGCCCTCTCTGTCTCCTCCCGAGCAGCTTCCTCTACGTCAAGCAGAGCCTGCCATTTGTCCACGAGTTCTTCCTCGAAAGAGCCTAGGAAACTGGTATCGAGATCGTCATTACTGGCCCAGATCCTATACATGGCCAGGTTGACCGCCCGATCCTTCTTCTCCTTGAACTCTGCGAGAAGACGAGCCTTTTCACCCTCCATTATTTCAGAAATGGTCACTTTCTCCTCATCAAGCTTGGCGTTGATCCTCTCAAGCTCTGTGAGCCGGGCATTCACCTTCTCAAGCTCGGCTGTCTTGGCCTTCATCTACTCAGCTTCAGCCTCCATCTTTGCCTTTGTGGCCTTGAGCTCGTCTGTAAGCTTAAGTTGGAGATCCTTCGACTCTTGGGCATAGGACATGCTCGAATGGACCTCATTGTTTAGCTTATAATTAATCTGAGCAGAGACAGCAAGAGCCTGACACACAAAGAAATTGAGTTAGGACATACACTAAGCACAAGTACAACTAAAAAAAAAAGATGAGAGAAGTTACCGCAGCAGTGAGCTCGATACTCTTGTCGTAAAGTGTATTGCAGTCCCGAGCATTGTTAAAAAAATTCCACGGAGGGGCGTCAAAGCTACCAAAGCTCTGGCCCACTCGGGACAGAATGTTCGAGACAAGTGTAGCCCCATGGGGCCCGGCAACATTGTCGATTACATACCCATCGACGTGAGTAGAAATCGACAACATGCGTGTTGTGGAGGCTAAGGGCTTTTTCGGGGGTAGGCCAAGCGTTGAGTGAACCATGATCGGAGGAGGCAAGGGAGGAATGACCGTAGTGGGCGCTTCGACCTGAGGAGTCAGATCCACAAATGGGCTCATAACAGTGGGAGCTGGTGGAGGAGGAGTCTTCTCAGTCCTCTTAAGGTCCTTGGCGGGTCAGTCTGACTTTCGCGAGCCCCTCGAACTCATACTCCTCTGGGGCCCCTCGCCACTGGCGAGCACGGTGTCGAGGTCGGAGTCCATAGCACCTACATAATTACACCGCATTATAAGATATTCCAAGACAAAAAGTTAGCAAGATGTAGACAGGCAAGGAATAAAAGGACAAGTATAGAGAAACCTAACTGGAACTCTCCCCCGAGCTCGTGCTCGGTGACCACGTAATTCCCCCATCTTCAGAAGAGGCGGGGGGAGTACCTTCCCTATACGTGGAAGTCAACCTCGAAAGGTCTCTATAGTCATTTGTCCCGTATTGAATAGTTATTCCATTCCATACCTCGTTCAGACTATACATAGTGTCATACTTCCCGAGCCAACTATCGAACCTATGAACCCTCTCATCTACCCAGGACCATACATAAAAATGGTCCCTATCATCCTCACACAAGACTAATCTATCGAGCTTATGCTTAAGTAGTGAGGGAGACCATAAGTTCGAACTAAGGATGACCATACCTCTGTCGCTCGAGCTCGAGGCCTCATCATTGGCCTCGT
Source organism: Humulus lupulus (assembly GCF_963169125.1). NCBI lineage: Eukaryota > Viridiplantae > Streptophyta > Magnoliopsida > Rosales > Cannabaceae > Humulus > Humulus lupulus. The sequence goes on along the minus strand of NC_084795.1, from coordinate 95,874,937 downwards.
TCCCCGATTGCGAACTCCTGCGACGTCGAGTTGGGGATTGTGGCTTAGCACTTCACCTCAGAGGAAGGCTTCCAGTTGGGAGAGGTACGAACTCCCACTTGGTATATTTTTTTTGGACCATTCGAACGTCGGCTGATCCTTCTCCAGGAGGCCACAAGCTCGAAGCCTATCTTCATGAAGAAGATAGGAAAGGGAGCGCCTGTCATAGGGAAGTTGGAGCAAAGCCTCCTTATGCTCTTTCATCTCCTCGGTGGGAGTGGGTCGATGGTAGTTGGCTGGAAAAATGAACATGTTATGACTGGTACGAGCCTAAGAAAAAACTTGAGCCCAAAAGAAAAAACTTTTTATGTACTTACGGATTCGCCTAAACGAGTAGTGTCTGGAAGGAGCCAGGCCATCCGTCCAAAAGGAAGCCTTCTTGAAATCTGGGGGATGGTTGGGTAGATCCTCAAAGATTTTCTTCTCCTTGGGATAGCTTGAAAGGTAGTAGAAGTTGTCCCCTCCCCGAGCTCGGGAGGGATTGCTTTTCAGGCAAAAGAGATATAGGATCTCCTTTGGTGAAGGTCCTTCCCACTTTAGCTCATGGTAAAGCGACCTTAGGGCAGACAAAACCCTGTACGAATTGGTGTTGAGCTGGAAAGGGGTGAGCCCAACGAAGTCCAAGAAGTTCTTGAAAAAGGACTTTAAGGGCAGTAAAGCCCCTACCCTCATGTGCTCTTGGCTCCAAGACGCGTACTTCAACTTGTTGTCGGGGTTCCCATCTCTCGGGGCACGGCAACTTCGCTTGTGGGAGGTCAGAGCTCGACACCTCAGTGAGCTTGATAGTCCAATATTGTGAAGGGCCAAGATGTCTGAGATCTGCCCTAATGAAGAAATCGAGCTCCAGTAGTGTTCGGCCTCGAAGAATTCTCTCTTCGAGGTAGGAATGGAGGCTGACTGCAAGGTAGAATGGAGGTTTGATGGTTCTCCCATCAGTGAAAATTGAAGGTCCCCCGGCTTGAAGACGATTGTAACTCTAAGAGTGGGATCGATGGGGATTGGTCTGGGCTCGGGGTCTGGATCTGGGTGGATGGCGACCCTAAGTCTCTTCCTTTTCCTCTCCTCGACCTCGTCGATTTGACGTCGAAAGTGATCTTGGATGTCTTCTTGCTCACACCTTAGTTGGTGCTCCCGAATCAAGCGCTGATTCCGGGTGAAAGGTGACTCTGGGGTCAAAGTTTTCGGTGAGTAAGGAATTGCGAGCTTAGACTCCCACCGCTTCTCCAAGTTTTGCAGCATCTAGCAAAAGAGTAAAAGGGTGAGGGTCAGGCGAACAAGAAATCAAGAATGAATATTAGGATGACTTAAGCTCGAATGATCGAGGCTATAGGGAAAACTCGATCCAAAGGACGAGGCCAATCTCGTAGCGTGTATTCCACGGAAAGGAAGGAAGGTGGATTTATTTTTGAAGATCCTGATATTTCAAGGAAAAAAATTGGTGGTTACTCAAAAAGTGATATTTTTGGGAAACGTGCAATTTAAAAACCCTAATTTTGTACCCAATAACTTGGTTCACAAGACATGTCACCCGAAATTCAAAAAATCAGTAAAAGAACCATATTTGGGTCTTTTACACAAAATCTGGGTTTGGAACCCATGATATTAGAACTTAAGACTAATATTTATCAGCTGAAACACTCTAGTGTGCAAAACTAGTGAGTGAACTAACAGTGCAATAATATAAACGTGCATGAAAACAATGTATATACATGGGCATACGAAGCTATGAACAGAGACTTACACAATGTAGTCGGCGAAAACAGAGAGATTGATGACCGAATAAGCGGTTGCAAAAACAATCTCACAGAGTCGAAGAGGCTAACATTGCTCTGTCTTCTCGGCTTGGAGAACATGCAAGAGCTGGGCAAAGAAATTTCTGGTTTTTTCTTCTTTTCTCTCTCTGCAAGCTTGAACGTGAAAGTAAAGAGGGGAAGACGAATGGGGATATATTTATAGACCCCTGGGAATGTTAAAAGCCGAACTAATCTGGGCCATTGGCCAAATTTTGTATCTGATCCGACGGTCAGGGACCAATGAAATGATAGTACCATAAAATTGGCAAGCGAACGAATGTGGGCAGGGTTCCAAAGCACTCAAGTACTTTGATTGGTCAATGCCCGGCTGACGCATGTCCACACTCGGGTGTATTTGATGGTACAATTTCCAAGAGAAGCAGTTCAAAAGTTTCATTTTCATAGGATTCGAACTGATACTTTTGAGGGGGCAAAATGTTACACCCAAATTTTGAGATAAGAGGTTATGACCCCAAAAACTGGGCTCGTCAAGTGTGAGCTCGAAATGTATGAAAACATCGTATGGTCTAGCCGTAAAATCTCTGAAGTAAAACAACGACCTCGAAGATGTGTAACTTCAGGATTCTTTCTGAGTTCGAAATGGCAGGACAGTGGGATATATCTGTTACCGATTGTCTTCAGATAAGACAGTCATTATTGTTTAATTGGTAAGTGCAAGCTTGGATGTAACAGCTTCAAAATTACCTACCTATCTCGAGCATAGCCTGAAGTTGGGTGGCAAGTTCGTAACAGTTCCATAAGTATTGACAATCACAATGCCGATTGCTGATCTCGAAGACCTGATGAGTCACTTGGGATAGCCCATTATGTGTGAACATATTTATTGTTGTATAATCCCAATATATAAGGGATACCATTTAGTCTATTATCTGTTCCCGATTTTTATGGGACGTTTCTATGTATATAGGAGATATTGCATTTAATGTCATTACTTGAATTGATGAAAATAATATCTTCCTAAAATATGTGGGAATGAACTCTATAACCTTCCCTATAAATAGAGGAGGAATGATCACTTGTAAAGAATCGATTTCCGATTGCTTGAGAGAAGGCTCTGGGTAATTCATCTCTAAAGAATTTCCAAAAAAACTCTAAGTCTTAATAACGTAGACTCGTGGACTAGGCAGAATTAACTGCAGAACCACGTAAAAATTCTCTTGTTTCTTCTCATCATTCATTCGCTCCATTGTTTAATTGCTCTGCAATTTAAGTTGACGAAAAATGATGGCAACAAGGATGATTCCATATGCTAGTGATGTTATTTTGCTACTTTGATTTACTATGTTCTTAATGTAAAATATTTGAGTTATTTATGGTCTTTCATCTCCATCTCTATTAGTCATGCTCTTTCTATGTACTTCTAATTAGTAAAAGTAATATTGATACATAATTTTATGTCTAATCTTCTATTGCATTATTGCCTTTGGGTATTTTGTCATTTTTAGATTTTTCATAAGATTAACATTGTGCTTTTAAAGTAAAGAACTTTATAACTCAAATGGACTTTTGTTAGAAAAAAAATATATGGACTTTAATGTTAGATTTTCCAAGTAAATGTTGGGATGTGAACTATTTACTTGTGTATTTTTGTAAATCAAGTAACCAAGCAACTAAGCAAGCATATGGATGATTCTTGAAACATTTTCATTTCTCAAACTCTTGATTACATCTTACATTTATTTCACTTATCTCATTTTATCATTTCATCAAAAAGACAACATCAAGATCTCAAATCTCTTTTCATTTCCATCCTTTTATTTGTTTCTTGTTACTAATTTTTGTGTTATTTTCTACTAATATTTTGAGTTTAGGTTACCTCCTTATGGATCGACTGCCCGATTATACTACAACCACCGCTTAGTGGTTGTCACGATTTGGGCGTTAAACAATGATCAATTTCTTACACACACGATTTTACGTGGTTCAGTGGTTAAAATATACCTAGTCTACGAGCAATATTATTACTCTCTCATAATTTCTGCATAGTTTCGGTATTACAAAAAAGCAGTTCCTTTTCCTGTCCATTATCCCTGATATTTATAGTGGAATTTCCTGGACAGGTTTGGGTAACTGTGTGCATAAATATGTTTAACATTTAATTAAGATAATTATCTTTTACATAGGGATATGATTGCCTAACAGAGTATACTCATGTTATCTCAAACAATAAATGTGCAATATAGGCTGGACATTAATTAGCATATAGAGTGTCGTTGAATCTCTCGGGATCCTTCAGTATGCGTCATGACCAGGCTTCCCCGAGCTGAACATATTCAGAGCGCCCTAAAGAGGATTCGGCCACTACATGTCTCGAACTGGACCGTCATCCTATAAGAGGCGACTCTCCAATTACCTGAATGTTGTACTACCAAGTCCTAACTCGAGCTGCTCACATCATCATTAGCTAGATGTTCTACTCGTCTGCTTTTTCCATATATTCATCTGCCAACTATACCCCTAGTTCAGTGATTAAACCTGTGCTAATTATTAGGGTACAACATTTGCCCCCCAAGCTCCTGCTCGACGTCATCACTTTCTGACACAGACAGTAGAGGCTTTTAGGCTTTTATCAAGCAAGATTGTGCCTACCTACTACTTGAGTGTTGAACACGTGTCCGTCTATAATTTAGGCCTGTTTGGGTTTCGAGGACTGTGACAACTGTCCTTTCAAATTTTTTCCACCGCACAGGTCATTTAATCTTGGCCTTTGGATCTTGAGCTAAACCAATTGGATGGCCCAAATTAATTCCCATAGTTTACGTATAAATAGGGAGATCAGACCTGAACCTTACCACCTTTACATTCAAAAACTTTCCTTTCAGAAACAAAAATCCCTTTTTTCTCTCAAATCTTTTCCCCAAAACCTCCATCACCATTCAGTTTCTCATAAGCTCCCAAGCTCCTGCCTGTGGACGCATCAACATTCTCATCGAACAAACATATAAACTGTAAGTATTTCCTCATCTGGTTTGAATCTTTCACTTCTTTATTTTCCAATGAGTTTTTTACTTCAAAAAACATTTTGTGTTCAGTACCATTTCATGTTCTGGCCATGTCTGAGTTTAAATAGGAAACGATTTAGGCTAAAAGAACGATACTAGACTTGTTTAGAAATAAGGTATTCGAAAACTGGGCAAATTTTCTGGGTTTTGCAAGGAAAATGTCACTAATGAATCGATTAGGATACCTGTTTGGATGTAGAAGTTGAGAGATTTTTAGGTTTGTCTCTTGGTAGCTCAAGGGTCACGATTCCTTAGGTGGTTTTGCATTAAACCGCTTTCAAAAGAGAAGTAATGGGTCTGACGGATCTAACACGTGAATCCCGAAGTATCAAGGAATTTCTCGAATTCAGAGTGCGTGGCCTAGGACTCCACGTAGAAACATGTGTTGGTGCTAGGACATTTCTTAGCTCATGTAAATATTGAATCGCCAAAAGTAAACAACTCAAACTCTTGGGTCACCATACATTTATCATCGTGGCTAGTTATTGTCTTAGGCACCACTAGTAGGCCCCTTTGTCGTCAGGCGAGCTAGATCATGGCTCCACCAAAGAAAAACGTCGCGAGCTCCTCCACTCAGAATAAGAATAAAGACAAGCAGATCGCGTCCGGATCTCCAATTCCTAACTTCGGCCTAGTGGTGGAGAGGGAGATTGTTTTCAACCCTAACACTTTTTTTGAGGCCGAGCACATCGTGTCCCGAATAACGTCATAAGGGAAAGTGAACAAAATATTGCTGAGCCATGGGATTGAGATGGGAATTTATGGCCTCTTCACCAGACCTCCATTGGATGGAGAGTGGAGCTGCACCCCTCTTCAACATGACTTTGGGGCTTGGAGTGATGAGCACCTTAAGGCAGGTGCTTTCCTCCCATTAGACCAGTACTTTGTTGATTTTTTGAACTACGTCGAACTGGCTCCGTTCCAACTCCCCCCAAACTTGTATCAACTTTTGGCAGGGTTAAAATATCTGTTTTTGAGGCACGAGTGGGAGGTCCCCACCCTGGCAGACATTATGTACTTCTTCTACCTCAAGGCCAGTCCTGATCTGAATGGGTAAGGTGACAACTTTTACTACCTCACTCGCTTCCCCAACTCAGCTTCCGTTATTGGCCTCTCCAGCCATCCAAATGACTATAAAGACCAATTCTTTATGTCAAATGGGTTCAGGAATTACTGTCATTGATACTTCAACCACCCTCATAAGTCTCCTAACTTTTAGAATTCTATACGTGAATTCTCTTATCATTTTCAATTTTTTGAGTTAAATCCTTCTAACTAAGTTTGTTCTTTGTGTAGCTATATACAAGAGGACAGGGCGGTCTGAGACACTTGGGGGTCAATATGAGACATTGTCCCATCTTCCTTCGAAGGAGAAGGACTTCCGACAGGTAGTGAAGGATGCTACAATGGTGGCCTGCAACCTAATTCGCAAAGACCGGACACTGGCCATCAGGATCTGAGGTCCACCTCCCATTCTTCATGAGCTTCCTTATCCTCAAGAACTCCTATCCTCCATTGAAGACAATGAGGAGTAAGAGGATGTGGCATTGATGGTGTGCAAAAAGAGAGTTCTTGAAGATGACCAGGGTCCTGATCCAGAGCGAGCTGAGTCCGGGGTAGCAGTCGGCACTTTCGGCCAAGGTAACCCATATAGAGAACTAGATCAGGCTATTGCGAGTTCTAATTCACTTCAACCCCCATCATCTCTTTAATCGACATCCTTCTGAACCAGACCTGAACACAACACTCTGTTAGTGTGTGGATCATCTGGTGATACGCTATGAACATAGCTACCCCAGATGCACCATTGTGGTTGACAATACCGTCCACTTTAGGTCCTCCATTTTTTTTTGGAAATATGAAACAAATCGTAAGACATGGCCTTCCTTACGTCAGGGTGTATTCTCCCCCATCTTTAGCCAGTTTATAGATGAGTCTAGCTCACAAGAAGAGCCTGTACCCCTTAGGACCCAAGGTGTAATAATTCTAGACTCTCCCCCACCTTCGGTAGTCCAGGAGTTAGAGGTTATACCTAGTCCAGTTCAAAACCCCAAGCTGATTGTAGTAGATTCCTCCCCAAGCTCGGAGGGTAGGGTTCTTGCTCTGTTCTTTTCTTTGCATTACTTTAACTAACTATCTCTTTCTTCTAAACCTTCTGCTTGTTCCTTCTCAGGTGAAGAGATGGACTGCCAGACACCTCGGGTTTAAGGGGTGCCTTCAAGGCTGGCGGGGTCGGAGCTAGGTCCGTAAGGAAAAGGCCTAGGGTGCCAAAGAAACATGTTTCCAAGTCTAGAACTTACACCAGGTCTCTTGTCATAGACAAAGGTGCCATATCCACCCGGGAGCAGCAACAGCAGACTCAACCCCCAACCCAGGTAACAACAATCACAGTTCTAGAGGCTCCTCCTCCTTTCCCTTGACATGTACCTCCTTCAGTTCCTCAAGCGATCCAAGGCGAAGCTCCCTCCGCTTACGTCCCAACTATTAAGATCCTGGTGAAGCCACTCAAGCTGGCAAGGATCCTCGAAGCATTTCAGAGACTATATACGAGATGGTAAGCCATATGGTGGGCCATGCATATAGAGCCAATGTCAAGGATCTAAGGGCCATGGAGGAGCGTACTCCCGAAGATGTTCTCGAGTTCGCTATGGGAATGAACCTCACTATGAGCCCATTTCATTCTTCTATCATTTCTTTTTCTTTACTTCTTTTTTTTACTAACCTTGACTTGCCTTTTCCTTTTGCAGTCTGTCCTGGCTCAACTCCGCAGAATTGCTCTGTAACGACCCAAATTTGCTAATAAGGCTTAGTGCCTTAATTAGCGTGCCAGGAGGGCGAGTCGAGGGGTATTTTGGGTATTAGACATCTTATGGGGTTATCGAGTTATGAAAGTAAATATTTGGAGATATATTCGAGGTTAGAATGCCTAGGAGGGAGTATTGGGGAAATTTTCCATTTTACCCTCGGGGACGTTTTTGGCACCCTAAGCCTTGAGATAACCTCTTAGACTTAAGTTAAATAAAACAAAATATAGGAAACCCCTAGATTTCTCTAAACTGACCCTATCTCTTCCTTCACCTCTCTTTTGAAGATTTGCTCTCCATTGGAAGCTTGGGAGAACTCTTGGTGAAATCAACCAAAGACTAAGAAGTGGAGCTGGGATTTTGGGAGCTAGTGGCTTGGAGCTTAGGGAATTAATCTAGGGATCTAACTCAGTTCAAGGTAAGCTTTAATCTTAGTAAATTGTACTGAATAGTTGTTGGTGTTTTAAGAGTTTGCATGTGAGTAAGTGGTGAATTGCTCTTGAGTGTTTGGTTGTGCTTTGAGGCTAGTTTCTGTTAGGTTTTGATGCTAAGGCTATGTTAGAATTTCTGTGATGAATGTTTGGATTGTTAGGCTGAATTTTATGGATAATTGGCTTGGTTTTAGGAGAGAAAATGGAGGAGTTGTCTAGGTTCGAAGGGTCGGGTCGCGGCCCTATTCTTGCTGAGCCGCGGGCCTTTAGAACAATGGTGCGGTCTGATAGAAGGGGCGTGCCGTGGCTCCCTATAGAAGGGTCGCAGGGCGTGTTGGCAGAAAAGAGGCTGAGCCTCTGGTTGAGCTTAGGGCCACGACGCTCAGTGCATTTTTGGGTTTTGAAGAGGTCTTAGGCTCGGAAATTCAATAGTTAAGGCTCGGGATGGATTCTATCACCCGGATTGATAGAATTCAACGTTTTAGAGATTAGAATTATGACCCAAAGCTATTTAATGGATTAGAACTTGATGGGTGGAAATTGTTAATGCATTGTGACTAGGGTTTCGGTGAGGCTCGGACTAGGGAACTGTGCTCGAGACATTGGTGCTTGGAATGCTCGGGACACGGGTAAGAAAACTATTGTTTCCATAGAGCTTATGTTGTAGGGCTCGGCCCTATATAACTGTGTTGCAGGGTGTGGCCCAGGGCGAGACCCCAAGGGATACCTGGGATATCCTTATGGTATAGACCGTTTACCGAGGGCCTAGTGAAGCGCCTGGGATGGCATGGCCGTATGTGTATAGCTTAATGAGGCTTGATTTTATGTTAAGTGTTTAATGTGCATATATTATCTGCTTGTGGGGATTTTCTTGCTGGGCTTCGGCTCACGGGTGCTCTATGGTGCAGGTAAAGGCAAGGGGAAAGTCGATCAGCCTCGAGTATGGTGAGTGTGACAAGTGGCGTGTAAATGTTTTGTCTGCCTGGCTGCCACAACCAGGGGTGCTTTTGGGGGATGGTTGTACTAAACTTAAATTTTTTCGTTTAGTCGACTCTGGTTATATTTTGAGTTGTACATATTTCTAAATAATGTTTTTGGGATCCCAAATGTTAAACGTTTTATAATTTTTCAATGAAAGGTTTATTCTCAAGTTTATGACTCTGATTACGATTTAATGACACTTTTTTCCTAAAAAACTCGGTTAGCGAGTTAATTGCACATTATAAACTCACTTAGTAACGGCTCTAAGGCAGTAGGGCGTTACATGCTCAGATTCGAGCTAGGAGTGATGAGCCCTAGGCCACCCTATTTGCCACCCAAGAGAGCGAGCGGTCTGCCAAAGTCGCCCTGGATTCCTCCCAGGAGAGCGAGTGGTCTACAAAGGCTGACCTAACTGCTTCCCAGGAAGGCGAGTAGATTGAAAAGAATCAGGTCGTGGAAGTAAGCCATTGACTGGACCTGCTGCAAGGCGAGAATGATGGCCTCAAAAAGAAGCTTGGCAAGGTCGAAGCCAAAGCTAAGGAGAAGGCTGAGAGGACGAGGTTAGAGATTGCGGATTCGTCGAACTCAATGGAGGAGTTTCTATACCGGTGTTGGGCTTTCAACCAGGTCGAGAATTTATCCTTCATGCAGCCAGGGTTTAGGGAACCTTATCTTGCCAAATTCAAGAATCAATTCTCACAAGAACCCTCTGAGATCGTCGAGGGTTCCGATGTTGCTGAAGGGGATGGCGAGGAAGTTACATCCTCTGAGCAAGTCGACGGAGCTCAATGATTCCTTTTATTTATTTTGTATTTTGTAACTAAGTCTCTAGGGATTAAAACAATCACCTTTGAGCTCAAATAGAGGTTTTTTCCCTCCTCGAGATAACTTTATGCTTTTGAATACATATTTACTTCGTGACCTATTCATGTTCCCCTTAGTCTATTGTTTTCTCATGTTTGTGAATTCTTGGATTCTTGTACACTCGAAATATTAGGGGTTGTCTTTAGATCAGGATAGATTTTTGATGGCTCGACTAACTAATTTTAGTAGATATCTTAGTTGTATCCAAAATTTTGCCCGCCTAAGTGTGTTATACCTGTTAGGAATCAGGCCTCGGACCTGGTTGTATCCAGGTTTTTTAGTCTGGTTAATAGCATTGTACCTGTTAGGAATCAGGCCTCGGACATGGTCATATCCAAGGGTTTTGTTTTAGAAATTTGTCAATCTTAGTTCGTATTCAGAATTTGAAAATCCGAGCTTTAAAAGGCTATTGAATAATCAATTTTTCCAAAATCTAAGTTTTAGATTTCATCCAAATACGTTGAACTCCTGAACTCTTTTAAAAGCTCTCTTTGGTTATGTGCCCCCCAAGCAACCAGAACTTATAAATGTTCTAGGTTGCTTTTACAAAGTGAGCCTGCAATAATAAAACGACAAAATTGATTGCGTAATAATCTAATTGTTGTTAAAATGAAATGACTTTAATAGATAAGCCTTACATAAACAATAATTCCAAAGTCATTAAAGACAACAAAATTATTGATAGTACCTTTTGACGTGTAGGGCATTCCAGGTCCGTGGAACTATTTCTCCACTTAATCGGGCTAGCTTAAAGGTCCCCTCGCGCAGGATCTCCATGATCTAGTATGGTCCTTCCCAGTTTAACCCTAACACCCCGTCCTTGGGATCTTTACTTGCCAAAAACACCCTCCGGAGAACCAAATCACATAATCCGAGTCTGCGTCCTTTTACCTTCGAGTGGAAATAACGAGTGATTTTCTACTGATAATGGGTGAGCTGCAATTATGATGCTTCTCGTTTTTCCTCGATTAGATCAAGGGATGCACTGAGTAGCTTGTGGTTCTAATCTAGATCCAAGGTTTCCTGTCTATCGGTCGTCACCAGAGCCTCAATCGGGAGCATATCTTCGCTCCCAAAGGTCAGAGAAAAAAGGGTATGTCCCGTGGAGGTTCGATGAGAGGTTCTATAGGCCCAGAGTATTTGCGAGAGCTGCTCGGGCCATAGTCCCTTGGTTTCATCTAATTGCTTCTTTAAGCTCACCTTTAGGGTCTTGTTTACAACCTCAACCTGCCCATTAGCCTGCGGGTATGCTACCGACAAAAAACTCTTGTTTATGTCATATTTTTAAGAAAATTTTGTGAAGAGATCACCATCGAACTGAGTTCCATTATCAAACACGATCTTTTTTGGGAGCCCAAATCAACATATGATATCTTTTATGACAAAATCCAGGACTCTCTTTGAGGTGATGGTTACCAGGGGTTTGACCTCCACCTACTTCGTGAAGTAATCGATGGTGACAACTGCATAACGAACTCCACATTTTCCTGTTGGCAAAGAACCAATCAAGTCAATTCTCCATACTACAAACTAAGGGAATGAGATCATGGTTAGCTCAACGGGAGCTGCGCGGGCAACTATGGGAAAGCATTGGAATTTTTCACAATTATGCACGTTCGAGATCGATTCCTTTGTCAACGTGGGCCAAAAATAGCCCTGTCTCGATACCTTTAGAGCCAGGTTTTTCCCCCCAGCATGGTCTCTGCTGAAGCCTTTGTGTATTTCTTGCAAGATAGTCTACACTTCCTTGGGCAGAACACATCGTAGGAGGGGCAGTGAATGCCCTCGTCCATATAGAATCCATTCAACTATAACATATCGCGGAGCTTGATATAGCAACCTTTTTTTTTGCTCAAGAAAGAATATTTATTGAACAACCAACAGATTACAAACAAAGGCCAGAGCAAACGCTCCTCCAAAACAAATTACAGATCAGTAATAAAATCTAGAATTTTTGTAACGCCCTACTACCTTAGAGCCGTTACTAAGTGAGTTTAAAATGTGCTAATAACTCGCTAAACAAGGTTTTTAGAATAAAAGTGTAATTAAATTGAAGTTAAGGCTGTAATCTTTAAAAATCCCTTAATTCATTGAAAATTTCAAGTGTCTTACATCTGGGATCCCAAAATACAGTTTATAAAATATTCACAACTCCAAAACAAGTTTACAAATGTTTAACTACCAAAATTAGGGTTTACACAGCCTTTCCTACAAAATACCCTCAACCAGGCAGTTGGGCAGGCCAAACATGTACGCGCCGCCCCCACGCTCTCCGTACTCATGGCTGGTTAACTTTCTCTTTGCCCTTACCTGCAACACAGAGCACCCGTGAGCCGAAGCCCAGTAAGAAAACTTATACAACACATAACATATGCATATTATATAATCAACACATTTTGACAATCCACATACAAAACAGATAGTCTCTCAGACTTAACAAGTATGGCCATGCCGTCCCGGAGGCATTACCAAAGCCCGGGATCTTGGTCCTCACCGTAGGGATATCCCATGTATCCACTGGGGTCTCACCCTAACCACAGGCACTCCATTTTCCAAGTGGTATTCCCGGCCCCACTGCCGTTCCCGGCCCTCGCCGTTCCCGGCCTTTCACCGTTCTCGGCCCTTCGCCGTTCATTAAGCTATAACTAGATATAGCATTCGCATTCAACAATCAAACATATAATAGTACATTTTGAGCTATATCCTAGCAATAATACAATCTAGGGTCGTGCCCTGCAACAACACTATGGGCCCACGCCCTGCTCTACGGGTGTTACAGTTTTCTTACCTGTACCCCGAGCCTTCCGATGCACCAAGATCACAAGCACGGTCATCTATCTCGAGCCTCTCCGAAAACCTAGTCACAACACATATAAAACACCCTTTAATGCTAACCAATCCAAAACCACTTTCCGGGGCAAATCCCACACACTCGGAACCCCCAAATCCCTAAAACAATGCATCGAAGACATCCCCTGAACCCCCGGAGCAAAGGCTCAAAATTGCAAAATCTCATGTTCTGAAAATGGCCTAGCACCGCGGCGCTGCCCTAGAGGGCAGCGACGCCCAGCAAGTCAGAGAGCTTCCCCTACCCAGAAACAGCCTCGCGCCACGGCGCCCAAGAACAGGGTCGCGGCGCTCCTTCGCGAACCCAGAAATCTGGGTTTTTCCTTGCGTTTTCCCCAAGCCTAAACACTCCCAATTCAACCCCAATGCACACCCAAACCCCAAAATCAATCCAAAACCCCAAATAAACCATCTACCAACCTATAAACACCACCAACAAGCTCAAACAGAAAATCACACTCAACATTCACACTTTAGTTTCAGATTTCAAACACTTAAACCAAAACTTGAGAGAAGTGCAAACCAGACTTCTAGACTCTTAAACCATAACAGTTATGAGATTTCAAACATGTTTAATACTCTTACCTTAATCAAGGATTCCACTTGAGCTTCCTTCACTCCCAGCTTTAAACCAAATCCCTCTTGATAAACTAGTTGAATCCTCATGCAAAACCAGCCATGATTATCTTTCAATTTCCATTCTTATCTTCTAAAATCAAGCTCAAAACTTAGCAAAACAGGGGATAAATTCTTACCTCTAAGTAATCCTTGATCTGAGTTTGATTCCACACCCTTAAGCTCTTCATTAGCCTCAAAGAACTCAGCTCACTTCCTCTTCCACTTTGCCTTCTAGGTTCTTAGTTTTTCCTTTCCCTTCTTGATTTCTCTAGCCCTCCAAACTTGATTTCAGTCATACTTAGCATAAAGTATCGTGTATATCCATTTCCCTCTACCAAAACTATCCAAACCTCTGCCAAAAGACCATCTTATCCCTCCATTAAAATCCCTTCCTAACTAAACCTCAAGGGCACTCTTGTCCTTTCACCTACATTACAATTCTACCATTTCTCCATCTGAATTTGTTACTCTCAGCAGTTACTAACGGTTACACAAGTTACCAGATTACCAGTTACCATTAACTCACAAGAACTAAATTACAAAATCCCCAAAATACCCCTAGGCTCCTCCCGAGCCGGGTATTTAATCCCGTTGTGACTTTTAAACTAATTAGCTCCTTAGGACCGTCTCGGTACGTGCATCACACTGATATCACCACACTCACGTGGTACAAATCACACAATACAATTATCGCATGTATGCCCTCAACGGCCTAAAATTACCAATTTACCCCTATCATGCAAACGGCGCCCACATGCATATTTATACCACCTAAACATGCATTCTAATCACATATTCATTAAAATTCATATATATAAACATGTTAACTCATTTATTGCCCTCCTGGCACGCTAATCAAGGTCCTAAACCTTATTAGCAAATTGGGGTGCTACAATTTGTCTCTTTCTAGATGACAACTTCTTAGAGCTAAAATTAAGAGCTCTGGTTTTGATAGAAAACCGGATAAATTGATCTATTTTAGTAACCGAATAACAGCAATTATCAAAAACACACTTGTTCCTGTTAAACCAGAGAAAATATACAGCAGCTGCAAGAGTAGCAGATACCACCTGGCCCAGCCAATCATGTCTGTAAATAGCCAACCAATCAAGCCAATCAGTAAACTTCCCAGGCCAGATCAAATCCCCCAACCAGATAGCAATGGTCTGTCTGAGCTTCTCAGAGAAAATGCACTCAAAGAAAAGATGCGAATGCGATTCATTCAACTGGTAACAAACAGGGCAGCTCAAGGAATTAATATTCACATGAGAACTATGGAGAAGATCTCTAGTGAGTAAGTGATTATTAACAACTTGCCAAAGAACAAACCGGGGCTTAGGCACTGAAAACTTGCACCAAACTGTACGCCCATATTCAATCTTCACACCAGAAATAAAATGAGTATACAGCTTGTCCAACCTGAGCTGACCATGCACTATAGCAGCATCCACATCTGTTCCAGACACTAAATGACTCAGCTTGATTAGTTTTCTCCAATACCAGCTATCATCTTGTTTAAATTTATAGTCCCTGATTGGCACTCCTTTTAAGTATATGGTATTCACCCATTTCACCCATAGCTGATCTTGCTTAAAGGAAATGGCCCAGAGAAACTTAGCTATCATAGTCTTGTTCCAAGCAGGCCCTTCTCTAAACCCGAGCCCTCCATAAGCTTTAGGACAACAGACAAATTCCCAAAATGCCGGGTGAAATTTGTTGTTGGTTCCCTTCACACCCCACAAGAAATTCCTACACAAACGATCAATATTTCTAACCACATGTTGAGGCAATAGAAAAATATTCATCCAATAATTCCTAATTCCCATTAAAGCAGACTGAATTAAATGAGTTCTTCCAGCATAAGACATGTTTCGGTTGGCCCAGGAATTAAGACATAATCTAATCTTCTTGAGAATTATTTCAAAGTCAGATGCTTTGCATTTGGTAGGTCTAAGAGGGACACCAAGATAATTCAGTGGAAATGACCCCTCCTACAGATTAGTACAGCTCAACACATCCTCCTTAGCAGCATCAGTCAGCCCACCAAGGTAAATACGGGATTTACTAAGGTTAATAGAAAGTCCTGAAGTCAAGGAAAACTCAGTAAGAGTTGAATGCAAGATCTGGACAGATTGAGGATTAGCCTTGCAAAAAATAAGTAAATCATCCGCAAAGCAAAGATTAACAAGATTGAGAGATTTGCACATAGGATGAAATATGAATCCTTTATCCTTGGAAGCTTTGATTAACATTCGAGTAAGGTAATCCATCACAATGACAAAGAGCAAAGGAGAAATAGGATCCCCTTGCTTAAGCCCTTTACCTCCCTGAAATTGACCTTGAATTCTACCATTTAACAGTAACGAGTAGGAGGTACCTCTCAAGCAAATCATGATCCAACGAATAAATTTACTAGGAAAGCATAGAGCTTTTAGCAAATTCTCCAAGAAGTCCCAATCAATTGAATCATAGGCTTTAGTAAGGTCAATCTTCATAGCACATCTAGGAGAGCTATTTTTCCTATTATATCCCTTTATCAAATCTTGAAATATGAGAACATTATAGGCAAGAGCTCTATGCTTTATAAACGCACCTTGATTATAATTAATCAACGAAGGAAGGATTGTAGCAAGCCTACTGCAGAGCATCTTTGATATGCATTTATAGATGGTAGTGCAGCAAGCTATTGGCCTAAAGTCAGCAGCAGTAGAAGGCTGGTCCACCTTCGGAATCAGCACCAAGAGAGTGTCATTTAAGCTTTGAGGAATAAATCCTGTCTCAAAAAACTCAAGGATAGCCTGTGAGACCTCCCTGCTTATTTCTTTCCACATAACCTTGAAAAAACCAGCCCCGTACCCGTCCGGTCCTGGACTTTTAACATGATGAATGCTAGAGAGGGCCATTTTAAGATCATGAGTAGTGAACGGCTTAATTAGGTCCAGTTGGGAAGCCATATCTAAAACTGGGCCATAAGAGATACTTTGCATATCAATGTGGCCATTAGCTCTACCTGAACAACCTAAGTAGCTCTGCAAATGATGAAGGAAATGGTGAATTACCTGCTTGTAATCATCAACAATAGCCCCATCAGCTGATATATAAGAAACTATGCGATTAGATAACTTCCTTTTCTTCAAACTGGCATGGAAAAAAGCCGTATTGTCATCCCCAAAGCGAAGCCAAGTAATCTTACTCTTTTGTCGAATAAAACTCTCATAGACCTTCTCATGTCTTCTATATTCCAAAAATGCTTCTCTTTCAGCCAAGACAAAAGAATCATTGCTAGGATCAGCATACAATGCATTCTGAGCCTGCTGGAACAGAGATTTACTATGCTCAAATTGGCACCCAACATCCCCCATAATCCTCCAGTTAAATCTCTTTAGCACATGCTTAAGCCTAGTCAATTTCTAAGCCCACCTCGACAAAAAATCACCCCTAGAACAGATAGGCTTAGTCCAGCTATCTAACACAATCTCTCTTAATCGATGATGAGAAGCCCACATATTAAAGTAACGAAAAGGATGAATCCCCAAATTCTTGACTTCAACTTGTTTGATAAGTAAAGCACTGTGATCAGATACCACCTCCCATTGGGAAAAAGCTGAAGCTAAAGGGAACTTATCCACCCAAGCCTCATTACAGAAAATTCTATCCAATTTAGAATAAATGCGATGCCCATCATCTTGGTTGTTAGACCAAGTAGAATAAGGTCCCATAACCTTCATTTCTTCAACCAATCCGAGAGCCAACCAGGCTTAAGCATCCTCCATTTCCTTCCTTGATATAGGCCTCCCACCCAAACGATCCGTGCTATCAAACAATGCATTAAAATCCCCCAGAACTAACCACGACTGGACAGACAAGTGCACCTGGGACAGATTATTCCACAAAACTCTCTGAGTTTCTAAACAATTGAAGCCATAGATAGTAGTAAGATAGAAATCTAGGATCCTACTATGAATATAAACATGACAGTGTAACATTTGAGAAGACTCCTGAATAATATCAACATGAGCCAGATGTGATTTCCAAATTAATAAGATTCTACCCTCTAGACAGTCACTACTGTAGTATCTCCAATCATAAAATGTAGAACTCATAATATCTTTAATTTTATCCCCCTTGATTTAGTTTCAAGTAAAGCTCCTATACCAACCTTATTCAATCTACAAACATCTAATACGGACATCTGTTTATTCTTCCTGTTCTACCCTCTAACATTCCAAGATAGGATGTTGCAAAATTCCATTAGGATTAGTGGTACAGACTTGTTCCGGAAGAGTCTTCTAAAACTCTTGCAAAGCACCATAAGAGTTCCTTAAGGAATCACTAGTAACTGGGACTTTAGCTTTTCTATTCCCAGTTCTCTTAGGACGAGCCCAGCTAGTATTATTCGATCCAAAACCCACTGGAGCTTCTGCTTGAGGAGGCTTCAGGATCATATCAGTATTGTTCTGCTTCAAATTAGTGGCATTCTCAACCGTCTGCTAAACAGGCTTTGGTATATAGCAACTTTCTTGTGCCCTTTCAATCGTTAGGTAATTTTTTGGTTGTGAGATACTCCACTATGGCGGTCATCCAGGTTGGTTTTATGTCAATCAATCTAACCTCAACCATTTTTGCTATTACGCTAGGGTTTCCCAAGAACTCCAC
The DNA here is from genome assembly GCF_963169125.1 of Humulus lupulus. NCBI lineage: Eukaryota > Viridiplantae > Streptophyta > Magnoliopsida > Rosales > Cannabaceae > Humulus > Humulus lupulus. The sequence continues at coordinate 95,856,881 of NC_084795.1, read as the reverse complement.
CGGTACTACGTTCAGTGTCTCCGCCTCTTTTGTGGTAGCAAGTCGAGCCAAAGCATCAGCATTGGAATTCTGCTCGCGAGGTACTTGTTCAACAGAGCTAAACTCGAATTCAGACAACTCGCCTTTAACCTTGGCTAAGTAGGCCACCATCTTAATACCATGAGCTTGGTATTCTCCCAATATCTAATTGACTATGAGTTGGGATTCAGTATAACATTGGATCACCTTTTCTTTTAGCTATTTCACCACCCTTAGTCCTGCCAATAAGGCTTCATGTTCGACTTCGTTGTTGGATGCTTCGAATTCGAACCTGAGAGTTGTATGGAATCAATGCCATTCATGTGAGATTAAATTTACCCGAGCTCTCGATCTGTTTTCATTAGAGGATCCATTAACGAAGATTTTCCACACTTCCTGCACCGGTTCTCTCATCGACTCATCTTGAAAACATGTGCACTCGGCCACAAATTCAGCAAGGGCTTGACTCTTGATTGCTATGCGTGGCATATATAATATCTCGAACTAGCTAAGTTCGATGGCCCACTTTAGTAGACGTCCCAATGTTTCAGGTTTTTGCAAAACCTGCCTTAAAGGTTGGTTGGTTAAGACGTGGATAGTGTGGGACTAAAAATATGGTTTGAGCTTCCTTGAAGCAAAAATAAGACAAAAAGCGAGCTTTTCTGTAACGTCCTGAGATTACCTAATAAGGCTTAGGGCCTTGATTAGGTGGTCGGGATGGAAATATATGGAATTATGTGTTTAATTGTTATATTAATTGTAATTATGTGGGAGACCACATTATTATGTGGGTTATTTTGGGTTACTCGGCACTAGGCGACCCTAGGGAGCAAGTTAGCAGGAAAGTCACAATGGGACCCAGTACCCGACTCGGGGCGAGTCAAGGGGTATTTTGGGTAATAGACATTTATTTGGGTTATTGGGTTATGAAAATAAATAATTGGAGATATATTTAAAGTTAGAAAGTTTAGGAGGGAATATTGGGGAAATTACCATTTTTCCCTCAGGGACGTTTTTGGTTCCCTGAGTCTTGGGATTAGCTTAAGTTAGTTAAGTTAGATAAAAAAAAATTAGAAATCCTAGAAGCTGCTACCTAGATCGACTCTTTCTCTCTCTACTCACTCTCTTTTCTCTCAAGCATTCCAAGCTAAGTCCTTGAAGAACCAAGGGATTTTTTTACTAGAAATCACAAAATTAGAGCTCTAGACTTGGAGATTAGCTTAGTGATAGCTTGTGGATTCAATCAAGAACTGAGGTAAGCCTTGAATTACAATTTTGGGTTATTAAATTCTATGTTTCCTTGGCTGGTTTTTAGTGCTCTTAAACACTTCAAGGTTATGAATTGAATAGAAGTTTTGATGAGGTTTTAAGCTAGTTTTCTATTGTGTTTTATTGTTGGGAACATATTAGGGTGATTGGGATAATTGATTTATGTTTTGGGGTGAAATTTGGTATGGTTAGGATTGAATTTGGCTGCTGGAAATGGAGAATTTTCTGGGTTCATGGGGCCAAGTCGTGACTTTGTTCTTGATAAGTCGAGATTCAACCAGAGCCATGCACCAAGGGAGGTCTCTGCCTGGGGGGCGCGCCGCGACTTGAGAGGCCAAGTCGCAGCCCGTGCCTCTGGACAGAGAGGAGATAGAGGTTGGTCAGGGGAGCATGCCGCGACCCATAGGGGGGCAAGTCATGGCCCACCTAGGCAGTTTTTCCTTTGGAGTTTGTTTTCAAAATACAACTTTTCCTTAGGGCTCGGGATTGTTTCCACTACCCGGTTTTGTGGAACAAGAGGCCCCGGAGGCTAGGACTTGGTCCGGAAGCCTTTGATCGCTCGATATTAATAGAATCCTATTTTATGGTTGTGGCTTAGGGTTTCGCTCAGGGCTCGAAACTGGGATCGTGCTCGAGGGTCGTTCTTGTTTACCCTCAATTGGACCTAAGGTAAGAAAATTGCACCCAGTACGTGTTGTGTGTGATTAGGGCTCGGCCCGTACATTATGTGTTATTATGATTAGGGCTTGGCCTGTCTATTGTATTAAATATGGTTAGGGCTTGGGCCCCTGGATTGGTTATGTTGGGCTTTCGTTTTAAATGCTTACTGATGAATGCTTAAGTTCTTATATTCATTTTATGAATTCTATGAGTAGGGCATGTGGCCTCGTTATATGAATATGCTTGGTATTATGAAAATGGTTATCCGATGGGATTACTTATGAGTCTAGGATGGCAATAGCGCATTATTCGCTGGTCGAAAGGCACTGGCCTAAAACAGCAACGTATTATTATGTTGATCAAATCTAAGGTCGAAGGTGAACCACAGGGGTTTGGTTATTGGGACAGAGCTAAGGGTGAGGCCTCAGGTGACTCTATGGTCACGTAGCTAGGGCATAGGTGCAAGAGTTGGCTTAAAAGCTAACTGAATAGGGTGCAGCCCCAGGTTGATCCAATGATCATGCGATTGAATTTGTAAGATATTGGTTGTGAGTGGATATTACTGATTTTATTGAATGGTTATTTTAAAGTTATATTCTCTATTGTCACACATTCTGTTTTCTTGGTGAGACTCGGCTCACGGGTGCTTTATGGTGCAGGTTAGGGAAAGCTTGACCAGCCATGAGTTGAAGAGCTTCGGTGGTAGCATGTACATATGCGGCTGCTCGATCATCACGGCTGGGGTGTCTCAGAGGAACTAGGGTTATAGCCCTATTTTGCCGCTTAGGCCAGCTGATGTAACTTTTTGTTACGTATTTACCCTTTTAAACAGTTGTGTTGTATTATTTTGGGATCCCATATTGTATAACACTTTTGGAATAAAAGTCAATGGTTCTTTGACCAAAATTTTTAACCTTAACCCTTGTCACTAACCTTAGTTACACGATTTAAGACAAATGACTTGATTAGCAAGTCTGGCACAATTTTGAGTACATAGTATAATGGTCCTGGATTAGGAGGGTGTTACAACTTGGTATCAAAGCTGCCAACGTTTAAGGGTTCCTAAAGACTAGTCGAGCATGTACACTCGCCACTAAAGACAAGCTCGACACAGGGTTTGGTTAGTGTTATGTGTTTATATGTTTGAATGCTTAAACATGATATGAATGCCTTATCCCCATGCATGTTTAGGAAGCATGAGATTATCTTATTGGGCCTGGCCCTTGACTGTTTTGTGAATGTTAAAGAACATGCTTATTAGCATCGTTACTGCTTGTGGATGTAAGGGAACCATTTATTAGCACTATTATTTGTATATAGGCCAAGGGAAAATGTTTATTAGCATTGTTATTACTGGCTGGAATTAAAGAACATGCTTATTAGCTATGTTGGGTTTGTGGGAAATATTTGGATATGCCTATGTGTATTGTTAATTGCTGATGGATATCAGGAGGTGCTTATTAGAACTATGAATGAATATATTTATTGTGGGATGGCATGCTTATTAGCATTGCATATGTATGTTATCTGATTATCTTGGACCATCAGGCAGCAAGCGGTATAGTTATGACTTACCTAATGGCCAATTTGATCTCTGTAAGGGTGGATAGATTGTTAGAATGAACCCTTGAAGGTCAGAGAGATTGGCTGGCCAAGAGTTACAGGCCAGTGAAGGGAATGTTCAGGGCCAAGCCCCACCGCCAGCTCCACAGAACTGGCAGCAAGTTCTTGCTGGCATGCAAGCTACGTTAGAGAGGCAAGAAGAAGAGATATGCCTCTTGAGGCAACAATAGGTTCCAACAGAGAACCTACAGGCCGCGGTGCCAGCAGGGAACCTACAGGCCGCGGTACCAGTAGTGGTACAACCTGAGGTATCGGCAGTTGTATAGCCCCAGACAGGGGGAGATAGGTGGGAACCCCTATATGAGAGATTTAGGAAGCAGCACCCTCCAGTCTTTGAGGGCAGTTCTGATCCACTAAAGGTTGAGTAGTAGATGACTATGATAACCACTATCCTAGACTTTATGAGGGTAGGTGGTAATGAGAGAGTGGCCTGCGCAACTTATATGTTTCGGGATGATGCCAGAATATGGTGGGAGGTGGTATCCCAGACTAGAGCAGTTACCAAAATGGAGTGGGAAGAATTCAGAACCTTATTCAACGAGAAGTACTACAACAACGCAGTTAAGGCTGCGAAGGCTGAGGAGTTCAAAAGGTTACTTCAGGGTAACATGTCAGTGACCGAATATGCCCTAAAATTTGACAGATTGGAAAAGTTTGCTGGGGATCTGGTGCCCACTGATGGGACCAGAAGAGAGAGATTTCTACAGAGCTACAGCTTATGATAGCCCGGGATGTTTGTATTACTACTATGCCGGAAGTGACTACTTACGCACAGGCTGTGGAGAAGGGGCTTACAGCTGAGAGCGCTGAGAACAAGATCTGGCGTGATAATGTAGCCATAAGGGATTCTCGGAAGTTGGGACCTCCATTTCCAGATTTTGGAAGGGGTAGAGGCCCCAGTGATCAGAAAAGGAAGACCCCATACATAGTTTCAGTTCTAGGGCCAGATAGAAGGCCACGGGGTATGCAGATGGGTCGCCAGGGTGGCAGTGAGACATGGAGGGCATTCCCAGAGTGTTCCAGGTGTAGGAGGTGTCATGTTGGGGAGTGTCGGGCGAAGGCCTGTTTTGTTTGTGGTAGTACGGGGCATCTGAAGAAAGACTGCCCGAGAGCCAGAAAAGAGGAGCCGAAGAAAGTGAACAGCCTGACGCCAGCTCAGGTGTTCACTTTGACCCAGATAGAGGCCAAGGCTAGTCCCTCGGTGGTTATAGGTCAGCCTTCTAGTGCTGGAACCTTTTATACTGTTCTTATTTATTCAGGTGCTACACACTCCTTTGTTGCTAGTAGGATTATAGATTGGTTGTGTATACCTTGTGTGATTTCTTTTCTGTGGGGTTTGGTACGGTATTGCCTACTGGAGAGTTAGTGGTTTCCAGGAGATGGATTAGGTCGCTACCAGTTACAGTGGATGGTAGGGAGTTGTCAATTGACTTGGTGGAGTTAGAGATGATTGATTTCGACATAATTCTTAGTATGGATTGGCTAGAGAAGTATAGGGCATCGATAGACTATATGAAGAATATGGTAAGTTTTGAACCAGGGAGTGAGGACCCCTTTGTTTTTGTTGGCACTGTGCATGGACCCTATATATCTATGATATCAGTACTTAGACCTAGACACCTATTGCATGGAGGATGCATAGTTCTTAGCTAGTGTGGTGGATACCACTCAGGTTGTGCTAGTGGGACCAGAATAGACTCGGTTAGTCGGTTAGTGTTGAGATCGGAGAAATCAATGCAAGTTCTCCACTTTCTGCTTGGCTTCAGAACCAGAACGAGGTTAGCAACCAAGGTCGGGTATTTTGCTTCCCTGATAAATCCACATTTAAGTAGGCGAGCTACTTTTAATGCTTCCAACCGTTCTCTCCCAAAAAGCCTTCATTTTTGGGACATTGCATTCACATTCTTGTCCAAGTTCAATGTATGCATTATTATACTCGGACTGACTCCCACCATATCTTCATGCGACTAGGCAAAGACGTCTAGGTTCTTCCTCAAGAATTCGACTAGCTCGTTCTTCCTTTCAGCTCCAAGATTTTTCCCAACTTTTACAACTCTTGAAGGTGTTTCTGGGTCGATACTGGTTTATTCGAGCTCCTCCACATCTTTGAGCTCATATCTATCTTTGCCTATTCGCGGGTCAATGTCATCATGTTGGGTGACCTCATTATCTTCTTCTCGAGGTTCTTCCGTCCCATAGGTAACTTCAATTACCAGGGACTCCTCACCTTCTTCGGCTATGACCATTGCCTGCTACCCGGATTGTGATTTTCCCTTCATTTCTATGTTATAGCATTCTCGGGCGGTGAGCTGGTCTCCTCTTATTGTGCATATCCCCAAAGCTGAGGTGAACATCATTGACGGGTGTCGGATCGAGGTAATGGCTTCAAAAACCATCAATGCGGGTCATCCCAAAATCATGTTATACGTAGCCGAACAATCAATTACAACGAACTCAGGTATTTTAGTAACGGTTCGTGCATCATCCCCTAGCATAACCACTAGTCTGATTGTCCCTATCGCTGCCATCCCTTCACCTGAAAATTTGTACAGTGCCATTGAGGTCGCCTTTAGATCGGTTACGGATAATCCCATCTTTTCTAGGGTGGACCTGAAAAGCACATTTACTAAGCTTCCATTATCTACCAATATCCTTCGCACTCTTTGATTAGTGAGTTGAACAGTTACCACCAGCGGGTCATTATGTGGGAACTAAACGTGGCTAGCATCCTCCTCCATGAAAATGATTAGTTGTTTTTCCAACCACCGTTGTTTTGATAACCGTTGCTCCGGGATAAATTCCATACTGTTATGAGTTTTCAACTAATGTATATACCTCTTTTGGGCTCCATTGCTCGTGCTCACCAAATGAGGTCATTCGGCAATAATAGTTATATCTCATCCTACTATTGAGGAGGGTCAACTCGGTTCTGATCCATCTAAGTCCTAGGCTGACCTGTCGAAGTTTCCGGAGTTGGACGAGAATTATTCCCGGTAGATTGATTGGGAGCAACTCAGTTTCGGGCATACTAGGCTAACGGTCAAGCCCGAATGAAAGTTTCAATTTCATCCTTCAGTTGCTACCAATCATCGGTATTATGACCGATGTCATTGTGGTATCGGCAAAACTTTGAGGGATCTCTCTTCGCCCTCTGATGCCTTAATGGCTCTGGTTTCTTCCACAGAAGGCGATTAGAGTTTGCCGGGAAAATATGTTCCTGTGTATCCGTCAGGTCAATGTAGGTGGCATAAATGGGCTTGAATTTTTCCCCAAACTTGTTTTTCTTTGTGTCGTACTTGTCACCCTCACCGTTCTCTTTCCTCTTATTGGTTACCGCTTGGTTATTCTGGGTAACAGGTTGAGTCGCACCTGAAACACCTGTCACTGCTCCAGCGGGCTGAATAGGGCCTGGTTGGTTCCTGCGAAAACAGATCTTGCCTCCTCCAAGTTTATCCATTCCTGAGCTCAGACCAAGAACTCGTCTACACTTTTAATTCCTTTTCGTTGGAGCTCTTGCTATAACGTCCCAAATTTCCTAATAAGGTGATGGACCCAAAACGGGTATGTTTTAAAATTTAAACTCGCAAGCGCACGAATCGTATTTATAGAATAGTTTTCGTGTAAGCACGAGGTCGAACCCAAAGGAGTTGACTTAAATCAAAAGAGAAAACTATTTTTACCAAAGTGAAATAAATTTCTAACCTAGTTCCAAAGATTAATGTGTTTTGTTTTAAAATAAAGAAAGAAAATACTAAAAATAAATAAAATAAATAAACTAAAAAGATTTGTTTTTAATAGTTATTTATAAAATTATTAAGATTTTAGAATCCACAAAATATAAATAATAATATTTATTAATATGTTGACTTCCCAATCTTTAGTGATAATTGAAATTAATCTAATTACCTTTTCCAAAACATTATTTTTACATTTTCCTTCACTTCAATAGTATAACTTCAAAGCATTAGTTGTGAATCAATTTAATGAAACTACAAAAAAATCAAATAATGTTATTTCTAAAGCAAAATATAGTATTTTTGTTCTAAGCATTGGATGTGAACAATTTAATGACACATCTTAATCAAAGAATACTATGTTTTTGCACAATTAAGAACCAAGTAAAATATGTTCTAACAATCTAAAATACATGATATTATAGATGAAAGAAATATTTAGAAGAAGAAAAATCATAAACTTTATTGCTCATTTTGGGAGGTCAACATAAAATAAACACTATATAGTTATATCTTGGTTCATCCTCCACCTTAATAATTTTAAGTGGATTAGAAACCCATAACTATCAAAAACAAAATAAAAATTACAACATAAATAGGAAAATTTGGAGGAGGAACCTCCAAATTATTCCTCTAAAAATACATAAAAACTAATCTAAGAAAAGAAAAAGATGGAGAGGATAGAGAGATGGAAGAAGTGGTGTAAGAGAAGGTGTGCTTGAAATGGTGAAATGAGACTCCTATTTATAGATAAATTCTTTGGTAAAGGATAACACTCCTATTGGTCTAAAAAAAAAGCACATGGATTCATGCTCAAAATTGTCATCTTTTCCTATAGTTACAAATCCAATGGTGGAGAAAGAAGCACATGGATTGATGACATGGCATTGTCAAGAATTGGATTGGGCCTTTCATTTTGGGCTTGCTTTCTTCATTTCTTTATACCAACATTTTATCAACATTTCATTTGCCCCAACAAATACACCTACATAAAGAAATTAAACACACATAAATTAGTAACAACATAATTAAACAAAATAAATACAAAAAATAAATAAAAATACATAAAATCAAAATAAAACTAATAAATTCAAAATTACTTAAAAAATTGATAAATTAATTTAAAACTCAAGAACTAAGCAACAATTGGCTTATAAAATGTGGTAAAATAACTCTATTTTGTAGAGTTATCACACCCCCAAACTTAATATTTTGCTAGTCCTCAAGCAAAAGAAAAATTAAAAACATACTTTTTTTTTTTTTAATTGGAGACATCAAATGTTTTCCTCAAAAATTGCATAATGAAAGTAGCTCAATGAAAATTATGAAGAGACATTAAGCTCATGTAATTAATCCAATAGTCAATCTTGCTTTCAACAACTAATTTTCAATATGGAAACACAAAACTATTTACCAAGTAATCATGTGGAATTTTGGAAAAATTTATGCAAAGATAAAATAATTAAATCTCAAGGAATGATGAATTAATTTTTTTTTTTCGTACCAAAGTCCCATAGGTTCGTTTTTCTTATCTCTCTCCACTAATGTAAAACAACACAAAATCAAGGATCAATAGGACTTTATAGGCTTGTAATGTGCGGGTAAAGAAGAAGGTGAGAAAAATGATATTGAATTTAAGCTTAGATCACTTTTTCCTAACACATGAGTATTTCCGAACTTTTTACTAGACATCACAATATTTCAAGTATACGCCATAACATTTCCATAGTAATTCTTTCCACCCATTTGGAATCTTCAATTTTTTTTTTTTTTTTTTAGCTTGCCACAATATTTTTGTTTTTTTAAGATGTGGCTTTCCGAATTTCTTTCCTATTTTCACTTTGGTAACAAATCAAGATGCATAGCTCTATGATATTTTCTCATGTGTAAAGAATGAAATTCATGAAGAAGTTTTAGATTTCACATATGGGTAAAACAATATAACAAGGCTCGTGTTTGGCTCAAATGGGGTAAACTAGGGAATAATGTGTGTAACGGTGATTAAGTCAAAAGGCTCAAACGTTCCAAAGATAGCCTAAATCATTTCCCTAATGATGTGCTTTTCTAGGATTTCGCCTCAAGAGATAATTAATCGAATTCTAGGACTTGTGAGATTTACAAAATTTTATGCTTATATAAATTAATCTAAATTACACAAAAATTCTTAGAAAGATAGAAAGTGTTCGTTTATGAAAAATCTATATTTAAGCAAGACTAACCCAAAGATTAAAAATAGAGCTTAAGAAATATTCACATTTTTCTAAGAACTAAATTCAAATTCAATTTATCATCTAAAAATGAAAAATCACCAAATTTTTTTTTTTTGAACATTTTATAAAAAAAATAAAAAAAACACACAACACTACCCCCAAACTTAAACAAAACATTGTCCTCAATGAGCAATAAATTTGAAAAAGTTAAGAAAACTCCCTTGAATGTATGCTTCCATGATTTGGCTCCTTCGTTTTTGGGCTAGAAGTTTCCTTCAAACTTATTTGAACTTGAAAAACATGAAACAAACACACAACAAACGTGAAATACAAAAGGAAATACAAAATGGAACTTGAAACTTATGGGTTGCCTCCCACAAAGCGCTTTAGTTTATAGTCTTTAGCCCGACTATTTTTTTTTTTTTTTATCCTACACCCAATCGATGGTGTAGAATTTCATTTGTAGGGTGAACTATAATGTTGATGCAAATGCCATAAATGAGAATTGAAAGCATCACACCTACAAAGTAATTAGAGACATGCAATTTTGGCGGCATTTCAATGAAGTAAGAAAATTGCACATCTTTTTTATCCTCCTTTTCAAATTGAGTATGTATGAAAATTTGCTCAATTATTGGCTCTTGAGGTACAATTGTATTTTTTTCATTTTCCTCATGAGCCCCATCAATCAATTCATCAAACTCATTTGTTTCAATTAGCAATTGGATGCTTATTACAGGTTCTTTGAAAACTTCGTTCATTTTTTCACTCTCGGTTTGCACTAATGGATCGGGAATGGGTTGACTAGGAAGAACTTGTATTTCCTTCTCTATCAAAACAGTTGCAAGATGACCTATTTGTTTCTCGATGTTGGAAATGGATCGAGACTGATTTTGTAAAATTTGTTGGGTTGACTGCATGAACTGTTGTAGGGTATCCTCTAGAGATGGATTGATTTTTTGTTGAGGAGGATATGACAGATCGGGTTGGGAATAACCTAGATTAGGCATGTTGAATTGATGCACATGGTTCATTGGAGACAAGTTTTGACTCCATGTAAAATTTGGATTATAGGTGGGATCAAATGAGATTTCTGAGGAATTCTCATAAGCATGCACATCATTGGTTTCATTATAATCAAAGTGCGATGATGCATAATAGTTGTACTCAGGCTTCCAACTAAAATCAATGGGATTTTCCAAGGGATGACTACAATTCTCATGGTGATGAGAGTGAAATGCACTATTTATCTCCCTATGGTCATCTTGAGTTTGCCTAGCTTGTAAGACATCTAGTGTTCTAGACAAATTTTCTATTTGAGCGTTGATGTCTTCTCTTTCCCTAGGATGATATGCATTGTTAAAATTCCTAGTACTATTCCAAGGGCATCCATTTTGGCTCATGTAACCTATGCTACCAATAGGAAACATGGCAATAACTCAATGACAATTTTTTTGTGAAAATCTCAAGAAACTTTTTCTAATATGGAAGGTCAATTGAAATTGCAACCATAGAGCATAATTAGAATTTCAAGAGATTTAATTTTTTTTTTTTTTTTTGCAAATTAAAATTACAAGAAATAAACACAATTAAATAACAAAACAAAATTAGCAAACATAAATGAAAAATAAAATTAAATGACAAAGACAAGAAACATTTTCTGATGTGGAAGATCAGTCGAAACCGCAACCACAGAGCATACTTAGATTTTTTTTTTTTTGACAATAAAAAATAAAATAACTAGTAGAAGAATTTTACTCACCTTGACACAAATTGTTTCTCTTCTTTGCAATTCCCCGGCAACGGCGCCAAAAACTTGATGGACCCAAAACGGGTATGTTTTAAAATTTAGACTCGCAAGCGCACGAATCGTATTTATAGAATAGTTTTCGTGTAAGCACGAGGTCGAACCCAAAGGAGTTGACTTAAATCAAAAGAGAAAACTATTTTTACCAAAGTGAAATAAATTTCTAACCTAGTTCCAAAGATTAATGTGTTTTGTTTTAAAATAAAGAAAGAAAATACTAAAAATAAATAAAATAAATAAACTAAAAAGATTTGTTTTTAATAGTTATTTATAAAATTATTAAGATTATAGAATCCACAAAATATAAATAATAATATTTATTAATATGTTGACTTCCCAATCTTTAGTGATAATTGAAATTAATCTAATTACCTTTTCCAAAACATTATTTTTACATTTTCCTTCACTTCAATAGTATAACTTCAAAGCATTAGTTGTGAATCAATTTAATGAAACTACAAAAAAATCAAATAATGTTATTTCTAAAGCAAAATATAGTATTTTTGTTCTAAGCATTGGATGTGAACAATTTAATGACACATCTTAATCAAAGAATACTATGTTTTTGCACAATTAAGAACCAAGTAAAATATGTTCTAACAATCTAAAATACATGATATTATAGATGAAAGAAATATTTAGAAGAAGAAAAATCATAAACTTTATTGCTCATTTTGGGAGGTCAACATAAAATAAACACTATATAGTTATATCTTGGTTCATCCTCCACCTTAATAATTTTAAGTGGATTAGAAACCCATAACTATCAAAAACAAAATAAAAATTACAACATAAATAGGAAAATTTGGAGGAGGAACCTCCAAATTATTCCTCTAAAAATACATAAAAACTAATCTAAGAAAAGAAAAAGATGGAGAGGATAGAGAGATGGAAGAAGTGGTGTAAGAGAAGGTGTGCTTGAAATGGTGAAATGAGACTCCTATTTATAGATAAATTCTTTGGTAAAGGATAACACTCCTATTGGTCTAAAAAAAAAGCACATGGATTCATGCTCAAAATTGTCATCTTTTCCTATAGTTACAAATCCAATGGTGGAGAAAGAAGCACATGGATTGATGACATGGCATTGTCAAGAATTGGATTGGGCCTTTCATTTTGGGCTTGCTTTCTTCATTTCTTTATACCAACATTTTATCAACATTTCATTTGCCCCAACAAATACACCTACATAAAGAAATTAAACACACATAAATTAGTAACAACATAATTAAACAAAATAAATACAAAAAATAAATAAAAATACATAAAATCAAAATAAAACTAATAAATTCAAAATTACTTAAAAAATTGATAAATTAATTTAAAACTCAAGAACTAAGCAACAATTGGCTTATAAAATGTGGTAAAATAACTCTATTTTGTAGAGTTATCATAAGGCTTAGGACCTTGATTAGGGGGCCAGGATGGAAAATTATGGAATTATGTGATATATGTGCATCATTATGTGATTATGTGAGTTATATTATAATATGACTTGATATGCATGTTGTGGTGTATTAAATATGCATGTGGGCTTTTTGATTAATTGCGCAATTTTCATAATTTGGCCCGTTTTTGGTATATTTGGCATATATGTGATATATGTGTGTGTGAGACCACATTATTATGTTCACTTCAAAAAAAAAGACCACATTATTATGTGAGTATGTTTGGGTTACTCGGCACAAGACGATCTTAGGGAGCAAGCTAGTGGAAAAGTCACAACGGGACCCATACTTCACTCGGAGTGAGTCAAGGGGTATTTTGGGTATTTAGCATATTACCGAGATATTGGGTAATGGGAATGATTATTTGATGATATATTGGGAGTTAGTGACATCAGGAGGGAATTATGGGAATTTTGACTATTTTACCCCAGGGGCGTTTTTGGGACCCTGAGCATTAGGTTTTGCTTGAGGTTACTTAAGCACGAAGTAACCTATTAGAATTATAAAAGAACGTTCTTTCTCTCTCTCTCTCTCTCGTTCCCTTTTTGACACCGATCACATTTTCGAAGGAAACTTGAGTTTTATGACTCGGATTTAGGCAAGGATTGAGGCATAGAAATTCTAGGGAAGATTAGAAGCTTATTAGCCGGAGGATTTAGTTGGGAAACGACTCAATCAGAGGAAATCCAAGTTTTGAGTTTTTAAACTTTGATTGGATTTTTTCATTTTGATGAGTTTTTTATTTGATTGAGACTTGGGTTTTGATGGTTTTGGAAAATTAGGATGTTTGGGAACTTTGTTTTTGAGATTTGGATATGTTTAGATAGGTTGTTGGAGGATTTTAAGTGGAAAAAAACGGAGAAAATGGATGGGTTCATGGTCAAGTTGCGACCTGCTTGTTCTAGCAAGTCGCGACCTGTGTGAAGCCAGAGCCAGGAGGAGTCTGCCTGGGGGGCGCACTGCGACCCTAGAGGTCCAAGTCGCGGACTGCACCCTGATGCCCAGGCAGAAGGCTCTCTGTCACGGTGGCAAGTCGCAACCCTCAGGGCCAAGTCGCGACCCGCTTGTGCATTTTTTGCCAGATTTGGTTTTTAGTCGTGGGAACTTAACTCTAAGGGTTTAGGATTGATCCTACTACCCAGTTGGGTATGATTCGACGTCCCAGAGGCTAGGGCTTGGCTCGGAAGCATTTACTTACTCTTTTTTTTTATGGGATTTTATATTATGGTTGTCACTAGGTTGCCGTTAGGGGCTTGGAACAGGATCGTGCTTGAAGGTCGTTCATCAATAACTTGTGCTTTGACCAAAGGTAAAAAAAACTGCACCCAGTATGTGATGCATATGATGCATGTGATATATATGGTTCTGGCATGGCATGAATGTTGAATATGGAATTGATCATAGCTTGAGTCTCTATAATTGTGCGTGATTATGATTATGCTTGTGATTATTGATTAAGCATGTTGAATGGCTTATATCTGGATATTTGACATATAATATATGTTTGTTTGCATTACCTCATTGAGGAAGCTCTGACTTATTAGTTAAGAAATAGCAATGGTGTTTATGTTAGGAACGAGTTTCCTAATATGCAGCAGAATGGTGGTGGGTTGGCCCAGTGTACAACAAAAATTTTTGTAACATATTTAAACTACCTTTAAATATGCGGATCCATTAATATACATATATTAATCATAAGCAAGAAAATAATAGAAAACATGCCTCTTGATGCCTATCAAGTGTCATTGCTATCTTTTCGTAATTTGAACGAACTTCCTATCCAAGCTGCTCCCAAGTACTCACACCAAGATTTACCACAACATTCTCTACACCTCAAGAAGTGTGTGGGCACTTAGAGAATAAAGGATAGTTAATTTCTTATTCTGCTTGATGTACTCAACACATGAGATCAAGATAATAGACCTGAGATTGGTTCTTTATCTTTTTCAGAGAGAGATAGAAAAGTGTCATTCTATTCTTTTAGAGTGAATATTGAGTCTCTTCTTATTTTCTGATAAGTCTAACTTAAATAGAAAATATTTTAAATTTAAAAAATAAATGTGTAACCAATTTACAATTTATCTTTCAATTAATTAATTATCTCATTAATGAAAATATCCAAAAACTAACTTTTAAATTTTCTATTAATTAATTAAATAAATAAAATTTAAAAATCTATCCCTGAAAAACTGTGTAGTACACGCCACACACAGTCCATGGACTGTGTGTGTCGTGTACCATCCTATATTTTAGAGAAATTTTATTTTTTCCATAATTATTTATTCAAACTACATTATCATATAAAAATCCAACAACCTAATAATTAATTCAAATTTGAATTAATTATCTTTTTAACTAATTATCAAATATAATTAATTATTTAAATAAATATTAATCTTTTAAATTCAAATCTAATTTGAACTTATCATATTATTATCTCCCACTCAAATAAAGATATTTAATTAATTCTATCAATTAATTAAAACTAATTTAATTTAAATAATAATTTCGAAATTAAATATTTGATTTATTATAATTTCAAAAATAAATTTAATTATTTAATATAATTTCAAAAATTACATAATAATTAAATATTAATTAATTTTGTTAATTACAACTAATTTGCAATTAATTAATTAATCACTATTATCACATAATTGCATATTTGGCCTGAAGAACAAATTTATTCTTAAATATGTATTTCAACAATTTTTCCCTTTATATCAACTCTTGCCTTGAATAGTGTTGATAGAGCCGCCGTGGGGACCTATGGACCTATAATTCCAAGCTCCAATAAATTTGAGATTATTAATTAAACTCTTTAATTAAATAATCTTAATTTATTAATCTCATGATTACTCCACTATAGATATGAGACTACACTCTTGTAATTATAGACATTTCATTTACTGAGTACTTTATAAAATAAACCGTCCATTGATATAATCATTACATACAAATTAACCCTCTAATAATGGTTCATAATTAATCGGGAATAAAATTACCATTTTACCCTTTTAATTATATCTTGTTTCCTTAAGTACCATTGACTTTACTAGTGAATGTTAATTCATAACTAAATTATGAATTTGAGCTCAATAACCTTTCAATCCCAAAAGGCAACCCTTAAGAGAACCATTATTCAATCTTTTACGAGAAGGTATAGATTCCATATTTGTATACCATGTCCCCAGCCATTTACATTAATGAGTTCCCAAAACAAAAGTTTCTAGCCTGATCATTCTGACATACCCTAACAAGTGAATCAAAGAACTCATATAACATAAACAGGAGTTCATAGTAACTTCAGATTAAGATCTATTTGTATATGATCATCAGTTGATATATTTAATTAATACTTCGAAATGTTATTTAACTAAATATTAATAAACATATCTGGTCCAGTTCTATATATTCTCTAATATATAAAGTACCTCCACTAAAGTGTCCTACTACACTAGTAATTCGAATCTAGATCACATGTATTCATAATACTAGTGGACCGTACTTGCAGTAATTAATCTAAAGATTCCTTAACTTTATTTTACTACAAACTATTCAAGTTCATTTATCTCAAACACAATCCTCTCGTACCAATACGTGGTTGAGA
Source organism: Humulus lupulus (assembly GCF_963169125.1). Lineage (NCBI taxonomy): Eukaryota > Viridiplantae > Streptophyta > Magnoliopsida > Rosales > Cannabaceae > Humulus > Humulus lupulus. The sequence goes on along the minus strand of NC_084795.1, from coordinate 95,840,502 downwards.
TCACAGAATAATATAGTCCATAAAATATATGCATAACAAATTCAATTTATTTATTTATTTCTGAAAACAATGTCTACTACATATGCTTTCAGGGCACAATTCCCAACAGTTTTGTACTGGTCGGGAAGCTCAGACTTATCAGTCATGATCGGCAATAGTACTGAGCGCTGGTCATATGGAATTGACTTATGAGTCAAGAGCGACATTAGTGTTCTAATTGCAAGCTGAAATGATTAGATCTAATCAACATGAGCATTAAATGCTTGACCGAACTATTGGTCGAAGAAAACTAAAGCGCTTGGCTAGCCTAAGGCTAGTTACTCAGAGCCAGGGCTACAAGGCTCAGGTGACTGAAATGTCACATGGCTTAGGGCGTAGGACCCCAGAGAGACTTATTAGTCATCTATTCAGGGTGCAATTCCCCAGAGAGACTTATTATTCATCTAATCAGGGTGCAGTTCTCCAGAGAGACTTATTAGTCATCTATTCAGGGCGCAGTACCCCAGAGAGACTTATTAGTCATCTCTTCAGGGTGCGGTTCCCCAGAGAGACTTATTAGTCATCTATTCAGGGTGCAGTTCCCCAGAGAGACTTCTTAGTAATCTATTGAGAGTACAGTTCCCTAGAGAGACTTATTAGTCATCTATTCAGAGCGCAGTTCCCCATAGAGACTTATTAGTCATTTACTCAGGGTGCAGGACTCCATAAGCATTTATTTGTACTTGCCTGCATGCATGAATAGGGTTATTACTACTAGGCATGATTATTATGATTTGATGACATTTTTATTGTCTACTTATTAGCATGTTTGAGTTTTCTTGCTGAGCTTTGGCTCACGGATGCTATGTGGTGCAGGTAAAGGTAAAAGAAAGCTAGACCATCCTTGAGTTGGAGAGCTTAGGTGACGATGTGTACATATGCGACTGCTCAACCCCCACGGCGAGGGTTTAAAGAGGAACTAGGGTTAAACCCTACTTTTCTGCTTAGGTCGAGTGGTTGTAACTCTTTTATTGTAATTAACCTTTAAAATGTATTTTGGGATCCCAATGTATATAGTAAAGGTTTTAGTGAAACGTTGTATCTTTGAAGAAAATTTTTAACCCTAAACTGTTAATCACATTTAGTTGCACGATTATGGCCAAATAACTCGGTTAGCGAGTTTAGCATTGTTTAAAATACACAGCGTAACGGTCCTTGGGTAGCAGGGTGTTACACTTGCCATAGATCACCTCCTACAAGGATCCATGTTCTCATTTCCATGAGCTTGGAGCTATCATTAGCGTCTCTAGCTAGCACTGCAATGTTGGCGAATCTGTTGAGATATGCCTTCAAAGACTCGCTAGGTTGATGTTTTATGTTGGCCAATGAGTCGGCCTCTACGCGAGTTTCCTTTGAAGCTCAGAACGCTCTCTTGAACTCGGAAAACAAATTCTTCCATGATCTTATCGAATGTTTTTTGTACTTTTTGAACCACTGTCTAGCAGGTCCAATAAGAGTCGTGGGGAACAAAATACATCTTAGGTCGAACCCGACATTGTGGGCCATCATCAACGTATTGAACATGCTGAGGTGGTGGGATGGATCTGTTTTTCCTTCAAATGTTGGCATGTTCAACATCCTAAAGCCAATAGGATACGCAACTACTGCAATGTTTGGAGCGAAAGGATCGAGCTCCTCATTAGAATCAGAATCATCAATCCCTTTTCCAGATAAGAGCTTCTTCATTTTCTCCTCCATCAAGGCCAGTCACCCGAGGGTTGGGTCTTTGGCCTCTAGGTTAGCTGGGAGCTGTTCACCAGCTCCCATCCTATTGTATGCGTTTGTTGGGTTATTTCCCCTCCAAATTTGAGCTTGGTTAGGCGAGACATTCCCATTGTCGCGCACGATAGACGAACCTCCCCCGTGTTGAGTATACCTCCTTTGTGAATTCAGATGATCACGCATGTCATGATGTGGATCGAAACGAGGACCTTGTGCTGAACTAAGATGATTCCTCAGGTCGCTTTCAAACTTTCCTCCATGCTGGCTCCCCGTCCAGTAACTTCCATTTGCGAAACTTACAGCCCGCGGCTGAGATCGAGGACCTGGATTATCAATATGTCCTCGTGGGACGTAAGTGTCTACTGACAGGGGAGGATTTCTCCTACTATTCCCACGAGCTGGAGCGTCTCTTTGTGGGCACGGTGGTGTAGGGTGTCTAACCAGTGATGGCAGATGTCTTATCAGTGAGGCTATCCACGTTCCATCAGGATAGACTAAATTAGTTTGTCTCGGTTCTACCCTGATATCTCGAGTTCTCTGTGCATGGGGCTCTAATCGTGGCGCACGCGAATTTGTTGGGGTGTTTTGTCTCCGTGAATTTGTCCCAGCTCGCCCTAGTGGGTTGTTACGGGCATTCCTAGGAATCTGTGTGGAAGGTACGAAGCAGGGGGTCGCAGTTCTGACCGAACGACTGGCATGCGGATGATGGTTCCTGTGATGATTAGTGGGCTGAGCACTCCAGTGATTTCACTCTAAAGGTACAGAGCTCGGAGGGTGGTCCTGACTGAACGATGGGGTTTAGATCGGTTATTCCTTTGGGACTTATAGGACCCACTTTGCCTCTTTTCCATGCTAGCATCGGTTGCAAGAGGGGAAAACGAGCCAAGACCTCTTCGATCTGTCTATTTTCCCTAATGAGATGGCTTCTTAATTGGGCATTCTCCATCTCAATGACTGTTAGATGTCCTGGATTAGGATTTGGTGGGCGTGGCACTGAACTCCTAGTGTTGTCTTGGCCAACCAGTTGGTTTCCAGGACGTTGTTGAACATCTGGGCCCTTTTCAGTGGGAACGGCTGTATGATGCGCCTCTTACGCACCAGGCTGTTCCATTTCGTTTTCATGCATCGATCGAGTAACCACCATGATAAACATTGAATGAAAATTGTAAATGATTAAGCACTAATTCCATATCAATGAAAGCACCAAACTGTTGAGGTTCTTCGCCAACGGTAGATTTAGAAATGTAATAAGGACATTGGTGCTTATTTGCAAACCATAACGAACTTATATGATAAATTTCTTACACACACGATTTTACGTGGTTCTGTGGTTAAAATCCACCTATTCCATGAGACAATATTATTACTATCTCACAATTTCTGCAGAGTTTCGGTATTACAAAACAACAGTCTCCTTTCCTGCCCATTATCCCTAATATTTATAGTGGAATTTCCTGGAAAGGTTTGGGTAACCGTGTGCATAAATATAGTAAACATTTAATAAAGATAATTCTCATTTACATAGGAATATGATTGCCTAACAAAGTATACTCCTGTTATCTCGGACAATAAATGTGCAATACAGGCTGGACATTAATGAGCGTATAGAGTGCCTATGAATCTCTCGAGATCCTTCAGTATGCATCGTGACCAGGCTTCCCTGAGCTGAACATATTCAGAGCGCCCTAAAGGGGATCCGACCACTACATGTCTCTAACTGGACCATCATCCTAGGAGGCGACCTGCCAATTACATGAATGTCGCACTGCCAAGTCCAAACACGAGCTGCTCACATCATCATTAGCTAGATGTTCTACTCGTCTGTTTTTTCCATATATTCATCTACCAACTATACTCCTAGCTGAGTGATTAAACTCGTGCTAATTATTAGGGTACAACAACGTTAAACAAACAACAAGAAAGCAACACGACAATAACCTCACAACAACACAGTACAACCCCTTGCAGCTACCAAAAAACCCAAAAAATAACATAAAAACAATGTCGAAAAACTTATTCTTACATTTAAAAAAAGCAACACACTTCAATATAATATCAAAAAAGCAACTTAAATGCAACACGACAGCAACCTCACAACAACATAGTGCAACATGCAGCTACCCAAAAACAAAATTGAAAAAATTAACACTGTATTTTTCAAAAAATAACTCAACATGACAATAAGCTAACATACCACATGTTCTATCTCCTTTATTAACAATATTAATATTAGAGACACTAATTGCATCAACCAAAAAATTAACTAAACAAACAACAAAAACAGCCTCAAAAAACTTATCATTGCATTCGAAAATGTATCAATGATAAACTTAAAATATATATATATCAAAACAACTTAAAAATAACACAAAAATAAAATGATATTAGACAAATATACATAAACTTAAACAATATAGTGTTGAAAAAGAAACTTAAAGTCAACTAGACATCAACCCCACAAAAATATACTCAATACATTGCATCAACTCAACATAAACTAAAAAAACACCAAAATAACTAAAGAGATTACTTTGAAATTATACTAAATAAAAAAACAGCATAAAAAACGTATGAATGTTAGTTTCACTGGGTAATCGTATAAATGATATTTTTTTTTACTAAATTATAGTTTTTGATGTAAATTTTCCTTTTTTTTAATTGCTCAAAAATAATAATTAGATGAAAATGAGAAAAAAAAACTAAAAGAACCTATTTTTACATAATTTTTTGTTTACAAATAAACATATTTGTATATATATATAGATGGAAGACTTCTCAATGGTTACTACCCACAGATGGGTACTAATAATTATGATGATGTGAAAACATAGTGACTTGGTATAGCAAGTCAACAACAGGTAAATATTTTTTTTCTACATTAATTTTGAATTTATTTATTTTACTTTTGCCATAATTAATGTTGTTTCCAACTAATGAGAGATATTAGCTATATTTAGAAATTGACATGCATTTGAAAAATGAAAAATTTACAATATTATATTTTCATAACAAATACACGTTTTTCATCAAGTAACCCTTCCAAAATTTTGAAAAAATCAAAATTTATTTTAGAAATCTTAATTAACAACTATAAATATGGACTATTGATCTTAATCTAATGATTAATGTTAAAGTAACCATCCATGGGCAGTAACCATTAAGAGTGCACGCATATATATATATATCAATAGTATATTATTAAATGTTTTTTCGAAAATAAGCTTGCACAAGCTACTCTACCCACTAACGAAACTTCTTGAACTCACTCAATTTCAAGGTATGCAAAATTAAATCAAATGATGGACTCACTAGATTGTTGTTAAACAAGACCTTTTAAGAGTTCTGATGCCAACGTTTGAAAAATAAGGTATATATATTTATATATAAATCTCTCTCTCATTAGCGTAATGAGTCCAAAGTTTGTAATTGTTAGACATTACAGTTGGTATCCAGAGTATACAATATCACATAGATGGGAATCAATGCCTTGATTGACAAGGTGAGGAAGAAGCCATGCTTTCAACAAGCTTCTCCGACGAATCGACAAGCGTCCATTACCTCCACCAAGTCACCCTTGGGTATTATTGCTGGGCCTTTCATCGTCCATTACCTTCGTAGGCTTGGTCACCGTAAAATTGAAAAATATTAACTTCAAATCGTGTAAACATAATAAATTTCGGTACACCATAAAAATGAAAAGTTTAGTCAAAAACACGGTGTATATTGTAATTTTCTCTTAAAAATAGGGTAAAAATACTATATGTGTATGTATAATTTATAAAAATGCCATGAATTACATGAATTTGAATTTACATTATGTCATGAATTTCTTAACCCTCATTATCTTTTTTCAATCAAACAACAGGATCCTTAGGCATGTGTGACCTGTTGGTAGAGAATTTCAAGAACAACCGGTGTTGTTTGCGTTGAATAATTTTTCCTTCCATAATTTTGTCATCAGTATTTTTTTTTATTGGAGTTTATATTTTTAGCGCATTTTTTTCTTTAGATTTTTCAAAATTGTAAGTATAATCCATTGATAATATTTATTATTATGACAATGTAAGTTTCTATGAATTCCTCTATTTTCATCGAAGGGAATATGTATACTAGCTAGGTTTCAAGTATAATATGTATGATCAATTCTCAGTTGTGCAGATTTGATCTATAGGTTACGTGTCCTTAAGGACAGTCCATAAAATTGATAATGTATTACAATTAATACCATTTGTCTTGCATTTGGAGTGAAAGTAAAGTTCATGGGCATGTTTGCCAAAGGTTTAGTGGGAGTGATGGTCAACAATTAGGCAATTTGTTTTTCTCTGTTTTGCAGAAACATTTTTTTAAGATTAAATTCATTAAAAGGTTTTTATTAAATAAAGAGATGAAATGTATTAAGAAAATGTGTTTTAAATAGTTATGGGTTGAAAATTATAGAAAAACAACATTGAAAGGAGGATTTGTGGTCGAATTTTAATCTGTATTTTGTGGGACTCTTGATCGAGTCAAAATGACCCCAACTTAGAGGTTGAAGATGACTGAAACATGTTGTTTTCATCATCAACCAATCTTATTTTTTATTAGTTTCTATTTGGGTGATGTTATTTTTTTTTAATTGTTATGTTTTTTTTTTGTACATTTTGAGGTATTGCTTGTTTTTTAGGTAAAATTTAACAAAAAGAGTTAATAATTATATAAAAAAAATACTATTATGTAAAATTAATAATAATTAATAATTACATAGTAATTATACTTCTAACTACATAATTACTGTGTAATTACATAATCTGATAAAAATGCTAAATCAACTAATTGTTGTAATTTCACCCACCAATTATAATTACAGGTAGATTTTCAAACACACCCTTAGTAATAAACTTTTGGGGCTTGTGTGGTTCTAACATTCAATTAATTTCATTCTAATCAAGAACCTTATAAAATTTTACAAGTGTGTGATGGATTTATTTAAATGACAAATGAAGCAAAAAAATTTAGTATATCAAAAGAGTATTATTTGATTATTAAGATGTGTAATAATTGTCTATTACTCTCGTAATTTTCTAGCAACAAAATAGCTACGGAAAAAACAGTGTTATGTCGATCAATATCTTTTATTATCAATTGATATCAGATCCTAACAGCTCAAATGAGTATTCGATACAAAGCAATATAACGACCTAAAAAGAACTTATTAAATATTTGGTTTTAGATTTGTGTTAAAAGAAAGAATGAAAAGAAAAAACCTTCTTAAGAGATATATAAAAATCTTATATTGAAAATATATATATATATAAATTTTTGATTTTAAGGGTTTTTTATTTTTTTCGTTAACTTTAAGGAATATTCTTACATATAATAAAATATTATTATATTTAATATTAAATTGTAAACATAATTTAAACTTAAATCAAATTAAATAAATAAATTAATTAAAATAAGATATTTTACAATGACAATTATTTAAAAATAATAAAAACGATATGTTTTATAACTTAAATTGTTGACGCTGTTTTTCGTCAACTTAAAAAGGGAGCAATTAAACAAGAATATATCAGATGAAATGAAATAAAAAGATGAAAACCGGATCTTTTTACGTGGGTCAGCACTTAAAATCTGCTTAGTCCACAAGTCTGTGTTATTAGCACTTAGGAGTCTTCTAGAAACATTCAAAGAATAGTTGCCCAGAGTTTTCTTTCAAGATCTCAAAACTTCCTCTCCTTACAAATGGAGCTTTCTTCTCTATTTATAGAGAATGTTTCAGAATTCATTCCCACATATTTCGGGAAAATATTATGTGAATCAAATAATATAATGCATTATTTGATACGCGCATGATAATATCTCATAGAATGTGGGATCGGATAACTAATTACATCATATCTCTTAAACATAGGGATTTTACAACAATAAACACATTCACACACAACCGACTAGCTTAGATACTGGATTCATTACGCCTTCGAGACCATTTGTCTATCACGAGCTCGTCATCTTGCTTCGCCCATACTCCCAACAAGTAACCTTTGACGAAGTCATCACATTCGAGCTTACACTTCTCAAGCTCGAACCATCTTCTCTGAGGGCAAGAGATGCATCAACTTATACAAGTGTTGAACTGCTATTGCGAGTTGCAAGCCTATCTCATAAGCTCGGAGCATCTTCGAGGCTACACACTGCTTGGGCTCACGAGGTCGTCATTTATAGTGAAACTGTCTCTGACTGGTGGATCAAATGATGACTGTGATTATTTCGAGCTTACACCTAACGAGCCTAGATTTCAGGATCATAATTCCTCATGCTCGAAATCTGGGTGTAACATAAATAAAATTTAATTAAACTTAAACTTAAACTTCACGTATTAGAAAAAATCATATTAAACATATAACATAATATAATCTACTATTAACTAGAAATAAACTTCTTAAAAAAAACTAGCAACAAACTTAAATTTAAAATCCATGTATAATATTAATTTATATTAAACATACAATATATAATCTTTTGTTATCACTCTCAAATTCAAAAACTAGAACAAACATAAACTTAAACAAAAATTAATTAATTGAAATAAGATATTTTATGATAATTTAAATAATTTGTGTGATAGTTTATTTTTTATCAAGTGATTGAAGCTCTTTTTCTTCATCAAATTCACCAAAGGATATTGCGAGTTACATTAGAAACTAAAAATATTTGATGCATGTATACTACTCTACACTATGACTTTCTATTCTTATTTTATTATATTATTAATTTCTTGGCTGGTAGGACATGCACTTGGCTGATCGGACATGCACCTAGCTGGTCGGACATGTGCATGACTGATCGGCCGAGTTCATTCCTGGGCAGCAAGGTCATTCCTGGGCAGCAAAGTCATTCCTGGGCAGCAATGTCATTCCTGGGCAGACAAGTTTGTGACTGGTCTAACATGGCACATCTCTGGTCTAACATGGCACATCTCTGGTCTAGCATGACACGTGACTGGTCAGTCAAAATTCTTCATCAGTCTACTGGGTCATTTTATCACAACTTTGAGGAGTCGATGTATTTATTGACTATTTAATGTGTCTTTTACGGACCATATACTGCCACTTGTCACCTCTATTTCCACGTCATCGATCTCCAATTTTTGGGAATAACAAAACCCAAGTTTGGTAGATGAGAATCTCTTACCAACTGAATTTCATGCTCTATAGCTTTCTGTGGTGGTAGTCCTTGTACATCCTCCAAAAGATCAGAGAACTTCTTCTGAAATTTTCAAATATTAGAATATTGTGAAGGTGTTAGAGTCACTACTAAAAAATTGACATAATTTGCACACTAATCTTGTGGTCTAATCATCAGTGAGACGAATCATCCACAAAAGTTAACCAACCGTTTGGCTTGGTTAGCCGTCAATAAATCTTCCACAATTTGGGGCTTCCAAGCATTGATGTAGTATTTGTTGGGAAAACTTATACATGATCTTTATTTATTTTCATGTAGATATAATATTAAACAAATTAATATGAGATAACCTAGGACATGTTTCTAAAATTGAATTCAAAGAGAAATAAAGACAAGAATACTTACAGTATACGCAGCGAAATGAAAGAGTCATTCATTCAGTTTCTCTAACTCTTGTATCCTCTCTGTCGCATCGTATTATGAAGAAACTGAACTGATCTTCTATTTTCTTCATAGTCTTCCAATGTATCCTTAGAATCACCTAGACTAGTGTGGGCAATTCTCAACACATGAGATAGATACAGAGAAGAAGAGAAAATAATCAAAGAAGCTTAGAAAAGGAGTTGTGTTTAGAGAGAATCTAAAACTATCAGAAAACCAGTGATTAAACTTATCTGTCGTTTCAGAAATCTTAACTTATGACTTCTCTCTAAGCACTCCTTTTATAGACTCAATTAGGCCATTTAATTTAATTAAAAAATCAATAAAATAATAGCAATTATAAAGCCCTAGGTCAAAATTATCACGGGCTTTAGGCCCGTGAAATTTTCCATTTGATTATAAGCCCATTGGACTAAAATCAAGGCATGTGTTATTTTCTATTGATTTAATTAATTAAATAATTATTTAAATAATTTATCAAATTAATTATTATAATTTAAACCTTGATTTAAACTTATTTATTAATTTAGACACCAATTTATCTTAATTAATAAATATGTCCTAATTTCTCTTTTCTTCTCAAAATTACATAACTCTGTGAAACTATTAAAAATTGACCTGGTCAACTTTGATAATTAAATCAATTAATTGAGACTATCTAGATAATTTTATCCAAGGTACAATGGGGACCATGGGCCTATGAAATCAAGCTCCAATAAGTTATCATAAATCTAACAAATAAATTTACTAACTTATTAATTCCTCGTGACTCCACTATAGACTTGAAATTGCACTCTTGAATTCATAGAACGCTCTATAAAAAATATAGATACGCTATTAATTATCCATTATTGCAACCATAATTGGCACTCAATCCTCTATAGACGATCTACAATGAGATAGGACTAAAATATCATTTTACCTCTCATTGTATTTTATCCTTAAAACACTTAGTTCCTTGTAAATTATATTTCAGTAAACTAATTTAATTACTAAAATGAGATCTCTATCATTTAACACCTTGAACCAAACTAAAAGGAAACTATTGTTTCACTTCTTCATCAGAAGCTATAGATGTCCATATCTATGATTAACACTCCCACTCAATTATACTACCGAGTTCCCAAGATGTAAGTATGGGCTAGTCCGTAGGGTAAGCTGGTAACAAACAAGTTAAAGAACTCAAATAATACAACCAGTTAGAATACTAACCACTCATAATTGAGATTGAATTGACTTATAGTCAACTATATGATATGACTAGAATAGATAATAACGGTATGTTTACTTACACTACAACAAAATAGATGTTTTATGACTTTAATGGGGAGACATTGGAAGTCTACAATGTCTCCCACTTAGTGAGACGTTGTTGCTGGGGTCATTGTAGGTATATATCCCACGTCTCCCGTTGGGAGACGTGCCTCACTTCCCACGTCTCCCACTGGGAGAGGTGAAAAGTCAAATGTTGACTTTCCACCTCTCCCATTGGGAGACGTGGGAAGTCACTCACCTCTCCCAATGGGAGACGTGGGAAGTCCATAGGAGACATCCCACGTCTCCCATTGGGAGAGGTGAGTGATTTCCCACGTCTCCCAATGGGAGAGGTGGAAAGTCAAATGTTGACTTTCCACCTCTCCCATTGGGAGACGTGGGAAGTCTCCCACCTCTCCCATTGGGAGACATTGAAAGTCTCCCACCTCTCCTAATGGGAGACATTGAAAGTCTCCCACATTTAAAAAAAATAAATTAAATAAATTTATAATTAATATTATTAATTTAAATTGAATAATTAATATTAATTAATTATTAAATTAATATTAATTATTAATTAATTTAATATTTAATATTATTAATTTAATATTATTAAATTAATTTAATATTTAATATTATTAATTTAATAATTAATTAAATTGAAATAATATTAATTTAAATTTAAATTATTTTAATCTAAATTTAAATTAATTTAATAATAAATTAAATTGGAAGAAAAAAATATATTTGTTAGATATATACAAGAAATACAATATTTGTTAGAAATATTCAAAATGAACAAATATTGCATTGTGTATGAAGAAAGAGTTAAAAAATTAAAAAAAAAAAACCTATCAACGAGGTCGGTAACTTTGGATTATCGGCAACATATATGTCGCCCATTCTTGTCGCAACTCATCAATTTGTGCCTCTGTATATGATGTGCTTGTTAGCTGCAAGAAATATAAAGTAAAATATATTAATTAATTATTTGATTACATTTATAGTTTCAAAAATAATTTGTAAATTTTAATTAATAATACCGTTCTCAAGTAATGCCCAGGACTCGCATGCTCAATCAAATCCTTCAACATCCTCATTAAGTAGTATCCACATGCCACATTGTCCGGTTGGTGTGGACACTAATTATTTAAAAATATGAGTAATTTATTATTAAATTGAAACTTTTTAAAAAAAATGCATACATATTATTCTACTTAATTATTATAAATGTTCAAAAATTTCTGCTAAAGTTACTTACCTGAGGTTGCTTAATGCGTAGAGTATCAGGGATCTCGACATCAGGAAGATTCATAGAGAAAAAAAGATTGAAAGCGCTGACGATCACTGATACAATCTCCTCACGGTTATTTAGCTCTGAATTCACCGGATCACAACAATAAACATGATATGCATATGGTGCCAAAATAAGCAACATCCAATGTTCACTGTATAAGAAAAACAAAAAAATTATAGCTCAAATGTTAAACAATGAAATTATTGATATGGGTCGGAAAAATGACAACTTTTTAAACTTACCCATGGTTCCAAGGGACAAGCATAACTTGTTCTTTTGATTTTACGTCATTGCAACGTCTGAACAGATTCTGAACACGATCGTCGAATGAACTCCCTTGAGTGGCGACGATATTAGGATTGACAAATAAAAACTTATTTTGGCGACCTTGTTGTACCACATATCTGTAAATGAACCTAATACAAAAATATGAAAAATTGTTATATGAATGAATAAATCAAATTAGAAAATTAAATGAACAAACTTATTTGTCAGATATATACCTCATGTAGCTGACAAGTACTGCTTGTCCAATCTTCTCCTTTCGAGCAAACTGAAGTATGTCATCCTTAAATATATAACAGTGAGACATATCCTGATCAAAAACTTCAGACTCTATGCCTAGATTGACACACTCGCCATCATCCCAATGAGATACGATATTCTGTAATCGTTCCAATGGAGTTTGGGCCAATTGTGTTGGAGGAGTTTGTTGTCGTCTTCTTTCTCGAGGTTGTTGTGTTGATGGAGCTCTTGGTCGTTGTGATCTGGTCCTACTTGTAGAGGGAGTCTGCATACAATTATATCAACAATTAAAAAAATTACAAACAAATATAGAATTGTAAAGATAATTATGTAAAAACATGGCATCACCTCATGAGTTACATCTTCAGATATAATGACAAAATCCTTAGGCCACGCTATTGGCGTCCCAATGGCCTGAGCAACTATGTACATGTCCAAATCAGGATATGCAAAAGGGAGAGGACATGTTGGCTTAAGAACACTCGTAATCATAACTTGGAAGTTGTTGCCTGCCTCTCTTTCAATGAGTGTACCTGATGCAACAATGTTTGAAACCGAACCAATTGCTAATTGGCATGCTCGGCCCTGCATAAGAAACATATTATATACAAATAATCATGTTGAAGCAGTAAAGAAATTTATTTGGTTTCAGAATATTCAAGAAAGTTTAATTACCTCTTGCAAAAGCGGTTGTAGTGCAACAATGTGGTGTTCTGCTTGAGGCACTACTGGGTCCGGAGTATAGTAGGACGCCTGCGCTGGTGGCACTGGTGGGTCGGGCACATAGTATGATGATGGCGCTGGTGGGACTCCAACGTTAGATCCTGACCCGCTCTGTTGGGCCAATAATTTTCTCAAGAGCTCATCTTGTTGTTGAAGGCGCTCTTCTAGGCGTTGTGCTTGTTGACGATGCTCTTCTTCTTGTTTTCGAAATCTTTCTTCAAATTCCTTTCTAATGTCGTCATTCGAAGAAGAGGCTTTTGATTTATTTTTCGTTGAGGTAGGTTTTGGAGTATTCCAATATACTGAGCGGGACACACCGTGTCCTCCAGCCCTAACACGTCCTCGAGGCTCAGGAGTGCCCAACGCCCTCGTCAGCACATCATCAGGGCCATCAGGTGCCCATTTACCCTCAGCTTGGAGTTGCTGGTAATGATCCTGTGAAACAATATTCACAGAAAGTTATATATATAAGCTAATAATTTGACATATCAACATTATTAAATATGAGCACTTACAATATTTTTTTGAATCTCAGAGGCCTCTCCAATTAGCTCTCCTTTTGCATTCCGACGACCCATGCTCCATAAATCTGCCCTATCAAGTTCAGTCAGACTTTTCCCACTTTGTTCCATTAACATCTCTTCAATACGCACATAGCCTCCTCTAGAGAGGTTGTGATTGTATTTATTCAGTGCTCGATAATTTTGCATCTCCTCTCTCTTTCTTTGCCACTCGGGAGTTAATCTTGAGTTCACAAACGCTAACCATTCATCCGGAGTTATGACATTCTCAAATCCAAATGGCAAAGCTGGCGGGAACTCATTTGGGTATTTTTTCAAAGCGTCGTAAACGTGTACCCTAGTAAGATTAGTCTTCCAATTTCGGAAGTACTTTCCCGCATCCTTCAACATCTGTTGCTTTTGTTTGGGGTCCAAATCATAAGTTTTCTGCAAGTTTGAAAGTAATAAGAAGCATATTATCAAAATAATATATATTTTAAAAACATTAAATGAAATATAATTAATAAAAATATACCTTCATTGTGTCCCATATTTTATTTTTATCCACCACACTAACATCTTTCCAACTGTTAATGTTGATGGACACAGTTGCTCGAACAACTGATCCAAGCTGTGATGAAACATTACTTCTAGATCCACCCACTAGTTGACCATACTCATTGTATTCAACAGGAGTAAGATGTCCTTCACTCCTTTTTTTGGTGTTTCTAGACATCCATGTACGTCCTCTCACAGATTTATTTTCTTGCTCCACTGACTGAGAATTAGGGCGTTGCTCTCCCTCATCAGAACTACCACCAAAAGGATCAGCCTCCATCTGTGAAACATAAATATCATTATTATAACAATTTTGGACACTCATAATCAAAAGATGAAACACATTGTGATAACAACTAAGAATTTCACATATCATAAACATATGAAACCTATTAAATGGTACCTCAAGACCCATTATCATCAACCCACAATCCTTCACCATTTTCACGGAAACAAATACAATCATCATCAACTTCGTCATTATCTTCTATTGCGGTGAATGTGACAAGTTCTTCTCCGAGAGGTATATCATGTAAATCACCATCTTTAATGTTCCATTCTCTTGTTTGCGTTGGAAGAACAATTGACCATTGGTTGTCTGAAGGATCATTCACATAAAATACTTGTTTCGCTTGTGAAGCTAATATAAATCGATCAGATTTGTGCCCAATTCGATTTAGATTAACTAATGTGAAACCAAAATCTTCATATATTATGCCGCTGTCACTTTTCACCCAATCACAAAAGAAAACAGGTACTCGAGTTGTGATATAATCTAACTCCCAAATTTCATTAACTACTCCATAAAAAGTCATATCACATTCAACTGGATTTTTATCTTTTGCACTAGAGACTTGCACAGTTTTAGCAACAAGGCTAACACCACTGTTTTGTGTGTTTCTGTTGTTATCGCGCTCCCTAGTGTTAAATAGAGTACCGTTAATCATGTATGATGAAAACTTGATGACATTAACTGAAGGTCCTCGAGAAATCCACTTAACAATGTCTGAAACCTTATTTGATGTGTTTTGTAATTCTGACACAACCTATCAAATCAACATACCAAAAACAACAAAAAATGTCACCTTGTAATTAAGTACTAATTAATGACAACTTTCAATAATCAACACAATTTACCTTTTGTTCTATCCAACTACTAAAAGTTCGATAATGTTCGTCTTGTAACCATTTTGAGTTCCTTGACTTGGATGGAAATTTGGTCTTTATCCAATTAAAATGTTCCCTTCAATTATAAATATGTTGTTAAACAATTGAATATACGAAATTACACAACTTAAACTTAATGTATTATATGAGTATAACTCACTCGATATAAGGTTGAATTTCATTTATATTCTGCAACACAAGACGATGCGCTTCATCTAGAAGATCTCGACTTACTGTGCATACAACGCTACCACGACGACTCTGAATCTCAACATTTTCAACATCATTTAACCCAATTTTCTGTACACCAGTCATGTATTCAGAACAAAATTCAACTGCCTCTTCTGCAATATAACATTCGACGATGCATTCTTCCGGCCGACTTCTATTCCTAACATACCCCTTAAGAATCTTCATATATCGCTCAAATGGATACATCCATCTTAAATAAACTGGGCCACAATATCTTAGTTCTCTAACCAAGTGAACTGTCAAATGGATCATTATATCAAAAAATGCCGGCGGGAAATATTTCTCCAACTCACACAATACCTCAACAATTTCATCTCTTAACTTAGGTAACTTTAGCGGATCAATCACCTTACAACACAGTGACTTGAAAAACAAGCATAACCTTGTGATTACATCTCGAACTCTCCTAGGCAACACAGATCGAATGGCCACTGGTAGCAAATGTTGCATTAGAATATGACAATCGTGAGATTTCATGCCAGTCAGAATACAACTTTTCATGTCTACCAATGACCTTATATTTGAGGAATATCCGTCTGGAACTTTTATATTAAACAAACATCTGCAAATTTCCATTCTTTCCTCTTTAGTAAGAGTGTAAGCTGCAGGAGGTAAATATGTTCGTCTCTTATCTGGTTTTGGAGTCAATTCATCCCTTATACCCATTGCAACCAAGTCTTGTCTAGCCTTAATTCCATCCTTAGTTTTCCCAGGAATATTCAACAAAGTGCCAATCAAACTATCACATACATTTTTCTCTATGTGCATAACATCTAAATTATGACGTATAAGTAAGAAAGGCCAATATTCAAGTTCAAAGAAAACAGATTTCTTTTTATAACACCCTTTTGGCTCTTCCACAACCTTGGCCTTGCGACTACGTTTCATCTTTGTAGGTGTACGAACTTTGGGCTTCCCTAACTTGAACACAATTTTAGACATCTTCTCAAGTACTTGGATCCCATTCAATGGCTCAGGAGCCTCTTCAAACTCTTGTTTACCATTGAATGCCTTCTTCCAAGTCCGAAGTTTATGCGTATTAGGCAAGAACTTCCTATGTCCCATATAACATATTTTCCGAGAGTGTTTCAAGTATTCAGAACATGTTTTTTCTTGACAAACGGGGCAAGCTTTATATCCTTTCACACTAAACCCAGATAAATTTCCATAAGCAGGAAAGTCATTAATTGTCCACAATAAGACCGCTCTAAGATTAAATTCTTCCTGCCTATATGCATCATAAACCTTAACCCCTTCATCCCACAAAGTTTTCAAGTCATCTATAAGAGGAGCTAGATAGACGTCAATATCATTACCAGGTTGTTTAGGTCCTGATATCAACAAGGTCAAAATCGTAAACTTTCTCTTCATACACAACCATGGGGGTAGATTGTAAATAACAAGCATAACAGGCCAACAACTATACTTACTGCTAAGGGATGCGTGTGGATTAAACCCATCAGTCGAAAGACCTAGACGAATATTACGAGATTCATTTCCAAAAGAAGGCCACTTCAAATCAACTCTCTTCCAAGCAAGGGTGTCAGCTGGATGTCTTAATTTACCATCCTTTATTCTTTCATTAGCATGCCACGACAAACTTTTAGCATGTTCGGCATTTCTAAACAATCGGATGAAACGAGGAATTGGCGGAAGGTACCACAAAACTTTGGCAGGTACTCCTTCCTTGACATCGTCACCATTTCTTTTCATTTTCCATCGTGACTCACCACAAGTAGGACACGATTTTGCGTCTGCAAAACTATTTCGATACAATATGCAATCATTAGGACATGCATGAATTTTTTCGTACTGCATGCCTAATGAGCATAATGTCTTCTTTGCCTCATAAAATGAAATTGGAATTTCATTAACTTCAGGCAATAACTCCTTCAAGAAACCAAATAACTCAGTAATGCTTTTATCACTCCAGCCATGTTTAGCTTTTATATTGTACAACCTAAGAAGCGCAGATAATTTTGTAAATCTTGTACAACCAGGGTAAATTGGTTTCTCGGCATCATTAAGGAGTGTCTCAAACTTATTTGGGTCTACTCCTGATCCATAATGTGCGTCGTCAATCATTTCATCTAATGGATCCCAGTTCTCCTCCACTATATTCCTCCTCACTCCTTTTGGTCTACTTGGCAGAGTTGGAGCAATCGGAGCTATCTCCCCATGGTAATACCAAATTCTGTAACTCTTGTCGATCCCATTGAAATATAAGTGTTCTTTAATCTTTTTAAGATCCATCTTTTTAACATTTCCACACTTAAGACATGGACAATAAGTAAAATTTGGGTCTTTCACATTTTCCGAACAAAACCTTAAGAACAAATCAACCCCGTTCCTAAATTCCGCAGATAACCTATTTGCTGACATCCACTGTTTATCCATATATTCTTCTATGTCTATGGAAAAGAAAAGAAACAACACTAAATAAGCACGTGATAAAGTTGTATGTCTATATAAAACTAATTTTTTATTATCCTAGATAAAATCGGGCAGCATTTCCCCTATAATAGTGACCTAACCATCTGCATGTGAATATCAAAACAAACAATTCAAACAACATACAATAAGTTTCTTCCTTATAGAATGTCTATATAAAACTAATTGTTTATTATCCTAGATAAAATCGGGCAGCATTTCCCCTATAATAGTGACCTAACCATCTGCATGTGAATAGCAAAACAAACAATTCAAACAACACACAATAAGTTTATTCCTTATAGCTCCGCAGCACACAGTAAAATTTATCAGAACCTACTTCACTAATACACACAAGTTCTCAACCTTCCGTTATCACCGCAGCACACAATTTTAATCTCAGAACCTACTTCACTATGGATGAATATTTAAGATATTCAAACTCCTCTAACATTTGTTTAATAATATTAAAAGTAGAAGTAAGAGAATATATATGTACCTCTTGCAATCTTTAATCCAAAAGCTAGCAAAGTTACTTCACTTAGTAATCAAATTCGCTATTAAATCCACAAACCAATAAAATTAAATTAATAAATAATAAATAAAACATCACTAAATATCTAGCAATATATAACGTATTATTGTAATTTTAGAAACTTAATTACCTCAAATGTGTGATTGATATTGGAATTTTGATGCAAAATACTCTCTAAAATCTCACCACAAAAATCACAACCTATGAAATTAAATTAATTAATATGTTAAACATTACTAAACAAATATCACTAAATATCTAATAATAGTAAATGATATTGGTAAACAAATAAAAAAAATCCCAATGTGCCGCTAATTATAACTTCAACAAAAAATCAATATAAAATTTCATAACCTAAAAACTTAATAATAAACAAAAACATAAAAATTTTAATATATTTCTATTTTATAAATTATTTAATAAATTTATTTTAACATAACTATTGATATAACAAAATAGTTACAATTTAAAAAAAAATTCAAATATACAAAAATATATCTAAATTTCGAAATAAAAATTGATAAAAATTTAAAAAAATCATGAACATATATACTCTAATGAAATATATACAATGTGATAGGTTAAATTAAAAAAAAAAACTAAAAAATCATAAATCCCTAAAAACTTCCATTGAAAAACCACAAAAACATACAATGTATATAAAAAAATGCATAAAAATGTAAAACTAACACAAAATCATGTATATTACTCATCCTAATGCAAAACCTATAATTTATTTGCAAAATAATTAACTAAAAATCAAGAAAATAAAAAAAAAACTTACCTTAGAACCCTAAAAACGCAGCCCCAAATCGCCCAATTCTTCTCTCTGGTTTGCTCTCGGGTTCGTGTGAGGAAGAAGAAGGCTGGTAGTGATTTATAAGTGGAGACATCCAACGTCTCCCACTGGGAGACGTGCCACGTGTCCCACGTCTCCCAATGGGAGACGTTGGATGTGCTCCCATGCACATCCAACGTCTCCCATTGGGAGACGTGGGACACGTGGCACGTCTCCCAGTGGGAGACGTTGGATGTGCTCCCATGCACATCCAACGTCTCCCACTGGGAGACGTGCCACGTGTCCCACGTCTCCCAGTGGGAGACGTTGGATGTACCCATAAATCACTACCAGCCTATTTCCAACGTCTTCCACTATTTTTAATGTCTTCCAATTGTAACCATTAATATGCACTTTCAATGTCTTACACCATTAGCCATTTAAAATCCCTTCTAATTTTTAATGTCTTACACCAATGGTGTAAGACATTGTAGGGAGTCATTGAAAGTAGAATTTGTTGTAGTGTTATCTTATCAACTATCAATATCGGTCATGTCTGATGTAACAAATACATCCGATCTTATCTACTTTGCTAATGTTCTGGAAAGAACATAACACTGTAATGCGTAAGTAGATCATATCGTAGATTGGCAAGTTAGTGTAAATCCTGTGCACTGACTAATCTTAGGACTAACTTATTTTGAACATATAATCATATTTATATTCCACTGTGATTACGTCACTATAAATAAGATTAGCTATATGCTCGAGATTTAATAGAAGTTTATATTAAATAAATAATCATGAAAATAAAACATGTGAGAAAATTGATTGAATAAGTCAAAAGAATAACTTTTATTATTTTATTGATAATAAAATGAGATTACAAAAATATTGGGTTTTAATTAGGGCATAAAACCCCAATAGTATTCTTTTCTATCTTTCATCAAACGATACTTGCAAAGCCTTCTGTAATGAATTGCATCACAATCCCATAGACATGGAATTCCCAATATAATTTGGCATACATCCAATGGAACCACCTCACATGTAACTTAATCAATGTAATGACTAGTGATTGCAAATTTGAAAGTACATTGCTTTGTTATCTGCATGCCAATGTTCTTCTGAATCCAACCTAGTGGATAAGGTTTAGAGTGAGGCACAATTTCTAACCCTACCTTTCTTACTAGAGCCTCTAAAATTAGATTCTTATAACTTCCAAGATCAACAATCGCCTGTACAACACTTTTCTTCACCTAGATATTCAAATAAAATAATTCTTCACAGTTGTACGTATCTACAACAGTTGTTCGCATTGTCATTAAGGCAAGTGTAGTGTCAGATTGATTCAACTTTGGAAGCTCCTCAACTTGTTGCACTGTAAGTGTGGTCTTCCTGTCATTCATTCTCTGGTTGTTCCTGTGGTTTTTGGGTTTCAACTCAGGATGAAATAACGAGCACTTGTCTTTGACATGTCCGTTGATGTGACAGTGTTCACAGACATTCTTTGGTTTTTGGCCATCTTTTATCTGCTTGCCTTTGTTCTTTCAATCAGATTTACTTGCAATTGATTGTTTGTCATCCTTCTTGTCAAATCTTTTATATTTGGCCTCGATGGCAATAGCCTTAGCTGTAGCTTCTTCAGTTGACTTCACGATGAACAATTTTAGTTCTTTTCGTATGTATTCGACAAGACCTCCATATATTTCATGAAAACATTTTAATTTTCAACGTTTATATCCAACACCAAAGTTGCTTATGGAATTCAGATGTATAATTTTGTACTGATTGGCCAAACCTTTGGTTGAAGTGGTGCCATTTGTACCATCTTTCTTCCTCATAACCAAAGGATAGAAGTACTTTCTTAGAACCTTCTTGAACTTACTTCAAGTCAACTCTGAAACATTGTATTGTTTTCAATATGACTTCCACCATGTAACAGAATGGCTTGAGAGTTTAAGGCTTGCAAATTGGATCTTTTCAAAATTAGAATACTTATGTATAGTGAAATAAGTTTCTGATGTGTCTATGCATTTCTCTAATTTATCAGCATCTATAACACCATTATAAGTAAGAATCTCCACCTTAAAATCAATTTTTAAGGAACTTATTGGGTTTTTATGGTCACTTGCTTCCTTGAATGTATCTTCTTGGATGGTTTCTTCCTTGTCTTTGCTGTCATTTTCAATATTTCCATTTGAAGGGGACGCATGTGAATATTTTGAGGTTTTCAAATTTTCGACAAGCTCCAAAAAAGATGTTGATAATTATTGCAGTTGTTTTCAATCTTTGTGATGGTATCAACATCACCATTCTTTCCAGGTACTTCTTCTGCCACAGCTCCTCTCTTTAACCTCGACTTTTAATGAATAAGCAAAGACTTACAAGTTCTTCTTTAGAAGTTCTACGTTGGTCACGTGTTAGGACCATAAACCACATTTACCCTTTTTTTTTTTCCGGATCTTGCATCTCTGATACCTCTTGATCCAAAACTTCTATAGGATAGAACTTTTAGTAGGAAACAAATGTTGCTACTTCTCTTTGGAAATAGATTTTGTTAATATGAGAGAGGTAATATTATGCAAGACAAGAAATAATGTTAAAGCTAAGAAAATTATTTCCCCCTTCATTTCAATTTACATACTAAGCTTTATATACATTTGTAATTACTAAAAATTGAATAACAAATATAAAGTAAATAGTTTTAAACCATTAACATCGATGGTTTATACATATTTACTAATTTATATATAATTATAATCCATTAACTTTAGATGGTTTATAACCATTTACTAATTTATATATACTTAATTATAACCATTATTAACTAATGGGTTAAAGAATGTAGATTAATTATATGGATTATATATAATTAAGTATATATATAATAAGTAACTGTAAATTATACATATATAATTAAGTATATATATAATAAGCATCCGTATATTATATATATATATTTAATTATGGATAAAGATTCTCCTGGATCAGCAGCAACAACAGAAGAAGAAGAAGAACTATGAACGTTGCCAACAGATGATGAAGAATAGGCATTATTGTAAACACAGGGTATCAAATGAGCATTATTGTAAACACATGCTACCAAAATGATACTTTACAAAAACACAGAGTATCAAATAAACATTATTGTAAACACAAGGTATCAAAACTATACTTTACAAAAATACAAGTGTTATCCCCAAAATTTGAAAATGATGATGTGGCGATAGAAATGACAAGTGGCAAGGAATGGTTGGGTGAACTGGCTTAGGAGTAACCCAGTAGACCGATGAAGAATTTTGACTTGCTTGAGAAGTGTCATGACCGACCAGGCATGACCTTGTCTGACCAGGCACATGTTTGTCTGCCCAGGAATGACCTTGTCTGCCCAGGAATGACCTTGTCTGCCCAAGCATGACCTTGCCTGCCCAGGCATGACCTTGCCTGCCCAGGCATGACTTTGTCCGACCAAGCATGAACTTGGTCGATCGGTCATGACCATGTCTGACCAGTCAAGTGCATGTCTGCCCAGCTAAGTGCATGCTGCCCAATCAAGTGCATGACTGCCCAGTCAAGGGCGTGTCTGCCCAGTGAAGGTGTGGTCGACTAGCTTGAGTGAGATATGGATCAACTAGATAGAGCAGGACTATATCAAGATTCCCAGAAACGGCTTCAACAAGAATCGGTCTTGGCATACACGGGAATCTCTCTATTTATCCCACAAATTTAGTAAATTGTTACATTTTGAATATTACTGTAATTGAAATATAATGAGAATAATAAAATAGCCTGATTATGGGGATATCATATGTACGATCCTAAGCCTATAAATACAAGGCTTATGGCATCATAAAGAGGACTTTTGGAATTTTGAACTTTTGATCTAAATTTTCTAGAGAGAGAGAGTACTTGTATTTGAGAGAATTCTTGTATTCTGGTAATCTACACTGAAGAAACTCAGTTGACTCAGGTTCATTTGATCTTGAGTGTAGATCTATAATCATAACTCTAAGTGGATTAGGATATTACCATCACATTGGGGCTGAACCACTATAAAACCGTCTGTGTCGTTTATTTTCTCTTGAAGGTTTTATCGTTTTTGACGTTCTCACGTCGTTGGCCAAAAATGCAGTCAACATTTTGGTGCTTTTCATTGAGAGCCTGAAGAGAAAGACAGATGGTCCCTGAGGTATTATGGCGCCTAAGAACACCAATGCGGCCTCCAAGAAGACAGGCTCCTCTAAAGAGCCTACCAGAGCAGAAGGTCCTAGCCTTCAAGATCGTGAAACTGAGCCTAGATTCATGCTCAAAGATGTAACCCCAAAGGTTGAAGAGCTCCAGGGAGCCATGAGCGCCTTCTAGGAGGAGATGGCACAATTCAATGCCAGACAGGAGGCATTCGCTGAAGAAATGGCTAGGCAGAATGCCGCATTCGAGCAGCAAAGACGGGAAATGGACGCCAGGAGTGAGGAGATTCGGTGATAGCAAGAGGAGGCCGATAGGCGACATCGCGAGGCTGCACTCGCTCTGGAGGCAGCTACGCAGCTGACCCAGGCCAATGCCCAGCTGCACCTGGAGTGGCAGCCACCCCAGGAGCAAGGACCACAGAAGCTGGTCGTAAGAACACTGATAGACCCCATTCTCGAGGGCCAAACAGGAGTGGTGGTAACCCACCTGGTCGAGAGGAAGATGGGGTTTGGTCGGGCACTGCCTCAACTCAAAGGGGGAACTCCAAAACCCCCTCAAGGAGCCACCGATCAGAGACTTCTAGATCAGGAAGTCACAAATTAGGTAGCAAGAAAAATCCACCTGAACAGGAGCACAATAGAGCTCCTCGAGGTAAAGAAACTTCTCACTTCAAAGATGGGCATGGGCGTGATGAAGCTGATAGTCATCACACTGACCAGTCGAAGGAGAAGAATGATAACAACCGTCAAGGAGGAGATCGCCCAGCTCAGACAGGAAGGCCACCACCGCATTCCAACCAGCGCAGTGGCAAGGAGCAGGTTCCACACGGCAAGCCTTCTGAAAAGACTCGGAGTACGGTGTTCGATCGGTTAGGGAGACATACCTCCCAGAAGGATTTAAGAGATGACATCGCTGATAGGAGAAGGACCGTGCCGGTCGAAGGGCGAGATCCAATCCGACCTACCAGTCAAGTAGTAATACTTGATGATGGTCTGCCGGATAGGAGCGCCCGACCAGGCGGTCCCGAGAATGAGTCCCAGACAGTGGCCCGAGGCATCCAAGCCCATCTTGATGCTCTGACAACAGCAGTTCAAGGTCTGACGAAACGACCCTCTGCGATCGATCCAGTAGACCACAGGAGTGGCAGCCCGTTCTGTGCTCGAATTAGAGCAGCCCAGCCACCAGCGAAGTACAAAACACCGGTACTGCCTGTTTATACAGAAAAGGCGGACCCAATAAGGCATGTTGGGAAGTTCGAAGACCAGATGGAGCTACTCGGGGTGAGTGATGACTATCGGTTCAGAGTCTTCCCCACCACATTGTCCGACACTGCCCAGGAATGGTATTGGAAGTTTAAGCCTAACTCCATCATTTCTTGGGAAAGTTTTAGAAAGGAGTTTTGCAGGCAGTTTAGTGCTGCTCGGACCCCTCCTGTTTACGCCAATCATTTGGCAAATATTAAGCAAGGAAAGGATGAGTCTCTCAAGAACTACATACAAAGGTTCATGAGAGAAGCTAACCGAGCTACTGCAGTTGGAGATGAGGGGAAGATGGTGGCAATTTCTTCCGGCATTATCTATCGGAGTCTTTTGTGGGATAGTATTCATCGCAACCCAATTTCAACGTTACAACAGTTACTTGACCGGGCAGATAAGTACATGAAGTTGGATGATGCGATTGAGAAGGGAGAGAAGGGCCTGAACAATCCGAGAGGATCGACTGATCTCCCCAAGAACGGAGAAAATGGTCAAAATGGCAGAAAGAAATGTGGGAATAATGGGTCTGACTGCCATGATGAAAAGAAATCTAAGTTGAATCCGAACGATAAGCCAACCAAGTATGAGCCCCGATTCACAAACTACACAACTCTTTCAGCAAGCCGGGCATAAATCTATCTCGCTAGTCACCAAGAAGTTCCCTATAAAAAGCCCCCACCGATGAGGAAAGAGACATCTAAGAGGGACATGAACAAATTTTGTTGGTTCCATGGAGATTATGGCCATGACACAAACGAATCCAATCACCTCAAAGATGAGAAAGAATTTCTTCTCCGGTCGGGCAAGTTGAGGAAGTACCAGGCAGAGACACCCCAAGGAGAAGGGGGCAGCAGCAATCCTGGATTCAAACGACAAAGATCTCCACCCTTGCAGCCCGGACCTGTGGACTTTACCTTAGACACTATATGTGGAAGGCCACACTTGGCTGAGGAAAGCAACGGAGCAAGGGAGAAGCATGCTGAGCGGGAGTGCTAGGATCAAGGAGCCACTGGAGCGGCAAGCATCTATGAATATATTATTTCGAAATACTGCTTTCAGAGTGGTAGTTTAATTTCAAGTTGTGTAACTTGTTATTTAAATTTGGATTATGAGATGGTTATTTGCTGACCAGCCATCTATTTTTGACACAATTTTGTTGTTTAAGACTCGTTATTAGACATGTTTTGTCCTTTTGAATTTACGAGTAATAAAAGAGACTACGCGCAGCGTGGTCGATTCTTGCTACAAATGTGCATGTGTGTTAATTATCCGGACAGTGTTCAACTGGTCGGTAAAATCGGACAGTGTTCAACTGGTCGATACATTCAAGCAATGTTCAACTGCTCGAATATTTTCCATATATTCTATGTGTTTCACGAGTAATAAACTGCTCGAACAGATTCAGTCAAAAAGTAGCAAGTGACTAAGGATCTCTCAACCCTCAATCACTTGGGGGGCACATAGGGTTTATCGGTATATAATTTAACACAGGCAATAAGAGCACGAGTTAAGATATCTGTTTTTAGGCTGACTTGTAAATTTTCGAAGTCCAAAAAGGCCATTAAGCTAACTTGTTTGACAAAGCTTAAGTAACTTGGAATTTTTTAAATTTTAAGTTAGAAGCAGATATGCGTGTGACAATAAACGTTATGCTCATAAAATGTTAGAGCAATAAGAGTGTGAGAAAGTATACTTAGTATGGACTTATGAATTGTTTAGAATTTCTAAGTTAGAAAACTAAGTACTCATGCGAAAACATAAGGCATACATGAGAGTGACTTTGCTATTCACAAAAAACTTATAATTTTTTAAGTCTAAAAAGACTTAGAATATTTCAAGTTAGCCAAGAAAAAGTAAAGTACAAATGCCAAACAACTCGATCATACAAGCAAGAGTATATAACAAAATACAAAACAAAGTATGCTAGAAAGCTGGTAGGATGACAACTTCTCTGGTCGGGCAGAGGCTTCTCTGGTAGGATGAGGGGTCACTGGTCAGCACTGGCAGGTTGATCAACCCCTTCCTTGGCATCAACTGCTCCTTCCGGTCGGAATGATAGCGTAGGGGAGGCAGATGTGGTGCCGGTAGGATCAGCTGCTTCCTCAGCAGCCCTAGCCTCACATTTGGCAAGCTCCTCTGCCTTAATCTCCTCGGTGAGAAAGTCGAGGTTGAGAGGCTTGTTTAGCTTCCACACCTGATAAAAATAGTTGAAGTAGATCTCCTCGTAGCGAGTCCGATCAGCTTCCTTCTCCTGCTTCAGCTCCTCATTCTCGCGAATTAGTCCCTCGTTCTCGCGAGCTAACCCCTCGTTCTCACGAGTCAGTCTGTCTAGCGGATCAGTCAGTGACTTGTTGGCTTGGGTTAGTTTGTCATTCCCATCAGCCAACCCCTTAAGAGACTCCTCTTGCTCAGCCACAGTCTTCTCTGACCACTCCAACTTGGAATGAAGAGTATCCACCTTAGCTTGAGCCTCCACTAGTTGATCATTTAAGACCTTGATCAACTCCTTGTAGTCTACTGCTCAGTGCTGAGCATGACAGATGGTCATGAGCGTCTGCATGAAAAACAAGAGGTTACTACAAAGTATGAACATAAGTAACAAACTATCTTGTGGTAGAGTACTTACGTTCGCCAACTGAGCAATCCCTCTCTGTAAGACGACATCAACACTGAGTCAAGGGAAGGATTCAAAGCCTTGAATCGTTGAAACATCGTGGAGAGTCTGATCAACTGCCCCCCTCCCAATGGTACTAGCAGTGCGTAGTGCCTCGCTCGGGCCGGTCGGATGAGTGGGGGTTAGGCTCGCTGAAGGAGGAAGCGAGGAAGGGGTCGACTGCAAGATTGTAACTGACCCCTCGAGTTGTCTCCCTTGGCTGGGCGGCACTGTCCTCGGGACCTTGCTCGGGGGAGTGGAGCCACTTCCTTCTCCAGACTTCCTCTTCGGGGCAGGAGGAGCGTTGTAATGCCTGAACATCTCTGGATCTGCAAAAAAGGAAAACACAAGATTCGTTAGAAAAAAAAATATAGAAAGCAATATGTGGATAAGTATATTACTACTACAGTTCTATTAGTCTCATATCACCAAGTTATCAAATATATTGCTATGACTATTAGACCTGAGTTGAGGATCTGATCGAAGAAGTCGTCCTCATCGTCAGATGATGAGCTCAGGTCCCTCTCAGGCTGGATGGCCTTTCCCTTCTCGGACTGGGCGAGAGTAGCAGATCTGCGTTGGTCCTCTGGCTGAGGCTCCTTAATGACGAGATCGCCTGGTCTACGGGAGTGAGGAGATGGTCCAGGAGAAAACTGGTCAGTCACCACCTCAGTGCCAGCGTTGGACTGATCAGTCGCGTTGTTCTCCTCAGTGGTACTCTCTACTGTGATGTTTTGGTTACATGGTAGCAGGCTCACCATCTGAAGGTTGTCCACAGTAACCAAAATTTTCACGTCCTTCTCCTCGATACACATGTCAGCCAACTCCTTTGCTCGCTTGAACATCTCTTGAGTGGGCAAGGGTTGCTCGAATGGACCCGCATGTGTAAAAGCCAAGTTGTTGGCTTTGATGTCTAATGTGAGAAAATACTATGTATAGTATTTCCCAAGGTTCGACTTGTGAGCGATGCCACAAAGATATTTAACCCCCTTTTACCTGTGAAAGAGGTGGAAAAAACCTATGTTCTTATGGCTAGGGTTGGTCCTGAAGTCGAACAAATAATGTATCTCGTGAGGAGTAGGCTCATCCTAGCCTTGTAGATAGTAGAGAATGTACAGCGCAGACAACGCCTGAATCCCATTCGGAGCGATCTGGAAGGGAGAGACGTTGAATTAATCCGCTACTGACCGGAAGAAAGGGTATAGTGGGATGGTTGCTCCTGCGAAGATATGGTGCCTGGACCAGGCACAGTATGGTCCGCCGGGCCTGTTGGCTCTCTGGTGAGGGCGCGGACATATCACATTCACCCCTCTCAAGCCCAAGGCTTGGATGTGTTTGTCAAACATCCCGGGGTTGAGTTTGTGGGCTTGGCGGTAAACCAGGAAGGTGTTTCTTCTCCTCCCTTCCTTGGTTTGTGGACGGCCAAGTGCTGGACCTCGGTGGAGAAATCCTGGGTGGCTTGTCTCCGAGTCTTACTTGATTTCGGCACCTGGCGTGGTGGTCTCGAAGAAGCTGCAGTGTGGACCTCACTGCGTTCCACCACTTTTTGCACCGCTCTGTGGGCAACTTGAGGATCCTAGTCCTGTGGGAGTCTATTGGACTTCTTCACCCTCATGGTCGACTATTCAGCTTGATGAAGAAACTGCTCTTCGTGAAGAAAGTACAAAGCAGAACGGGGAAGGATCTGCTTAAAGCGGTGGAGGCGATCCTCAGGAGTGCGACTGGTGGGAGACTTTGATGAGGAGTTGCTGCTTTGAGGGGTCTCGATTGACTGCGGGATAGACGTATCGGAGTCCGTGTGGTTGTCACCTCCCCTATAGTCAAAGCGATTCATCTACAAAAAATAAAAAATGGGGAGGTGAGTAACCATACAGATAAAATTCAACAAGAACAAAATTTATTTTTCTACTTAGAAAAAAAAAATTATCTAAGTAGTGAAAATATAGCATGCATGGGAAAAAATAAACTTTGTGCCTAAAGTGCATAAAAAAGTGCTTAAGGTCCCTAGGGTGAGCATGAATAAAAAGTTTTGGGGTTATAAAATTTTTTTTGGTCTAAGTGGCGTGCCAAGTGCCTAGGGCGTGCTATGCTTGGTCCGAAGAGCCAAGAGGTGCTGAAGGGTCATGTGGTGTTCGTTCGGATGCGCCTAGTCCGAGCGGATGTGTGTGCCTATGTCCGATCAGGTGTGCGTGCCTAAAGGGCTGACCGAGGAGTCCAGCACCCGTGTCCATGTGTGCGTGCCTAGGAACCTGGAGGATTTGCGCGCGTGGAGCCGTCCAAGGAGTGGTGTGGTGTCCGAGCGGACACTGTTGTCCGAGGAGAGGCGCGCCTGGGTCCGAGGAGCTACGCACGTTGCGTCCGAAGAGCCCAGCGGCGTGTCTACGTGGGTGTCCGACCGGACACCTAGTGTCCGAGGAGGCATGTCCGAGGGCTCCGAGGCGTGTCCGAGGGCTCTGTGGGGTCTAGTCCGAGCAGCTTAGGCGCTTGGGACCGAGGGGCTAGTGTATGGTTTGATTGGACCATACTTTTTACAAAAAAAAAAAAAAAGTAGTGGCCGAACGGCCATACCCCAAATCTCACCACAAACCCATTCCGAAAAAGGAAAAACCTAAAATCCCTAACACAAACATATTTTCTCATCCAAAACACACAACTACAAGATCAAAAAGGGGAAATTGAAAAGTTTTTCAATGTTCTTGAAACCACATATGCCATCAAAAACCCTAAAACCCATATTCATGATTTAGGTTAAAATGACCTATTTTTCTTTAAATTCCTATGAATTTGAAGATAATATTGGGTTACCCATAATCTAAACAACATCAAAACAGCCACCAAGCACATTATATCTCTAACATTCATGGGCAAATTCAAGAAAAAAAATGGTTTTCATGGAGTTTTTGAAAAAAAATAACAACAATATGAGAGCATGGAGGAGAAGACTTACCCAACTTTGAGAAGCCCTTGATTTGCTTGAAGAATGAGAAGCTTCCCATTGAAGACCCTTGAAGGTTTGGCCAAGAGATGAAGATGAAAGGGTTTCGGCCAAAGAAGGAAAAGAAGATGAGAGGGTTTCGGCCAAAGAAGAAAAAGAAGATGAGAGGGTTTTTTTTTATTTTTGGCTTCTTGTGTGTGTGTGGAAATGAGGGAAAATAGGGGTCTATTTAGAGGAAAAAAGTGGGAGTTACCACTTATTTTTGGACCCTTGGAATTCCTGGGATATTTTTTCTCCCCATGATTATGAGCAGTTATTTGCAGTGATCGTGGTCTGGGAGTTGTGGTCTGCTGCATGGCGGGAAGATGAACAGTTATTTTTTTATATAGTGCCGTCAGCTGTGGAGAAAAAAGTTTATTATGTGAGACATCATATAATAAACTTGGGGGGCAAATGTTATCCCCAAATTTTAAAAATGATGATGTGGCGATAGAAATGACAAGTGGCAAGGAATGGTTGGGTGACCTGGCTTAGGAGTAACCCAATAGACCGATGAAGAATTTTGACTGGCTTGAGAAGTGTCATGACCGACCAGGCATGACCTTGTCCAACCAGTCACGTGTCTGTCTGCCCAGGCATGACCTTGTCTGCCCAGGAATGACCTTGTCTGCCCAGGCATGACTTTGTCCAACCAGTCAAGTGCACGTCTGCCCAGCTAAGTGCATGTCTGCCCAGTCAAGTGCATGACTGCCCAGTCAAGGGCGTGTCTGCCCAGTGAAGGTGTGGTCGACCAGCTTGAGTGAGATATGGATCAACTAGATAGAGCAGGAAGATTCCCAGAAACGGCTTCAACAAAAATTGGTCTTGGCATACACGGGAATCTCTCTGTTTATCCCACAAATTTAGTAAATTGTTACATTTTGAATATTACTGTAATTGAAATATAATGAGAATAATAAAATAGCCTGATTATGGGGATATCATCTGTACGATCCTAAGCCTATAAATACAAGGCTTATGGCATCATAAAGAGGACTTTTGGAATATTGAACTTTTGATCTGAATTTTTTAGAGAGAGAGTACTTGTATTTGAGAGAATTCTTGTATTCTGGTAATCTACACTGAAGAAACTCAGTTGACTCAAGTTCATCTGATCTTGAGTGTAGATTTATAATCATAACTCTAAGTGGATTAGGCTATTACCATCACATTGGGGCTGAACCACTATAAAATCGTTTGTGTCGTTTATTTTCTCTTGAAGGTTTTATCGTTTTTGACGTTCTCACGTCGTTGGCCAAAAACACGGTCAACAACAAGGTACCAAATGGTTACCTACTCAATAAACAGTACAAAAAGTTTCAAATTAATTAAATAAATATTTAAAAATTAAAAAATTAAAAATCTAATAAATAACAAAAAACTTTTTTTTTACTTTTACATATAAAGTAAATATATCTTAATATAATAATTAGAAATAAATCCTAAAATAAAGTTTTTTTCCCTTCGTCCTCCTCTTTTTAAATTAAAAGTTTTATTTATTTATTGAAGTCATTCATCCTTCATCGTCCTCTTTAATTAAAAGTTTTTTTTGTTTTAGTATTTATTTTAAATTTTCATTCTAAAATAGATTTGTTTTATATAGTAAAAGAAAAGAAAAGAAAAAGTAAAAAATAGTTATTTTTTATTAATTATATATTTTATTTTAAAAAGATTTAATTAATATTTTTAAGAAAAAATAGATTTTTTTAATAATAAGGGTACAATTTGGTAGTGGTCAAAGTTTGGAAGACAAAATTACTAATTATTCTACACATGACACTGTCACATCATCAATTTATTAGCCATACGAAATTTATCAGAAATATCATATTTAAGTAACATATATAGTTTGGGAAGAATTTTTAACATTGCGAATCATTCGGATGATACGATTATATAATAGTCATAATTCGAGGGTAAAAATACTATACCAAAAATAGAAATACCTTATCAATAAGAGTTAAAGTAACACCCTTATTATAAATGGGAAATTTGCTATTATATACTAAAAAATTAAATAAGTTAAAAAATTAAACCCAAAAATTAAATATAGGAAAGTTATCCTACTTTTTCAATTTCTTCCCCAAATTACCCCTCACTTTTCAACTTCCCCCCATTTTCTCTAACTCCCTTCTCTCTCCTCCTTCTCTAACTCCATTCTCTCTCTCTCTCTTGCTCTCTCTCTCTCAGACCAAAAAAAACCACCACGGCTTGCAGTCAGCCGGACCTCCACCCACCATGACCTCAGCCAGAGCTCAGCCGGACCTCCCACACACTCAACCAACCTTCACATTCATTTTTCTCACCCAAAAGCAATGGGTAAGTGTTTTTTATGCAAAATATTGTTGGCTTTTGTTATATTTAGTGTAAGTTGTATGGATCTGCACATTGTTGGTTGTATTTTGTCTATTTTGCGTTCTGCGTTTTTTTCTGGGTTTTTCGTTTTTTTGCGATTTTTTAACGATAAATTGCGATTTTGTGCGATTTCTACCAAAGTCAGAGGTTAGGGATGAAACTATGCGACATTTGAACGATGTCATTGCGATTTTGTGCGATGTTATATGTGTGGCAAAACTAAGTATTTTTGGGCGATTTGTGGGCGACTTTATCTGCGTGCGATACTTGTGCGATGCCTGTGCGGTATCATTGCGATTTTGTCTGTATTAATTTTGTCCAAAATTTCTTGCGATAGTTGTGCGACTTTGTGCGATGTTTTTGCGATATTGAACGATATGTGTGCGATTTTAAATTTGTACGACTTTATTTGTACTTTTTTCTGATTTAAATTTTTTTTGTCTGTGACAGATTCAATTGTATTTGTGCCTGTATTGTATGATGGTGTTTGGGCTGTCGAGGGTTTCAACTGGGTATTCAATTCCCCAACAAGTAAGACGTTGATGTTTGACATTGACACTACTCTGGAAAAGTTGCGTGAAGTTTTGTATGAAGAGTTGGATGTGGATCCTTTGGTGTATGAACTGAAATTAGAAGTTTGTTACATGTACATGAAAGGCACCAAGTGCCTTTCAAATCAGAAAAAAGTACAAATAAAGTCGTAAAAATTTAAAATCGCACACATATCGTTCAATATCGTACAAATTAGAAGTCTGTTACATGTATTCAATTATGCTTTCGAGGGGCCACCGCTCATCTTTAGGCCTGTGATCAAACTGAACTCAGACCTCCCAAATCTGGCTTCCGTTTTACCCACGTAAAACCACACTTCATCGTTTTTAACTTCACTGACCTTCTTTTTCCTCAATAACAGTTGATGCACAATCACCCCGGAGAATTGAAGAATACTGGCATTCCAAAAAGATCCGAAGGGACTTTCCTTCACCTTATCAGTCAACTTAAAGGCTTCGAACTTATCCTTTATAGCACTGAAGTACTCGTTCTCTCTGTAGGTGATACGCCCTGGAAAATGCTCGGACAATGGGAGAACGAGCTCTGGAGCCATCTGCATTTTTAAAAATAGGAATTATTATTAATCGCACAAATGTCGCAAAAGAACTCGCAAAAACTCGCAAAACTACAATTATGAATCGCACAAACATCGCAATGAATCGTAGAAAAAATGTATAAGGTTTTTAAATTAAAATCGCAAAACCTATCCAATATAATCGCACAAACATCGCACAAAGATTGCTAAAACTATGAGTACCTTGACTGTCGCTCAAATAGCTCAATATCGCTCAATATTGCTCAATATCGCTCAATATCGCAAAACAACACAAATGCCATAAACTATCATTATTTCCCTAAATAATCGCACAATATCGCCCAAATGTAACAGACTTCATGTACATGTAACAGACTTCTAATTTCAGTTCATACACCAAAGGATCCACATCCAACTCTTCATACAAAACTTCACGCAACTTTTCCAGAGTAGTGTCAATGTCAAACATCAACGTCTTACTTGTTGGGGAATTGAATACCCAGTTGAAACCCTCGACAGCCCAAACACCATCATACAATACAGGCACAAATACAGTTGAATCTGTCACAAACAAAAAAAAATTAATCAGAAAAAGGTACAAATAAAGTCGTACAAATTTAAAATCGCACACATATCGTTCAATATCGCAAAAACATCGCACAAAGTCGCACAACTATCGCAAGAAATTTTGGACAAAATTAATACAAACAAAATCGCAATGATATCGCACAGGCATCGCACAAGTATCGCACACAGATAAAGTCGCCCACAAATCGCCCAAAAATACTTAGTTTTTGTCACACATAACATCGCACAAAATCGCAATGGCATCGTTCAAATGTCGCATAGTTTCATCCCTAACTTCTAACTTTGGTAGAAATCGCACAAAATCGCAATTTATCGTTCAAAAATCGCAAAAAAACGAAAAACAAAAAAAAAACGCTGAAAACGGAGCATAGTCTACTTTCATTTCAGAATGCAAAATAGACAAAATACAACCAACAATGTGCAAATCCATACAACTTACACTAAATATAACAAAAGCCAACAATATTTTGCATAAAAAACACTTACCCATTGCTTTTGGGTGAGAAAAATGAATGTGGAGGTCGGTTGAGTGTGTGGGAGCTCTGGCTGAGGTCGTGGTGGGTGGAGGTCCGGCTGACTGCAAGCCGTGGTGGTTTTTTTTGGTCTGAGAGAGAGAGAGCAAGAGAGAGAGAGAAGGGAGTTAGAGAAGGAGGAGAGAGAAGGGAGTTAGAGAAAATAGGAGAAGTTGAAAAGTGAAGGGTAATTTGGGGAAGAAATTGAAAAAATAGGATAACTTTCCTATATTTATTTTTTGGGTTTAATTTTTTAACTTATTTAATTTTTTAGTATATAATAGCAAATTTCCCTTATAAATTTACCCAATAATTTTATATAAAATATTTTAATTACGAATATATACATATATAGATCGCATCAACCCAATATATAACATATACGAAGTTAAATATGTATATATGATCATTTTTTTTGTTGTTGAGGGGAGTATATATGATCATTGATCATGATGAGTTTCTTGGTTTAAAAATTTGCGCAAAAGCCGATTATTAAATGATGAAAGTGAAAATGACACAAAAGTACTTGACATAACTAGACTTCAGCATATATAAAATTTAAACACTTTGCCAAAACTAGAGACACAAATATAAAATAATATATATGAAAATGGTTTTATGCAATAAAGTCAATAAGAGAATGACAAACTTTCAAAAGTAAAAACCAGCTGTATCACAAATTCACAATGCGCAGTTACCAGTGTCACCTTGGAGAGGGTTAATGTGTTGGTTGGAAGAAACACACGTATAAAAAGCTAGTTGAGTGAGCTGGTGGTACATCACACACTTCCTCTCTAACTCTAGTTCAACTAAAGTTTATATAATTAGGCACATCATGATGAAAAATATGAAGCTACATCACAAAAGCACAAACAACTACTGGTATATATAAAAATTAATGCACATACATAAAAAAAATTGTAAAAAAAAGGCTATATATATATACACACACCTATACCTAGCCGGCCTGTCCTTCAAGATTTCAAAGCTAGTGCCTAGTAGTACTAGGAAATATGAATACCTCTTTAAGGGTCTATTTTCTATGTACACATTTATTCACTGAACGTACTACATATATTTTGCTACATGGACAGAGTACTAGAAAATACTGTTTATTAAAGTTTAAAATTCTTGTCAGTACTTTACGTCTAGCTAGCTCAGGTCTATAAATTTAGTTTTGTATTTAGTACTCAAACCATATATGAATTCAAACAGAAACCTATTGACTGTATCTAAGATGACAAGATATAACGATGTTATCATTTTACATTAAAAATAATATAGTTTTGCATCCAACTTTGAGCCACACGCACATATATATATATATATGATGATATGCATGTATATATGGAGAAATGACAATTGACATAGATATTTCCCTGCAAACACACACATATATATAATATATATATAATATATATTGGAACTTGTCCGAAGATTAGATGGATGCTGTCAACGCAAAGATAATATATATAGATATTATATGCTCATTTGTCATGTTATAGATATGTTCTATATACATGCCTCATACCTCATATTCCTAGATCACAGCACACTACATATGCATATAGAAAATATAGTTCATATATATATAGTTAAAAATTCCTTGTCCCTAATTTAATCTAATTATATATCAAAGTTCCACAAGTCAGGCATTATACAACGTAATAGTACACGCATGAAAATATGAAAGGTCCCTCATGACACAATTGTCATACATATATAGCTACGTAGTAATACTTTATCACATAGTGTAGCTTTTGGTGGATTATATATATATGTTTATATATATAGATCATGTGGGACTTGAAGGATGATGATCTCACCAGTCCACGTTCCACGAATAAAAACCCAAAAATTTAATTCCAAATTAAAAGAGATGGGAGTCCTCTTTGAAATATATATATATATATATATAATATTTTATTTTCATGCAGCAAAGCATCCAAGGTGGCATGAATATAATGGCTCAAGAGTGAGGTCCAGATCGTTCCTTCTAACTTCTTGGGTTCCATCCTCGTAACTTCCCCTGCACAATTGAGAATGCATGAACTTTAATTTTGATGCATCTGCTTATAAAACCAGAATGCACATTTACACTAGCTGTATTTTTTTCTTCCTTGTATTCCCTAGGTAGTAGAGATCGACAGATTAATGAATTAGATAAATAGAAAAGTAAAATGGACATATACAATATTGAGAGCAAAGACAGCTTTTTCCTTTGAGTATAGAGATATTTATATCTATATCTATATATATTTATATTTATATACACTATCTACAAGTCTACAACTGCTAGTAATACGATCATTAATTATATATGTGCTATGTGATGCTTGGATGCAAAATAA
This sequence comes from Humulus lupulus, assembly GCF_963169125.1. Classification (NCBI taxonomy): domain Eukaryota; kingdom Viridiplantae; phylum Streptophyta; class Magnoliopsida; order Rosales; family Cannabaceae; genus Humulus; species Humulus lupulus. Next base: position 95,803,147 of record NC_084795.1, on the reverse strand, counting down.
TATTGTACATGTTCACATATGAGAGATATACACAAGCATGTATATGTAATCATCTACCAAATGAAGTAGCTGCAAATTAAAGCATGCATATATACATATATATTGGCAATATGCATATACATACGTACGGAAGTAAATTTAAAACATTACAGTTGTTTTTGGGGTACAGTTAAAGCATAGAAATTTGAAAAGAATAATGTCCGAGGAATATTAGTAATGATTATATATATACCCAATGTTTAAGCAGGGAAGTGGTTGTTGAAGCAGGTAGGTTGATGTACCAGGGCCATGGTTTTGCTGCTCCCACTGCATCTGTTGCTGATGCTGCTGCTGCTGCTGCTGCTGCTCTACTGCCACCATTTTCCCCCTTTCCTTGATCTTGATTATTATTATCCATTTCCAAATCAAACGTAATCGTATTATTACTCAATTTTACACTCTAACTTTTAATTAAATTGGCACTTATGTATCACTTTTAATATGACACTATGCTAAATTAATTAATTCAGTTGTCATAAAAAATTTTGCTATTGTTATGTGTTTGTATACTGAGATAAATTCAATATATATAAATGTAGTGCATGTGTGCCTCTAATCACTATTTATATGTTATTTATTATGTACCTTCTTTTCCAGCAAGTTGTTCTCCTCCCGCGCTGCCTTCTCCTGCCACGTATATAAATACATTAGAAACTAAAAACGACAAAATTCTTAGGTTTCAAAAATAATTTCAGTGTGCAATTCGACAATATATAAATAATATTCCTAAATACGTACCAAAGCTGCATATTTCAGATGTTTATCATTGTTGTAATGAAAAATATGTACTTTGGTGTTTCTTACATGTGAACAAGTAGCAATATCTTCTTTGCACAATGAATTAACATCATTAATATATGAATTTTTTTAACCATTGACTTATTAAAAAGAAGAAAAGTAAAATTAATGTAACAAATTAGCTAGTGGGGCTACCCTTTTCTGAAGATCAGAGATTGTCTCGTTCATGAGTTGGTTCTGCAACAAGGGGAGAAGAATAGTTTTAGTGTAAACTACATATTTTTAAAGTATATTATTATGATGTGTAATGTGTGCAATAATAAATAAATATATTTAGCTATAAAAAGTGTCCGAATTAATTACCTCCTTATAACTAATAAATATATTTCTTTCAAGAGACTAATTAATCACATTAAATCAAGTCATAACAAGAGAGTTAATGATGAAGATTAGAAAATGGTAAACCAAAACTTGATCTCCGATTCCCTGATGTGTAAGAGTCACTAGTCCATTAAGAAAAGGAGAAATAGAATAGCAGCACTAATTAGTTAACATACTCTTCTTGCTCGAATTTGTTTAAGGGAAATATCAATTTGTTGCTCTAAACCCGTGAGATCCTTTAGAGTCAACGAGTCTAAGTCTTCTCCCAAGTAGTGCCTGCAAGGATTTTAATAACGTAATAAATACATTCCACAAGAACATATTTGAGCTTCTTCACATAAGAAACTAATGCAATAAAATAATGTTCGTAACAATTAAAAAAATATATATACTAATAAAAAAAAGTTTAAATATAGTACGTACCTACGGTTCCTCTGCAAAAGCTCAATTTTAGCCGTGAGTCTAGAGTACTCCACGGTCCAGTTTCCCTGCATAATCTATGACAATACAAATCAATAAACCACATACAGTTTTTGGTGTCTACTAATTAATTTGTCCCTATTTAAAACAAGACATAATTATAATAATACATATAATATAATATGATTTGAAATAAGTCTTGACCTACCTACTTGACATAAGAGTCATGAAAACTAACTAATTATATTAGCTTAGTCCTAAAAATAAAAAAACGCACATAAAAATTACCATAGAGGATTTATTTATTTATTTATAAATTTTCTTTTATTTGAAGATTGATTAGAAAGTTGAAAAAATAAATATAAAGAAAACTATTATTCTGAGAAATATGAAAAATCATTAGTTAAATGGATAGACTAGTTAAACTATAGGGGATAAGGGTTTTGAAATATTCAGAAAAGAAATGTTTAGAAAAGAAGGGTTAAGAAACATTTATTAGCTAGCTAGGAGGCAACTCCTAAAGCAAACAATTTAACCAGTCATGAGTATTTAAAGATGTTACTAGCTATAATAACAGTCTGTTGATGACAATATAAAATTATGACAATGCATATATAGAACAAGCAATAATATGCATACAATAATTATATGAGTGAATTAAGCAAGAGGAACCTGTAATTGTGTTTCAGAATCCATTGACACCAACTGTCTCTCTGCATAAGAGTATCTCTCATAGCGTTCCAATATCTTCTCCATGCTGTAATGTAATTTTGAATCATTAGAAGCTTAAACAATATGTAACATTATGAATTGAGATCGATCTCCAAAGAAATTAATCACATTTATATAGGAATAGAACACAAAAATACGTCATAGTTTAGGGCGGAGGGAAGCATATAAAATTTTATAATAGTCTTTCAGTTAAAGAAAGTAAAACTTTTGAATAAGAATTTTAGCGTAATTAATAATCTGGTCTCATGTAACCACAACAAAGCATGTATTATATTATAACTATATATATATATGTTATGCCAACAAATAAGAATCCTTAGCTGCATGCAGGAGACTTATATATGTAGTGACCAAAAGTAAATGGAGGAAAACTAATTAATGTACATCAAATGATCCAAAGTTTAGCTCCTGATATAAAACGACATGATTCATAATTCTAATTAGTATTTAAGTTAATTAATTGGGGCATATTGTTGTATATGTTATCCCTATCTTAGCTCTCTAGCTTGACACATACTAGGAAGAAATATAATTTTTCTAATTAATTAATAATGGTTCTTCTAATTATCTGAAATATATAGTACCAGTAGACATTCACAGTGCTACATATGCAAGAAGTAGCTGAAAGAGTACATCTTTCTAAAGGTCTATAACAACTATGATCCTATGAAGGGATCAACAATATTCTAACTAAACACTAGCATTTGTTTTAAAAGAAAAACCGCTTTATTATAAATAAAAGTACGTACACCATAAAAACTTTCCTTCCTCAAAAATGAAAAGAAAGTATACCCCAACACCAAGAGCAACTTCTATACATATATAATATATATACATAATATCTAACGTACATAGGGTAAATCTTCATAAAGGAATCACTATATGTTCTCGTAACTTGCCTTCAAATATATATTATATCAGCAAACTAAAGAGTACCATCATACTAGATATCATATGTACCTCAACCAATCAAAATATGTATACATAAATAAGTATTTATATATTTAGTATTTACAGTTTCACACCATACTTCTGGATTTTAGCATTGATCACTAAAATTTAAATCATGGCTGTTATATAATCGTCAGAAAACATAGACACAATATGGGTTTTATAGATCCACGAAGGGGAATGTGATTTCAAATCAAATAAGAAAAGGTATGCCTTTTCTAGGGTACGGATGAACTTCTTTAGTTTCATGGTAGACAGACAATGCCCCACCAATAGTAAAATTGTTCAGTGATCATTAACTAGTCTTAATTAGTTAATACTTATAAGATCTAGCTAGAATCATGTCATTAACGTATATAGGACAAATGACCAAACAGCTAGTTACTGAGCTCATATCATCATTGCTTACCCTTACGAAAATCTTCACTGCAAATCTAAATCAAATTATTAGCTTATTATTTAAGATATACCCCGGTATTGATTCAAACCATATGATATACAATAATGGACACATGTATTTACAACAACATGGCACGACACAATATTTACCAAAGTATTGTTCTTTCCACTGAATTACCAATGTGTAGGATGCACATATAGATATATATAAATATTTAAATGGAATTTTTTTTAATTCAATACATATATATGCATGAAGTAGTGAACTCATGACATAAAATTTGTTCCTTTAGCCAAGGACCTAACCTTGCTTATAATATAGGACAAGAAATAGCTAGGCATAAAAATTTCTTATGAAAAAGTAAAAACCGAAAGTGGCAGATACTTTCTTTCTTTTTTTTTTTTTAAAATGAAATGAAGGAGTAGATTTTTTTTTTAGTAAAAAAAAAAGAAAAAAACAAACTCACGATATTTATGATTAAGTGGAAATTCATTAAGAATTTAAGATAAGACAGTGTTAGTTCAAACAACACAAACATGATAATTTTAGGGGAAAATTGATCATTTTAATGCGCCTTAAGTACTACTCTATTCAATCTGTTTGATTTTTTTCTTCTTCTTCCATCATATAAAAAATAGATTTATAAACTGTTTTCTTTTTCAAATAGATCTATATTAATTCTGTAAATAACACCAAAAAGTAATTGTTTTTTTAAGCAAATTAAAGATTATTCATTTCTTACAACATTATTTTAGTCTCCTTTTGAAGAACATGAATATAAAAACCAAGCTATAAGCATGTATAAGTATAAATATGCTTCCTTATATATATATATTATCATTTACTTAAAATTTAGTTAATATAATCATGATTGTTAAGAAAATGTGCAAGAGATCTCCAAGAGCTGCAAGACTCAATCTCCTCTCTTTGCTTGAAAAAAGAGGCTGGATCTACGTGTGCGTCTTAGATACTGTATAAAGTCAATAACATTGTATTCACTGAAATTAATGAACAATAAATAAGAGGGTTAATTAGTGATCTACGGCAGTAATTTATAAGACAACAATTTAAGTACAAATGTCTCTGTTGTTTTTAGCGGTGAAGATATATATGATATATAAATTGATTGATCATTAAAAATTATGCGCAAAAGAATTTAAAAAATAATGAACAAACAATATAATAAATATGTATATAATATTGTGTGTTTTAATAATATATATATATATAGTTGAAGAACTACTCCGTAGAACACGGAGGATGAGGTACATGACCTTGTGAGTATCTCAGGGGTTTCATAGACTAATTGATCAGAAAACTCACAACTTAAGCTCAGTTCAAAGTACATCTGATTCAGAAAAATACTTTAGAATCGTGCCTTTGACTGATGATCAGAGTACTCGAACTACTATACACTCTACATCTCATAACCCTAGTACTCAACATCTCTTGTTTAACTTATTACTACAAATTACAAGACGGTGGCAGAGAGGAGTGTTTGGTTAAAAAGTACTACTTTATTATTATTGAGCTTGATAAGTCAAATCTTCCATTGATCCAGACTTTTTTCTGAGTTATTATATATTCGTGTTCAATAGAAGTACTAGAAGAAACCTATCTATATTGTAGACAATATATACCAAGAAAAAAACCAAGAAATAGAAGATGGATTTGGTTGTTATTATGTATGTATAATATATATATATAGAGAGAGAGAGAGAGAGAGAAATTAATATAGATAATATTGCAGTACCAAGAATCAGTGGAGTACTCAGAGAGCTTTCCTTTGTGGGAGAAGACAATAACAGCAACCTCAGCATCACATAAGACTGAGATCTCATGGGCTTTCTTCAGTAAACCATTTCTTCTTTTGGAAAAAGTGACCTGCCTGTTGATCTTGTTCTCTATGCGCTTCAGCTCAACCCTACCCCTTCCCATTTTTCAGTTTCTCCTTATATATATAATATATATATGATATTTCACTTTCTTTTCTACAAATTTGCTCTATTAGAAACAAGCCCAAACAAGCAAACTTCCTGAGGGAAAATCCTAAAAAAAGAAATTCAATACCTGAAAACTGAAACCCAACTAAGAGAAAAGAAGGAAAACAAAAATAAAAAAAGAAAGAAAAGAGAGATACAACTAATATGGTAATGGTATGCCTTCTTTCCCTTTGTTACCAAATGTGAAGTTGTCTGAGATAACGTATGGAAACTCAATACATATATAAGAGAGAGAGAGAGAGAGAGAGAGAGAGAGAAGCAGTTTGGGATTTTGGTGGGGTGGGGTGTGTGGTATAGTGTGTTTGACAAAGAGTGGTTTTTAGTGATACAAGGCGTGGTAATTTTTAAGGATGTGCTGTCGAAACCCCATTCGTTGGAGAAGTGTACAGCTATGTTATTTTCCCTTTTCACTTTTCTTTTTTTTAAAAAAATAATAATTTTACTTCTTCACTTTTGATTTGGTGTTTGATTGCCAATAAATGGTAATACAAAGCATCCATTTACTCCATAAACGTGACACCATATCAAAATTGAGTAATGGGTGAAAATAAATAATTTTTTTAATATTATTTACAATAATATGACTATTTTTTATAATTAAGAAAACCTTAGGATAAAGTGTCAAGTGTGTATAGAATATTATTTTGTAAAAATTGTTATAAAATAATAAATATGCAAAGTAATCATTATATATGTGTTTAACGCCTAAATCGTGACAACCACTAAGCGGTAGTTGTAGTATAATCGGGCGGTCGATCCATAAGGAGGTAACCTAAAATCAAAATATTAGTAGAAAATAACGCAAAAAATTAGTAACAAGAAACAAATAAGAAATGGAAACGAAAAGAGGTTTGAGATTTTTGTGTTGTCTTTTTGATTAAATGAGATAAGTGAAATAAATGTAAGATGTAAACAAGAGTTTGAGAAATTGAAAGGTTTCAAAATCATCCATATGCTTGTTTAGTTACTTGGTTACTTTATTTACAAAAATGCACAAGTAAATAGTTCACATCCCAACATTTACTTGGAAAATCTAACACTAAAGTCCATATTATTTTCTAACAAAAGTCAATTTGAGTTATAAAGTTCTTTACTTTAAAAGCACAATGTTAATCTTATGAAAAATCTAAAAATAACAAAATACCCAAGGGCAATAATGCAATAGAAGATTAGACATAAAATTATGTCTCAATATTACTTTTACTAATTAGAAGCACATAGAAAGAGCATGACTAATCTTATACACTATTAGCATAAGTAAATAAAGATAACAAAATAGAGATGGAGATGAAAGAACATAAATAACTCAAATATTTTACATTAAGAACATAGTAAATCAAAGTAGCAAAATAACATCACTAGCATATGGAATCATCCGTAACCTTCCTAAGAAGATTAGGATATTATGCTCATGATTCTCACAAAATTCTAAGAAGAAAGTAAGCAGAAATTTTGCTATAATTTCTTTACTCTAAAAATTACATACCAATTGTAAAGAAAAAGTCTCTATTTATAGATGGAGAAAAGGACTAAAAAGAAATTAAATAACAAAATGGAGTATACAAAATAAATCTGAAATATTAATAATAAAATATGATTTTGAAAAATCAAATCTTATTATTAATATTACCCTAGCTATTTTGGTGTAGGGTCAATATGCCCTTTTTCTAAAGCACCAAAAAAGATGAGCTTTAAAGCTCAAAATGACAATTTTTCAAGGCTCAATACCCACAAAATATGGGTTAAAGGTGGCTGGTGGAAGAAGTGGGTTTTGACCCTTTTCCAGCCAATGAAAATGTGCCACGTAGGCAGGCTGCTGAAGGAAAATGGCTCTACTTGGCTTTGGATGGACTGCTGCGTTGGGCCTTTGGATTAGGCGTGAGCTGCTGAAGGGCAGCTGGAAATGGGCCTTCGTTTGGCTTGCTAGGCTTGTGAAAGGAGGAAGAGCTGCTATTGAAGGAGGCTTGGGCTGTATTTGACGTTGGAGGCTTGATGCCGAAGGAAATTGAGGATGGCATGGACACATGGCGCAAGGAGGAGCAAGGAACCTGGACACGTGGCGCGAAGGGAGCACGACACCTGGTAGCTGGGGGAAGAGGAAGGAAGAGCTGGGCTTGGGCTTGGAGCTTCGATTTGGGCCAAATTCTGTCAAAAATGCAATTTCCTTCATTTTCTTTTTCAGTTTTAACTATTTCTTTGTTATCTTTTTTTATTAATGTCCAAATGCAATTTATTTCCTGAAAGTTAAACACAAATTAAATTTAAAATTAATATTTTCAATTATAAAATATATTACAATAAATTCATAAAAATATTAATTAAAACTTAATTTATTTTACACTTTAAAACCAATAAATTTGCATTTTTTAGCACTAATCAATATGTTGACTATCTTTTTCGCTATCAACCTAATATGAGAGTTTAAAGAAAATAATAGAAAAGAACACAAGGGTTTTACGTGGTTCAGGCTATAAAAGAACCCTAGTCCACAAGTCTCTGGTATTTAGTGAGCTTGAAGCTTGTTTGAGCAAACTTCAATGGTAGTTCTCAGGCAGTGTATATATTGCATTAATTATAGAGTTTCTCTCTTTAAAAATCTGAACCCTTTACAAGGAATTACCACAACTCTATTTATAGAGGTTGGGGTTATTAATGTTAACCATATATATTTAATACAAAATTTTCCCACTGTTGGGGTATTCTAAATAAAGACTACGACCCAAACAGATTGCATGAGGCCCATTGCAGAAAGTTGTCAACCAACTTTATGGGAAACATGCCCCTGACGGTGTCAGGGTGCAGCTACACGTTTTCCCTATGTCAGGCGACGTAGTGGGAAATGTCGATTTTCGAGTGTACGAATCGACACCACTACTCGAGTATTTTCCAAAAGTTTGTCAGACGATCTTCTGGTGGCTCATATGCACAGTAACTGACACCTAGCAACTCGTCTAGGTTCCGAGGACAAAGACCTAGACATGGAGGACAACTGACAGAAGAAGGAGCGAGGATCTCACTTGGAGGCATCCACACCTCGAGGACGGACCTCGGGGGTGGCCTCCTTTGGAGACATCCGTGTTTGGCTGGCTCGGGGTACCTGGAGGAGTTCACACCCCGAGAACATCATACCTTGTCTATTCATTACACTGCAAGAAAAAATGCTTTTAATAACACCAAAAATGTGTCATCAAAACATACCATAACACTTTTTGATGTGTTAAGACCGACTATGTTATCGTAGGTCAGGGTACTTTACATAACACTTTATCATTGTTATACAAATGTGTTATTATACTGTCAACGATAACACAATTTCTGTGTTATTTTAATAAATAGATAAGTGTTTAATTATGTTATTTATAGTCGATTATATTACACATTTCAATACTTATAAATTTGTGTTACACTACACTTTAGTATAACACTTTTTTTGTGTTATACTACACTTTAGTATAACACATGTGTTATATTAGCTTAGAGAAACATAATCTTTTTTTTACTTACACAAAACTAGGAAAACAAATATGAAAGTTGAAGCCAAATAAGGTAACATAATAGATTTTTATTAATTACTCAAATGTAATTACAATATTTAGTCTACTAGTCTAGGCTTAAGAAATCATATTACAACACAATTTATGCCCAATTCAGATTCCTTTATCACTAAATACAAAACAAGAAATGTATACAAAAATTAGTGAAATACATTCTTCCATTCTAAAGGCCTCAACTACAAATGTTGTCAAGAATTGCTCCAAAGAAATCATCTCAATATACCTGCACATTGTAAAAAAAAAGTCATTTTATTATTAAGAACATAAGACTTAAGCTAGTTTCCACCTGTAAGCATATAAAGTTTAAATTAAATTTGTAATAACTCCAAAACTTGACGAAACAACAGGGTATAGCAAGATGTACTACCATGCAAAACAACGACTGAAGCAATAAAACATGCAACTTAAAACAAGGCTAGTGAAATGTATCAAGATAACAAATATATATCATTCTCAATAAATGTAAAGTAAGTATAGACTTGGAAATGTTTATCATATTAAATAGAAATAAAAAAGAGGAAAAATCAATAAAATGAGTGTTTCATATCTAATGGCATAATAAATGCAAATCCAAGAAGATAAAGATGATAATGATGGTGATTTGTTCCAGGGCTTCACCTTTTCCAGAGTAAAAAAGCAGAGCAGACCAGGTAAATTTGCTTAAATCAAAGATCAATTTGTTACGTGCACTAAGCCAGATAATCACAATTGACAAAAGAAAAGACTATCTTAAATTCTTGACACACTAAACTTCAGCAGGAACAAAATTACCATTTACATATATTTATATATATATGGCTAGTGTCAAGTAATAAACCACACACGCACATAAGCTGGAACTTAGATTGAATGGAAAGCATTGAATATTCACTATATTGAACTAGCTATCCAATTAAAGGCACATGACTAACATACACTACTGCAAATAAGAGCTCCACTTAGCTTGTCCTGTTTCTTTGTTAGAAATCACATCCTTCTCTTGGGTAGAATTCTTCATTTCATTATTTATTCTTTCTATCCCTATACATGGAGTTTTAAATGATCTATATGATGATGTTTTAAACAACATCATAGACTTGGCAGATTTTTTGCACAACTGAAAATAATCAATGAATATAAAAACATAGAACCAGTTTCCATTGCTTAGAACTAAGAAGGATAAATTTAATGTGACATGACATTTATACAATTAACCAAAGATTAATAGTGATGGCCAGTCTCCACCTAGTGACCATCTATAAGATACAAATCTGAAAACATAATACATACCATGGTTTGCAATTTCTGTATCTCAGCAGCCTGACCAATGAATCTCAATTGCAGCAGATCTTCGAAGGAAATCAATGACATCACTTTTAACACTGAGTTCCCTTTCCTTTAAGACAAGAATATCCCTCTTAGCCTACAATCTCCAATGACAACATTAACTTTAGCATCAGAATGACATCTTAGCAAAAAATGGCAGATAAAAGGCATAAATAAACTACCGACCAGTTGCAACCTGAAGTTTCTCATACGAAGCCTGACACTCAATAACTTCAGATTTTGATTTTTCAATTTGATCTCTCACTAAGAGGTAGGCTTGGGAAGAGGAAATACATGCTACATTCTTCAATTTGCTCTGTCCATTTGCGAGAAGAGTTAGCATTAGTGAAATGATATTTTAAAGTAATAAAACCAGCACACACAAAAGACTAGTTATACATTAAAGTGCCCTGCAAGTTAGATAACTGCTGCGATATATGTACTCTCTCTTCATGAAGACCTTTTATTTCTTTAAGCCGGCAAGAAGCTTGATCCTGCAGAGCTCAAATCAGTTAGAAAGGTAAGTGTTCGAAAGAAAGGTAATTACACTCATTAATTCTTTAAGAGAAGTCTCCATATCTTGTATATCTTTTACTTTATCTCTAACTTTGTCACTACTAACATGCTTGCTCCCTAAATTTAAGACAGGAATGCCTGCCACTTTTGTGGCATCTCTCCGAGCTTTGAGAATCACTAGTTTGCAATTACTCTCTTCTAGTTCAACAACTCTATTTTGTAACTCCCCTTCATAAAACCAATGCACTTAACATTAGCTTCACAGAACATTCAGTTATCCTCCAAGACAATGAAAACTATAAACAGCTAAACAATGGAAATAAAAGCAGATAAGAAAAAATGTTCCAAATCCAAGTTAAAATCACACTGTCACAGAGCTTCAACTACGACATTCATCAATTTTTTTTAGCAATTAAAGGGGAAAGAACAATCAGAGAGTAAGAGAAACAGTGAAAACACAGAATTGTAAACAATGAAAACACAGAATTATATTAATTTGGTTAGTTTTTCATTCTTTTCTAGCAACTAAACAGCCGTTAAAACCAAAATACTCCAAGAAAGTAAAGAAAAGAAGAAAGTACCTGCTATTTCCGAGACTCTTCGTCCAGTGCCTTCTTTTGTTGTTAATTAAGCAAGAACTAATTTTCTCAAGAGGGAACAAAAATAACAAAAGAGACCATATAAATTAGGCAACTTAATTTTTCTGATAATGTTGAAGACCATATAAGCTGTCACTATTGCACAAGAAAATGTTAGCATGTACTCTTATTTAAAACAAAGAAAAAATATATGAATGAAAGTAAAAAAAATATGATAGTCTTTCTACTATCACTCTATAAATAAAGCCATATGCAGAATATAATAAGTTAACAATTATTCATTAATATAACAACTTTTAAAAGTAACAAAAAATATAGTCTTTCTACTATCACTCTATAAAACAGAGCATAATTTGATAGTAAGTTGATTGAAAATAGCAAAAGATATACAACAATTAAACCTACCCATTTGAACCATATTACACATAACTAATGGTAAAACTTACCAAACTAGAGAAATCAAACTCAAATCCTTATTACACATAACTACATAATGGTAGAATTTAAGTTTATTGCAGTATTTCTTGATACAAGATATGATAATCAATTAGTGAACCTTAATCAGTAACATCAGGTGCAAAAATAGCTTAAGAAAAGCATGTTAAGAGCTTACAAAGAGATTCAGAATGTGGTCTTTCATTGTATCAAATAAGCAGCATTATCCCTTTCCACAAATATTCAAATAAGCAACTATATTTTAGGGAAAATTTTAGGACATTCATAAACAAAACAAATCAGATTGGCATGGAATACTTGAATGTTTAATCTCCACTTACAAACATGGAAGAGCGAAAACTGAAGTATTCTTTAAACAGAATTGAAGGCAGTCACATACCCTGTGTCTGGATCAATAACTTGAACAATTGAAACATGAAGAGGAGCTTCAACCGTAAAGATCCCACCTTCATGACCTTGGCCTTGCTTGATATGCTTCTTAACCTGCAGACAAGAGAAGTTCATCATTATCAAACACTATAGTCTTATCCACAAACTTCACTCAGACAACATCACCACACAGATCAAATAACCACAAACAAGCATTACGTATTAAAAATTAACATTTCATATTAGTAAAATGGGCAGAATTTTGATAAAATATTTTGTAAACTTAGATTACACCCTATACATAGTTGAGAAGAACTAGCACACTCAAATTATAACAGTTCATACATAATAGAAGTCCTGAAGAAACTCTCTCACAAAGCTAGTTCTCTCTTTCTTAAAGTCTAATCTCTAAAAAATATTGTATTATAGAATGAGGTATATGCCATTCTCTTTGGTTTTCCTTTGTTAAGATTTTTAGAGAACTTTTCATCCTCTGAAAAACAACTATCAGTGTAATTTACTATTAACACAGTTAGAAGAATAGTCTATCAAAAAACTTGATCTTAAACAAATATCCATAAAACAAAGATAACTTAAAATTTTAATTTAACAGGAGTACTTGGTCAAGTCGGCTTGAAGTACTCTGCTCTTTGTATTGAAATTGAATAAGCTGAACCTTTGTGTGACGTCTTCTTTATACTAATATCATTATATGGCACCAACCCCGTACTTTCCCTTTTTATGTCTCAATACCTACAACAACATTATTCTTATTTCAGAAATTCCAAGAAAAATATATCAGAGAGAGCATAGTTACCAATGTCTCTTTTATTCCACAACTAAACTCTCAACAAAAATTTAAAAGACTAAATGACAAACACGAGATCACTTCACATGAGTATATGTAGAAAGCATAAGCTTAGATATGACCACGAACTATGACTTTAGATCATTAAGAAAACATGTAAACAAAACCAGAGAACTATATAAATGATATTAGAATGTCAAACTATGAATGCATTGCAAGAGAAGGGAAGCTTATAGATTACCCCTAACAATGTGGCCAAGATACGAGCTCCACTGCATCCTAATGGGTGTCCCAATGATACAGCCCCACCATGTATGTTAAGGCTTTCCTGAGATATTTGAAAATTGGAAGAGTAAAAAAATGTAGATAAGGATAGAGGCAAAATGGAGCAAAGCTGAAATGCATTGTGGACAGATGAATGACTATACAAATTGCAGAAAATGGAAGAGTGATCACATTTAAAATAGCATACATTTCAGACTTAAGAGTAAATCAACTTGAAAGAAATTATCTAATTTTCTCCAAACTCACAGGATTAAGACCAAGCAGCTTTTGATTGGCTAGAGTTACAACCTAGAGAGAAGAAGGACAAATATAAATGAATGAAAAAAAAATGCTTACTAAATCGGGAACAGTATAGGGATTACAAGTACTAAAATCTTACAGAAAACACTTCATTTATTTCATAGTAATCAATCTGAGAAGCATCTAAACCAGCATTTGAAATAGCTTTTGGTATCATAAGGGCTAGAGCAGTTGTAAAGAATTTAGGTGCCTGCAAAGATAATCTTCTTTGAGCTATGTTTCAGCAACAGTAAAATAGAACTAGGAAGCCAATTCATTAGAGTACCTGAGCTGCATCAGCATAGCCCTTAATCTTTGCAATTACTTACAATCCAAGTTGAAGTGCCTTCTCTCCACTCACTAGGACTAATGCAACTGTACCATCACTATTATTCATGATAAAAACCAAACCATATTAAGGCAAGTTAAAATCTGAAACCCTAGTCACACACACATAAAAATAAGAAAAAGGCTGCCCACAGAAAATAAACCAGTTTTGTTGTAGCATAAACTACAATAAGTGTTGCACACCAGTTGCTTAAATGTACAAGAAAGTAAATGAGTATTTAGATAGTACAAGCCTCTAAACAGAAGGCACAGGAAATAATATATCTGATTGCATTACCACACTAAGTTAATAATTTTTTTTCAGCATTGGCGGCGAGGGGAAAGAGAGAGGTGGGAACCTTATGATTGAAGCATTGCCAGCAGTAACAAAGCCCTCGTTATGCTTGAAACTTGGTCTTAGCTTTCTTAATTTTGCAACATCAAACTATGAAGAGAGACAAAAACAAATTAAAAGTATTGAAGCAAGTATTGAAAAATCTGACTTAAAATCTACTTTTAACTAGAAAACCTTACTATGACATAAATATTAATAATTATACAAGTTCACAAAATTTAGTATATACCATTTAGTATCAAGATAACCCACATCCATATATTTTTTTTTTTAAAATGGACCTCAGAAAATCCTAGTACCCTAGAAGCAATCAAGCCAATAAATTACACTGGTAGAAACTTCTAATTATGGAACAAAACTTCTTTCCAAATGAGCAAGCTAGAAACATTCACAACTAGAGAAGAAATATGGAGCTTTCTCAACATTACCATTGACACAAGTGATGGAGCTTTCTCTGACCAAACAGTTGTCACTATCTGGGACAACCTTCCTTAACACCGTCTCGCCATTGAAGTTCTGTAGAATCTGCCTGAGTCTAGCAGCAGAGACAAGTGGTTGAAGGCTGAGCTGTGCATGTCCCATTTTGTCATCTGTCTTCAAGAGGTCTTTATCAAACACTTCCTAAGGGGAGAAAGCACTTTGGTCATATAACATACTAGTCTTAATTATGTCTTCCAAGGAATACATGAGAAGAAGATTAAAAAAATAGATGCAAACTGAAACTATTGATGAAGGCCAAAAGCCAATAATTGGCTTGAGGAAGGAAAAGGTGAAACATTTGCTGCATAAACTCACAAGTTAGAGCTGAAGCTCCCATATTTAGTGAGAAAAGAACATAGGGACAATAAATAAAGGTTTTGGAGCTGTGCTATCAATTAGAAAGTTGTAATACTTCAAGTTCAGACTAATGAACGCAAGAAAAATAAATTTGTACACAATTGACGTCCATCTAAAACATAGTTATGTAAAGACTTGAACAATAGGCAACTTCAGAATGGCTAAACAAAATACAATTTCAGGATTTAACATAGAGATGAGTGCCAAACTAAATTATATCTTGAAATTGAAACTATGTGGCAGATTTGGATAGCTACAAATTCAAAATCTTGGGAACTTACCAAATTCAAAACTCCATTAGGTTCTTTGAGGGAGAAAGTCAGTTCTTCATTCCAGACTGGATTAAGGCAACTATTTATGACCTTTGTTTTTGCTGTCTATCAACAACTATTTCTGGGCTATGGAATATAAACAACTTCTCCTCCTATATTGATAAATAACAGAAACCCACTCTTATATTTGATTACACATATTCTTCTCTCCACAGCCCACCCCACACTCTCTGCCCAAAATAATTAAGCTCGTAATACAAGTTACCCTTCTTCTCCACAATACCCAAACATATAACACAGAAAAAGACCCAAAATTAGCCCACAACAAAAGATTCAATTTCAAGTACTCAAATACATGCCCAAAGTTTATTTGCTTAGTTTATATAAACTCACACAAAAAGCATATATATAATTCAAATATTCAGCAAAGAAATTAACAAAAATAAGACAAAGAGTACTTATGATTAGCCTAATCCACTACAAGCACAAAGAGTACTTATATATTATAAGCTTGGGAAGGGAAGACATTACTAGGTAGAGATTTAAGATTTGAATTAATAAGTTTGTATATATCATCATATCATGATTCATGAAGTGCATGCATATAATATTATTTTACAATAATAGTGAGGAAATCATGAGGGAATTGAGAGTAGTAGGTGAATATGTAAAATATATTATGACAATTACATGAAGTATGTATTTCTCCATTAAAAGCATGTAGTATTACAAGAGCTTAAAAACAGGTCCTCTGTATCACAAATATGCATACTTACAAAGTATTTATAAGTCCTGAATTTTTCTTGGTATTAAGTAATTTGCTCAAAAGATTAACCTTTCGAAAGGGTGAAGTACTCGAGTAAAAACAAGGGCAGCAGAGAAAGTACACCCCTTGTGTGATCAATAATCACAAGTCTGCATTTCCACCCATGAGCCTAATAAATAGACCAGCAATCTTTTACCGTACTAAACAACAACTAATAACTGCTTAGAAAACATGAAAACAAGAAAAAATAAAGCCAAACTTGACAAGCATACTTGTGGTTATTATATTTAAACTCAAAGCCAAGAAAACATACTCAAACCCAGAGAAACTTAAAATACAAATTTAAAACGAAGAATATAATCAAAACAAACTAAAGCAGATAAAATATGCCCAAAAAAGCATCATTAATTCTACAAAAAAGGGAAAATGAGAAATGAGAGGAGAGAAGGAGAAGAGGACAATGACTACAGTTTTTTTCCCTAGGTCCATCAAAATATTTTACAATTGTCAATCACCTTAATCCAAATAAACATATAACATAAAGTTGAGTAGCATCAAATGAATAATATAGAAAAAAAAATTGAGATGCTTACTTGTTCCAAACAGGCTGAATGCACAAGTAGTTGCCCCACTTTATATAATTATCAAGGGACTTCAGGAATACATTTTGCACTGCAGCTTCATCCAATTCCTGAAGCAAAATCAAGAAACATATTGGTATAAAAACATATAATGAATTTCAAAGCTCAATGATAATTAAAGGAATCAATGAAATTAATATCCAAACATATTCAATTAATAAAAAAAACTGTCACATACATGTTTTTGATATACTCCATTGAATATACCTCTTCTAACATTATAAAGGCTAGAATTTTATTTATACATTGTAAAAACCTTATAAAATAAATAATTCTCATGCGTTGGTTCGGCCCAACAGGTTACTAAAAATCAGGGCCTGTTATCAAGCCAGGCTTAAAAGGCAGCACAGCTCTTCGGCCCTGTTATTTTGTACATTTTTTGCTTGAATTGGACAGGTTCTTCAGGCTGGGCCAAAATTTGAGCACCCTATAAGATATACCACAACTTTATTACACTATGTTCTTTAAGGGCACACTCAATTAACAGCCCCTCTTCCTACATTATTATTATTTCTTAACTAGGCTCTCCGCCTAATAACTCTACAATATTTGGAGACTACAAAATACAGACTAGAAATGTATAATATGTAGGCACAAGAGTTCCAATTGGCCATCGACTTTATTAGTTAAAGAAAAGTAAAAAATTAATTGTCCTTAAAGAAAACTATGGTCTACAATACTCACTGTTCTACCAAGAATAAATGCAGTTGTAGCACCAATTGTTGCACCAATAGAATCAGTAACGAACCCCAAAGGCAACCCAAATAGATATCCTCCACCAAGCTGTAAGAGAAAATAAATAGCACAAATAAAGCATTGATAAAAATAAAATAATACTAACAGATACACTTTCACACTTAAACCAAATAAGTTGACTAGACAAACTTTATTCATTCAGAGTTCTATTTTTTTTTGGAGGGGGGAGGATCACTGAACAGACAATTACATACTTTATTAAATAGACTATAAAGGTCCAAAATAATGTCACTGGAACTAAAGATATAATCTATGACTAAATAAGTGACCACTGATTCACAAAGAGACACTGGAACTAACCCCATCAGATGCAGAAATAATTGAATGAAGATTTGGGATAGAGTCTGCACTTTCAATTTTTACAATCACGTGAATGTCTGCATTGCAACCTAGGAAAGAGATTTTAAAAAATCAGTTCTAAACAAGTAACTGGAGTAAAAAAACTGGTACTGAACAAATTGATGATAGAAATAATAATTTACTTTTAAGGTAATATTTCAACTCATGAACCACTCTAGCATCTTTTACAAAAGAGACAGCATAGAAATAAAATAAAATAGAGAAGATAACATCTTGAATACATCTTTTCCCCTACATTGTTTCACTTTCAAAAAAGAGAAATCAAGTTAAAGTGTATCCAATTAATATGGACTTTAGTACAAGTGAATCAACATATTTTCCTTAGTCATAGGTGTATATGTAGAGACCAAATAAACAATAATCCTATTAATTCAAGCAAAAAAAGTAACATAAAGAGTTTAAAATAAAATAAATCTCATATTAGTTCTAATTAATCCGTAAAATCTAATATTTGCTGTATTCAATTCCACATCTTTAATAACGTAGTAGAGCGCATAAGATTACTTTTATTACTATATCACAATGAAAACATATTAGTTCATAGACACTGAAAAAATATATAAGAATCGATAAATACATATATCCAAGATATAATATCCAAAGAGATATTAATGCAACAAATTATTTTGAGATGAAATTTCAAAACATGTACAAGTTAGATTCCAGGTACTTTAGTAAAAGGATAGAAATTAAAAACCTGTACTATCTAAATAATGGTAGTTATAATTAGGACTACAAAAGCATAACCTATCTTTAAAGTTTGTCCCATTGGTTTTCAATGTCCAACTCCTTAACTTGTACTTGTAATGTGTTGCTTACAATACCAAATTAAAGAACAATAATACTTAGCTTTACTCAAGCTCATGTATTCATCTGGATTAATATGTAAATACCTACAGTACCAGAAAGATTTCAGCTTCGCTTGATCAGTATAACAAATTCAATGATCGATATTAATATGTAAATACCTAGCAGCATTACAAGTGCTTCGAGTTTCTACCCTTGTACTGAAATACAGATGCAAAAAGAAAGAAAGACAAGAAAACAAAACAAAACGAACCAAGCAAAACCAAAAGGAGAGAGACTAGAAATAGAAAAAAAAAAAAAAAAAAAAAGGAACAAGGCAGTCAAGCACCAGCTTCGCAAAACAATCTTTTCAACATATATTATTAAATTAAACCTATAAATATATATGTGTGTGTGTGTGTGTGTGTGGTTCTTGGAAACAGACATACCTAAATGGCTACTGGCTAACCACTCAAAAATATTATTTTATATGAACCAAGTAAATATATCAAAGTCAGTCAAAAGTTGGAAATCTACCAAAAAAAAAAATGCTAATAATTAACCAAATCAAAGAGATGGGAAGTTATATATATGATCACCAGAATCCAAAGAAAGCGAGAGAGCTTTGAATTGACACTCGACCCTTTGAAGAAAAAACATGGCTTCCTTAAAGGGTTTTGAGAGCTCTTGCTCGTACTTGGTCAACATCTCGCAGTATGCCTCCATGAACTGATCCAAAGTCGAATCTTCGCCGAGGCAGCTAGTGCTCATGTGGCCCATTGCGGCTGCTGATGAGCAAGCTTCTTCCAGTCTAGCAATCACCTCGGGTGGTGCTCCAACCTTTGTCTATACACATATTATTGAATCTATCAGTGTATATATATTAAAAAATTATTTGTAAGAACATGTATGTATAACAACATAAGAATAGCAAAAGAATCAAATCATGTTGCTTTGGTTGCAGAATCTTTGAACAAGTGAAGAATTCTCCCCCAGTTTCTCAACAAACAAACAAGGCCTTAAACCACAAACAATACCTCTGTTTGTTTCCTAAGCAAATTAATAAAAAAAACCAAAACAATAATCACTCATTTTGTGGTTCCAAGAAACCAATCAATCCAGGTAAAATGATGTTTTCTCATTTTATGATTACTCATTACATATATAACCAAAAACAACAAGAAAAAGAACATAAAAATATTGAGCGCATTTTCTCAATAACCAAACAGAGTTTTCTTTAATTGAAGTTGAAACAAACCTCCACTCAAGCCACTGGTCCGAGTTAGGTTGATATCGTAGGGACTGGACTCAACGTCAAGACCAGAACGGACCTTGTCGGGAAGCCTAGAGATGAATTCGGTCCTAAGTGAGTTAATAGAGCATCCTCGACTGAGTCGGCGATTCCGGCGACCGTTATCACTCGGTCACTAGAATGGTCAGAGAGGCTCCGTCACTAGAATGTTCAGAGCACCTCATCTTCGCACGACTGTTATCACTCAGTCTCCGACTTCGCTCTTCCGGCGACTGAGAGGCTCCTTCCATTCGTTGAGGCTCTTGTAGGAGGTTGCGTTGGAAAAAGGTGGTGGTGTTCAAGGTTCGGTCTTTACCAATTTTTTCAACTAGGTTTAAGAAAATTGATTAGAAGAAGAAGAGGAAGATGGTAACCAGTGGTCAAAAGTGTTTAGAGGTTTGGAAATAAAAAAGTAGAGGCAAATAATAAAGTAAAAAGTAGAAGACTTTACTAAGACGTGGGTTCCAAAATTTTGTACCGCCAATTTTTTTCCCACCAATTGTTTTATTATTTGATGTATGATAATAATTTTTCAATACTATTATATTTATATGTTATGGAAAGGGGTTTTTGGTGTAGTGTTAATTACTCCTAACTGCCATGTGTCGGTGATGAAAACACGGATAACATTTGCTGCCCAAGTCTTCACTTCTCCTCGGACAGTGGAGACTTAGATTGAGACGAGCAATTCGAAAAAGTCTTCGGGGGGAGATGTTGGGCTACCCTTGATGTCACTCTGGAAAGTCATGCCACATGTTGACTCCCTATTGCTAGGCCCATCAACCCATGTAATTAATGAGGGGTCAACTCCACAGCCCAAAACTTCCAATCCGTACCCTAGGCGTCCCTTCGCCGTGTGCCCAAGGCGTCCCTTTCCAATGCTAATGATCACAATCCGTGCCTTTTAGATTCCGACCGTAAAATTGTTCTCAAGTACCTATGTCGTAGGTAATTCGACGGTCGAAGTGGGATTGCTTCCACCCCAACTTCTGTGAGTATAAAAACTCGAGAACCACCTTTGAGTATGCACTTTAACCATCCGAAATTCAAAATCTTAGACACTCACTCTTCTTTCTCAAGCTTCTCAGTCCTTTAACCATTCCTGTGTTTCCTCTACAATTCTGGACGGTTGGCGAGAATCATCTTATTTATGGTCGAACAGGAAGCTATTCTTCAGCATTCGGACTCGTTTCATCACCTATCGACACTATATCTTGAGTAAGTATTTACTTGTTTTGTGTTTGGATTCATGTTTGCATCAAGTTTCATTTGAGAGTTTAGGTGCATGATTAGGAACGGTCTTTTTTATGGCACTTGAGGGGCTATTTTGACCTTTTATAGGCCTTTTAAGGCACATTTTGATGTTAGAAGTGGTCAAAATGGCCTACTGCGCACTTTAGGAAGCTTTTTTCCTTTCTGGGCATTTGACTGAAATCTGAAAAATTCCCAGATTTCGGCAGTGTTCATAATTTCAGGTGATGTTCTTCGGTGCTGAGTCTTTAGCCCCGAGGACACCCCATGTCCTTAGAATTTATTTTCTCCTTTCTCCCCAAGCAGTAGTCTTAGGGATTCTCATTTTGACCCATCTTTCTTTGGGCCAAGGCACTAACTGCTTGGTTTATTATTTCACATGTACGAGGACCTCCACCAAATACACACTCAAGGGTTCTACACCTTCGATGTTGAAATTCTACAAATGGCTCGAGAAGCTAAGCAACACCTCGAGAAGGGGAAGTGTGTGGCTAGCAGCAGTTAATCCCTTGTGGTGCGAGAGGACCCCGCCCCGACGGAAACAAGACCCCTTCGAGTTAGCTTCTCAAAGGAAGTAGCCAATGAGGGTTCGATACCAATGGACAAACCCTACACTGCTGCGGGATTTGAGGTAGAGGCGATCCCCAGAAAGCTCCGACATCGGGGGGCCTTGGAGAAGATTCTCACCCACTACGGGGTGGACACCCATGAGATTTTGGTGCGGTTGTCTCGGGAGGACAAAAGGGCGCATGAGAGCATCCACAGGCTCGGGCCCTGGAGTGCCTCTCATCTCCAGGCTGGTGCAATCCTACCATGTCACTAGTATCATGTTGACTTCCTCAAGTTCGTTAGCACAACCCCTTTTCAACTGTCCACGAATGGATATCGGGCGTTGGCTGGGCTTTACGTTCTGTATAGGAGACAGAACTGGCATGCACCTTCTATTGGGTTTTATGCCCTTATAAAACCATGTTGGACATGAAGCACGATTTCATATTATCAATAAAAGTAGTAGAAATCATTTAGTTTGAAAACCATATTGCTTGCTTGTTTTATTACATGATTATTGAAATAATACAAACATTTATAAAATCCCAAACATATGGATAGTTACAATTATAGTGACTAGGTCACAGTGGATTATAGTTGTAATTATATGTTCAAAAGAACGAGTCCTAAGATTAGATCAGTGTATTGGATTTTCACTGATTAGGCAATCTACGATATGATCTACTTACACATTCAGGGTGTGATGTCTTGTCCAAGGCATCGACAAAGTAGATAAGATCGAATGTATTTAGTTACATCGGACTAGGACCGATATTGATTATTGATTGATAAATAAGTATCGTTGTTATCAAATCTAATCAATGTCACAATGTTGACCATATATTAAGTCGATCTTAATTCTGAGTGATAGTATTATGCTAATTATATTATTTAAATCTTTTTACTTGTTCGTTACCAGCTTACCCTACGGTCTAGCCCATATTTACATCTTGGAGATTTATTAGTGTAATTGAGTGGGAGTATTATTCATAGATACGAAATCTATAACTTCTGTATGAGAAGTGAAAAGATGATTTCCTTAATTGCTTTTTTCAAAAGGTTAAATGATTGAGATCTCATTTCTGTGATTAAGTTCACGGAAATATCATTTATAAGGAACTTAGTGGGAGTTAAGGATAAAATACTGATGAGGGGTAAAATAGTAATTTGCACCCAGCTCGTTAGTAAGTCATCGATAGAGGATTGACTGATTATAATGGTTATAACAATGGATAATGTATTTATGGTTTTGAAAATACGTTCTATGAATTCAAGAGTTCAATTCCGAGTCTATAGTGGAGTCACGAGGAATTAATAAGGTAGTGAAATTATTCGTAAATAAATTCACGGTAACTTGTTGGAGCTTGATTTCATGGATCCATAGTCCCCACATCACCTTTGAGTAAATCATCTAGAATGTCTCAATTAATTGATTTAATTATCAATTAGGATTTTTTAAAGTTGACTAGGTCAATTTTGGAAAATTTACAGAGATATGAGATTTAAAGAATAAAAGAGAATCTTTGGGTAAATTTATTAATATTGATAAATTGGTATCAATATAAATAAATAATATTAAATCAAGTTTCAACTTATAATTAGTTAATTTGAATAAGGATTTAATTAATTAATTAATAAATAAATAAATAAAAGGTTTTGAATTTAGGCCCAGTTGGGATTTAGATTCAAAACAAAGAGATTGGGCCCAAGTCCATTTATGGCAGCCCAAGGCTTTTATTTTTTTTTTTATTTTTAATTAATTTAAATTTAAATAAATCCCATTCAGTTGCCTATATAAAGAATATGATATCTAGGGTTTTCATAAGGAAGCAAGTTAGTCTCAGTTGATTTGGGTAAGTGAAAACCTAGACACTCTAATCCTTTCTTAGCCACAATCTCTTCTTCTTTTCTAGATCTCTATCTCATGTGTTGAGAATCAGCCCACACTAGTTCTAGGTTGATCAAAGGCTTGGTGAGGAAGACTGTGTTGCTGATCTTGTTCAATCTCTTGATAATACTCTGCTACAGAAAGGAATCAAGTGTTAGAGAGATTGAAGGATGGAGTTGTTCCAGTTCCACTGCGTAATGTAAGTTTTTACTTTACTCTGTATTTGTATCAATTTCATAGGAGCATGTTCTAGGAATTTTCATGTTTGTTTGATAATATGTAAATTGCATGAAAATAAATAAAGATCCTGCAATGAGTTTTTCCAACACCTTCCTCAACTGAGATACTGTATGTCTACATCTTTCGACATTGTCCGAAGAAAGGAGACCAGGATGGGTACAACACCCTGATGAAGCACATGATCCCAGGAAAAGGTTACAAGGCTTCGAGGGGCAATGAGAACCACGCCTGGGACTACAAGGATCACTTCTTCTAGGCGAGTGGTTTCCCGACAAGGACCAATCCCACTCTACTCCTAGACTTAGCTAGGGTTGGTAAGTGCTTTTTCCCTCGAGTCGTTTCGTCTAATAGTGTCCCGCTCGTAATTGATCCTTATTCTTGAAACGTCTCATTTCAGGTCCCTTTCGCCATTCACCTTTTGTTGATTCTTTCGTCGAAAGGTTTAAGGCGATGAACACCATCCGCGATGAGGAGTTGGATCTCACCTTCCTCGTCATTGATGCCCACCTCCAGTAGTATGGGCTACTACGGGAGGGGTAGAGTATAAGCCCGGTGGTCCTCACCAGATTTTGGGACTCGATGCAATCACGCCACCAGGCGAGGCGCCACATGGAATATATGGCGGCTAAGGCGTAATTTGAATATATGCAACGCCTTCGTGAGGAGCATGCGGAGAGCCTCCTCACCATCAAGGCTACCGCGGAGGCAAAGGAAGATGAAGAGCTTAAGACAGAGCTTTAGGTGGGGATCGAGTCTTCCTCCATGCCTCAAGGTAAATCCCCAATTATTCTTCATTATGCTAAGCACGCAGGGGAAGGAACTAGTCCCGACCATTCTTTAGTTTTGCCCTCACTTCTCGAGTGCAGGCAAATCTCGAGACGTCGTTGGTCTGAGGAGGAGTACCAAGACTATCAGGACCTCATTGATGTATTCCTTCGCATTCCGAGGAGGAAGAGACACTCCAAGGTCTCGTTCCCCTAGATGAGGTGACGTCTATGCACGCCACTTGGTTTTTCCAATATGAGACCAATCTGACAAAGGAGATGGGTCGGCTCATCCATGAATTCGCCCATTCCGTCCTTTCCTCGGAGGAGCTTGATCACAGTGGGGCTCTCGAGGATATTTATATTTAGTCTTGCATGCATTTTTAGTGTTTTCCTTTCCTCCCGAAGATTTGACCAGTTTGTTACCTTTGTGTAGAAAGCATGAACTTGCCCGAATCGTTAAGGTCGAAGCGCTAGAGGGTGTTGGGACCCTTTTAGATAGACCTCCCAGCAGCTTCCACCACGACGTCCATGCCCCCGGCTGTCGCGCCTCCATCCCCGGTGGCCCCAGCAGCTCTTGCAGCTGATCCACTAGTCCTCACCCCGAGGAAAGTGGCTCCTGGTGTGTTCATTGACCTCGAGGTTTCCCCCCTCAAGACGGGGGATCCTCTTCTAAGAAGGGCAAGGAAATCCCTTCAAAGGTGCCCGACTTTGCTCCAACCAGGGCACCTCGATTGGTAATCCTCCCAGAGCCTTATTACTGGGAAGATGTCGCGAAGCACAAACGGGTTGTTGAGTACTACAACGATCATATTGACGAGGGCAACGAGGACATCAAACTCCTTATTGAGTTCCTGCGCGAGGACCGGCCACGGGATTCTATTGCTCCTCCCAACTGCAAGGAGCTAGAGCCTCTCCTCGTGTCGAGAGTAGGAAGGAAGACTTCTCCGCTCGCCACGGAGCTTCCCCAAGGGATAGTGGGATCCCTGTACGAGATGCCTTATCGCATCTTTGTTCTTTGTGGCAGCGACAACGTGGTTTCACTGATAGCTGCTAGCCACCACTCCTCTGTAAGGGTAAGTTTTCAAGTGTTTATCTCAATCCATTATTTATTTCATCAAATTTTTTTATTGATTTGATACTCTAACTTGGCACAGACTGTGACTTTCAATCAACGACTTAGGGCTAGAGCAGTTTCAGGAAACCGAGATCCCGCTGGAGGAGCATTCTGGACTCCAGAAGGAAGTGGAGGACATGAGGGCCTGTGTCTATGAGATGGATACTATGTTGGCCACCAAGCAGTCAAAGTTGTCCGCTCTGGAGGACACCTCCTCCAAGTTATTAGAGGACGTCGTGGGTCGCACCTGTGCAGTCATGGAGGAGCTGATCAAGGCCAGGGAAGATGCTGCACGTGCAAATATTTGTGCCGAAGTTGCCGCCAAGGAGGTCGATGACTTCCATCTCTGAGCAGAAGAACTGGAAAAGGACCTCAATGTGATAGCCGACAATACACTCTTTGTTGCATGGCGGAAAAGTAAAGATATGGATCTCTCATTCATTGAGGAACCCAACATGAGGACAATGCTTGAGGCGTGCCTTGAGGCGGAGGAGGCCAGGGCAGCCCAGGAGAGGGAAGTTGCGGTGGCGGGTCGCGTCCTGGAAGTCGATCCTGTGATTGGGCTGGTGGCAAAGGTTCCTCCAAAATAAGGGCCTCAATAATTTTGTTTTTTACATGTATATTTTTAGCTAAGTAGGCTTTCATGCCATAGTTTATTGGGGCTATAAACAATGAACGCTCGAGCCCCCGAGCACTATTGTAAATATTTCTCCATTTAAACATATGTAGCTTACCCTACTTTATTGCCTTGATTGCACTATTATTATCGAATTCACACTTAGTAAATAGGCAACATGGACTTTGTTAATTCAGCTCAACGTAACGTAACTCACAAGAGTCCCAAGTCACTGACATAGGTCTTATGCTCGAGTCTCGAAGACTTGAGTCTTTATAGACTTCTCTTAGCACTTATACAATTTTTAGGCATTTAGTGTTGCTATGTAGGCTCACGGTCCCCGAGAGTAACTTTAACGTGAGGTCTGGTGATACACTTGACATGGTCCTACGTCCCCGAGTTCCAACGACTCAGGACGGGGCCCGCCTGTGGTACTTAGAGCTTGAGGATCTTCCTGCCAGTGTCTAAAAGCTTGTGCATTTAGTGTTTCTTCTAAAGCTCATGGTTGTAAGAGTAACTTTGATGTAGTGTCAAGTGAGGGCACTTGGCTATCCTATGCCTTCTAGTTGGCTTTTAGGAGGTCTGTTGCACTGTAGGATTTTTTTTCCTTAGTGCTCGACGCTTAGGACATTTACTGTTGTCCTTCAAGCTTGATTTCCTTGAAAGTAACTTTAATGTCGTCCTGTGTCCTTGAGTCTTAATGACTCAGACCCTTAAGGGGTCCTTCACACTAAGATACCTGCCCCCTGGTACTTTTGATGCAGTGTCAAGTGGGGGCACTTTTGATTTGCCCCCCAAGTGCACAACTTGGGACCTAATCATGCGAAAGTCATGAAATCATCATCCTAGGCTCAGGCAATCGAGTTCACACCCTTAGACAAGGTTTTTAGCACTCAATGTCTAGCTCCAAGTTCCAATGGCTTGGGCTTCTGTTTGTATCTCGAGATCATAGTACTAGGCCATTACTCCTAGGGTACGGTGTCCTCGAGAAGTAACCTCAGTCTGTACTCGCTCTACTTGGGTTTTTAAGTCTTAGGCAACTTAGGTTCGTGCCCGAGTACGGACAACTCAGGCCTTCGTTCACATCTCAAGGATTGGGATTTTGTTATTACTCCTCGGGCGCGTGCTGTCCTTAAGAGAATATTCCAAATTTAATCTCACGTTACTTGGATATCTTCAGCACTGGGTTTTTCCCAGGTCACTTAGCTATGGGGTCTCATGACATTAGGGAAGCTTCACTCGTTGACTAGCTTAGCTTCCCAAGTCATCGACTTCCCAATGTTATTTTTGCTTGCAGCTTACTCGAGACTTGATCAATGCTCCTCAGACCCAATGTCCACGAGAGGTAACCCAAGTCCATGCCTCAAGTCCAATTATAGAGGACTCGGTCTTCCATTCCAATCTTGAGATCAAGGGACTTGGTTAGTGCTCCTTGGGCACAATGTCCACGGGAGGTAACCTATGTCAGTTCTTGCACTACTTGGATTCTTAGTCTTCAGTCTCTAGACACTAAGCCTATGAAGTCTTAGGTCATGGACTCAAGACTTTTTAGTTTCCTTGGCTTTTCTATTCTCAGGGTATTAAAACTAGGCTTACTCCGCTTTTGACAAGCTTAGTTTCCTAGGTCATCCTCTGCAAGGCGTGGTACTCTATGAAGCTGTCCTAAGTCCATCCCCCCCAAGTGATCGTAGACTAGTCTGCGTTCACTTATCCAAAACAGCGAGCGAGTGCTCTACGAGTAATACATACATAATAAAGGAAACTAAAATTAATAAATTACCATGTTTTGTCTACATTGTTTCCATTAACTGTGCTCAAAGGCTACAAGGAGATTACAAAAATTAATAAATTTACTGCTCATATCACTGGTAATATTAGCGAAGATGCTCGACATTCCAGGCGTAGTGTATCAATTCCCCGTTTAGTATGTCCCTGGACATACAACGCTCTCAACTTGGTATGGACCCTCCCAGTTAGTTCCCAGAACTCCCATACCGGGATCTTGGGTGGCTAAGAAGACTCTTCGCAACACCAGATCTTTGACCCAAACTTTCTATCCTTCACTTTAGAGTTGAAATATCTAGCTGATTTCTGTTGGTAGGATGCTACTCGAAGCTGAGAAGCTTCACGAAGCTCCTCCACAGGTCTAGGGACTCTCGAAGTAAAGCGTGGTTTGTGGTCGAATCATACGTGTCCTATTGGTCCATGGAGATTTCTACCTCAAATGGGAGCATGGCCTCATATCCCATAGGACATAGAATATGGCGAGTGGCTAGTGGCTAGTGGAGGTCCTGGCAGTGGAGCAGTAACTCCAAAATGCCCTAGGCAACTCCTTGGGCCAAGCGCCTTTCGCCTGTTCAAGCCTTTTCTTCCAGGTGGCCTTGAGCATCCTGTTGACTGCTTCCACCTGCCCATTTGTCTGCAGGTGGGCCACAGAGGAAAAGCTCTTCATAACTTTGTGCCACTAACAGAAGTCTGTGAACACCTGGCTGTCAATCTGCAAGCCGTTGTCGGAGACTATCTTCCTCAGGAGCCCGTAACGACAAATGATGGTCTTGATGACGAAGTCTAGTGACTTCTTGGAAGTGATTGTGGTGGGTGGCTCGGCCTCAACCCACTTCATGAAGTAGTCAACCGCCACTATGGAATACTTTAGTCCTCCCTTTCCCGTGGGCAATGACCCGATAAGATCAATGCCCCAGATCGCAAAGGGCCAAGGACTGGTCATTTGGGTGAGCTCATTTGGAGGAGCTCGAGGTATATTGGTGAAGTGCTGACACTTGTCAAACTTCTTGACATAGTCATCGTGTCTCCGTTCATGGTGGGCCAAAAGTATCCTTGTCTCAAGATCATTTTGGCGAGGCTCTGCCCTCAGCGTGGTCTTCGCAAAAGCACTCATGCACTTCTTGGAGTATTAGATTGGCTTATTGACTGGACACACATCGGAGCAAGGGCAACGAATATCCTCACCTATATAGTTTATTGTCCATGATAACATACCATGGCACCTGGTAAATCCACATCCGAGCTGCTTTCTTATCTTGCGGTAATTCCCCAGAGACAAGATATTTCACTATGGGCTCCATCCAACCATCCTTTGGTTGGACTGCTTCCACGCCCTAGGGAGCTTAGATGCTCGAACCAGCCAAGTAGTCAATGGGGACAACATTGATCAGTTTAGTATCCCTGGTGGTTGCAAGCTTGGCCAGGGCATCAGCGTTAGAGTTTTGTTCCTGTGACACTTGTCTAATGGTGAATTTTTTGAAGCTGTGTAGCATTTTTGTGGCCATCGCCAAGTAAGGGGCCATTTTTGTCCTCCAGGTCTGGTACTCCCCGAGTACCTGATTAACTACTAGCAATGAGTCACTGAAAAATCTCGAGGCTCTCGACCTTGAGCTCAAGTGCTACTCGAAGCCCAGCAATAAGTGCCTCATACTCTGCTTCATTGTTTGAGGTATCAAACCCAAATCTCAAAGCGCTATGAACCTTGTGCCCCTCGGGGGATACCAAAATGAGGCCTGCTCTGGCACCATTTTCATTCAATGATCCATCTACATATAGCTTTCGCGTGTACCAAACCACCGCGGCATCCCCAGGTCTATCATGGTTTCCGGTGCACTCGGCGATGAAATCTGCAAGTTTCTCTCCCTTTGTGGTAGCCCTCGGGTGGTAAGTGTTGTCAAACTGACTAAGTTCGATCGATTACTTCAGGAGTCTACCGGATGACTTTGGCTTTTGGAGGACCTGCCATAAGGGATGGCTCATGAGGACCTTGATGGGATGCGCCTGTAAATAAAGCCTTAGCTTCTCAGAAGCTATCATTAGGAAAAAGGTTAGCTTCTCCATGAGCGGGTATCTGGACTCCGCGCCGAGGAATCTTTTTCTTACATAGTACATGGCGTGTTGGATGCAACCTTCCTCGCGTACCAAGGAAGCACTAATGGCATTCTCTGAGATAGTCATGTAGAGCAGGAGGGGCTCTCCCTCTACGCGATTCGACAAGAAAGTGTGGGGAAAACTTATACAGGATCTATATTTATTTTCATGTATATGTAATAACGCCGAGGAGTCTTTTGCTTACATAGTACATGGGGTGTTGGATGCAACCTTCCTCGCGTACCAAGGCAGCACTGATGGCATTCTCTGAGACAATCATGTAGAGCAGGAGGGGCTCTCCATCTACAAGATTCGACAAGAAAGTGTTGGGAAAACTTATACAGGATCTTTATTTATTTCCATGTATATCTAATATCAAACAAATTAATACGAGATAGCCTAAAACATGTTTCTAAAATTGAATTCAAAGAGAAACAATGAATATAATACTTACAGTATACGCAGCGGAATTAAAGAGTCCTTCCTTCAGTTTATCTAACTCTTGAATCCTTTCTGTTGCAGAGTATTATCAAGAAACTGAACCGATCTTCTATTTTCTTCACAGTCTTCCAATGTATCCTTAGAATCACCTAGACTAGTGTGGATAATTCTCAACACATGAGATAGATATATAGAGAAGAAGAGAAATAACAAAGAGGCTTAGAAAATGAGTTGTGTTTAGAGAGAATCTAAAACTATCAGAAAACTAGTGATTGAACTTATCTGTCGTCTCATAAATCTTTTTTTTTATGACTTCTCTCTAAGCACTCCTTTTATAGACTCAATTAGGTCATTTAATTTAATTAAAAAATCAATAAAATAATAGTCATTTTAAAGCCCTAGGTCAAAATTATCATGGGCTTTAGGCCCGTGAAATTTCTCATTTGATTATAAGCCCATTGGACTTAAAATCAAGGCCTGTATTATTTTTTATTGATTTAATTAATTAAATAATTATTTAAATCCTTTATCAAATTAATTATTTATAATTTGAACCTTGATTTAAATTTATTTATTAATTTAGATACCAATTTATCTTAATTAATAAATCTACCTTAATTTCTCTTTTCTTCTCAAAGTTACATAACTCTATGAAACTATCCAAAATTGACTTGGTCAACTTTGATAATTCTAATTGATAATTAAATCAATTAATTGAGACTATCTAGATGATTTTATCCAAGGTACAATGGGGACCATGTGCCTATGAAATCAAGCTCCAATAAGTTATCATAAATCTAACAAATAAATTTACTAACTTATTAATTCCTCGTGACTCCACTATAGACTCGGAATTGTACTTTTGAATTCATAGAACGCTCTATAACAAATATAGATACGCTATTAATTATCCATTGTTACAACTACAATTGTCACTCAATCCTCTATAGGTGGTCTACAATGAGATAGGACTAAAATACCGTTTTACCCCTCATTGTATTTTATCCTTAAAATACTTAATTCCTTGTAAATGATATTTCAGTAAACTAATTTAATTACTAAAATGAGAACTCTATAATTTAACACCTTGAACAAAACTAAAAGGAAACCATCATTTCACTTCTTCATCAGAAGCTATATATGTTCATATCTATGATTAACACTCCCACTCAATTATACTACCGAGTTCCGAAGATGTAAGTATGGGCTAGTCCGTAGGGTAAGTTGGTAACGAACAAGTCAAAGAACTCAAATAATACAATCAGTTAGAATACTAACCACTCAGAATTGAGATTGAATTGACCTATGGTCAACTATATGATATGACTAGAATAGACAATAACGGTGTGTTTACTTATCTTATCAACTGTCAATATCGGTCTAGTCCAATGTAACAAATACATCTGATCTTATCTACTTTGCTAATGTTCTATAAAGAACATAACACTGTGATGTGTAAGTAGATCATATCGTAGATTGGCAAGTCAGTGTAAATCATGTACACTGACTAATCTTAGGACTAACTTATTTTGAACATATAATCATATTTATATTCCACTGTGATTACGTCACTATAAATAAGATTAGCTATATGCTCGGGATTTAATAGAAGTTTATATTAAACAAATAATCATGAAAATAAAACATGTGAGCAAAGTGATTGACCAAGTCAAAAAATGATTTCTATTCTTTGATTGATAATAAAATGATATTACAAAGAATTAGGGTTTTAATTAAGGCATAAAACTCCAACAAACTCTCACTTGCACTAATTGAAACTAATGCCTTAATTCTACTAATCCAATTTCCTTGATATGCTTATCAAACGTAGATTCTGGTAGTGTCTTTGTAAATGGATCCATAAGATTGTCTTCAGTTGCAATCTTCATATCCTTCACATCTCCCCTGGCCACATATTCTTGAATAATGTGATACTTCCTTTCTATATGCTTACCCCTCTTATGACTTCGAGGTTCTTTCGAGTTGGCTATCGCTCCTGTATTGTCACAAAACACACACAAGCGGTTTATCTATTTCTGGAATAACACCAAGATCTGAATAGAACTTCTTTACCCAGACTATTTCCTTAGATGCTTTAGATGTGGCTATGTACTCAGCCGCCATGGTTGAATCTGAGATTGCAGACTACTTTATGCTTCTCCAAATCACAGCTCCACCCCCAAAAGTAAACACCATTCCAGAAGTAGACTTCCTGTCATTGACATCAGTCTAAAAATCTGAATCGGTGTAGCTTACAGGGTTCAGAACACCACCCTTGTAGAATAACATATAATCCCTAGTTCGTCTCAAATACTTCAGGTTATGCTTAACTGCTATCCAATGTTCCGGTCCTAGGTTTGACTGATACCTGCTCACTACTCCCACTGCATAGCAGATATCTGGTCTAGTACACAACATGGCATACATAAGACTTCCAACTGCAAATGCGTAAGGAACTTTTCACATTCCATCTTCCTCTTCAGGAGTCTGGGGAGACTGCTTCTTTGAAAGATGAATTCCATGGCGGGACGGTAGACACCCTTTCTTGGAATTTGTCATTGAGAAACGTTCAAGCACTTTATCTATGTAAGCTGCTTGAGATAGAGCTAAGAGTCTGTTATTTCTATCCCTGATGATCTGGATAGCTAGAACATAACTTGCTTCACCCAAATCCTTCATCTGGAATTGAGTGCTCAGCCAATTCTTCACATCTGATAATTTCTTAACATTGTTTCCAATGAGTAAGATATCATCTACATAAAGAACCAAGAATACCACTATTTGATTTGCCTTCAGTTGGTAAACACAGGGCTCATCAATATTTTGTTCAAAACCATAGGTTTTGATTATTTCATCAAACCTAAGATTCCAGGAATGAGAAGCTTGCTTAAGTCCATAGATGGACCTATTCAACTTGCAAACTTTTCCTTCTTGTCCAGCTACTTTAAATCCTTTTGGCTAATCCATATAAATGACTTCGTCAAGCTTTCCATTAAGAAAAGTTGTCTTGACGTCCATTTTCCAGATCTCATAGTCGAGAGCGGCTGCTATGGATAGGAGGATGCAAATGGATTTGAGCATGGCTACCGGACTAAAAGTTTCCTCATAGTCCACACATTCTCTTTGGGGATAACCCTTTGCCACTAATCGAGCTTTATAAGTCTCGATATTTCCATCAACACCTCGTTTCTTCTTGTAGATCCACTTGGACCCAATGGCCCTAAAGTCACTAGGTGCTTCCACAAGATCCCAGATGGAATTTGAGTACATGGACTCCATTTCCTGTTTCATGGATTCGAGCCATAGTTCCTTTTCAGGGCTAGCCATTGCCTGTTTGAAAGACAACAGATCATCATCACTAGTGTCACCAACAACCATTTTGGTTTCATCATCCAAATCATAGCGAATTGGGTTCCTAGAAACCCTCCCACTACAACGAGGCTCCGTGACTGTTTGCTCAGGAACAGTGGTACTTTCCTCATTTAAATCAACTTGCGTCAGTTGGACATGAAGAATGGTAATTTCATCATCAACTTGCGTCGATGACAATGGAACATTGGTTGGAGTCAATTCTTTAACCATCTCCTCTAAAACTACTTTGTTGCAAGGTTTAAAGTATTGGACATAGTCATTTTCCATAAAAGTAGCATTTGTAGAAGTAAACACTTTCTTTTCTGAATGACAATAGAAAAGTCCACCCCGAGTACCTTTTAGGATAGCCAACAAACATGAAAACTTCAGTTCGCGGTTCCAGCTTTCCCTCCTTTTTCCTCAGGACGTGGGAAGGACACCCCCAGATTCTATAATGACGTAAACTAGGTTCACGACCATTCCATCGTTCTAAAGGTGTTTTGGGGATTGATTTAGACGGCACGACATTGAGAATTTCATTCGTGGTTTCAATTGCATGTCCCCAGAATGAAATTGGTAGAGTTGAGTAACTAAGCATGCATCTAACCATTTCCAATAAAGTTATGTTCCGGCGTTCCGCTACACCATTTTGTTGCAGAGTACCTGGGGCAGTAAGTTGTGATAAAATCCCAAGTTTAGTTAAATGATCTTGGAACTGCATATCCAAATACTCTCCACCCCTATCAGATCGCAAGATCTTTAACCTTTTACCTAATTGGTTCTGAGCCATTGCTGGGAATTCCTGAAACTTTGAAAATGTTTCTGATTTCCTATGCATTAGGTAAAGACATGAGTATCTAGAGTAATCGTCAATGAAAGTGAGAAAATACTCAAAACCACCCCTGGCTTGTACATTCAAAGGTCCACAAACATCTGAATGCACAAGACCAAGTGGTTCTTTGGCCCTATCACCCTTTGCAGAGAATGGACACTTTGTCAGTTTGCCTTCTAGACAAGATTCACAGACAGGTAATTCACCTAAGGTAAGTTCCCTCAAAAGTTCGTCCTTTGTAAGTCTTTGAATCCTATCATAGCCAATGTGACCTAGTCTCAAGTGCCATAAATACATCATATTATCGTTATCGGTCTTTTGTCATTTATTGGTCCTAGGTTTAACTACTTTGAATAAATCATTATTAAGAGCGAGGGGTTCGTTAGGTCACAGAATATAATGCCCATTTTCCAAACATGCAATACACAATTGTGATCCATTGAAAGAAATAGATATATTAGAACTTGTGAAAGTCATAACAAATCGTTCCAATTGCAACATGGAAACTAAAATTAAATTTCTACTAAAATCCGGAATCAAAATTATATCATTTAAAATTAAAAATTTATTTCTGAACTTCAGACGAGCTCTTCCTCTAGCTTGGACCGCAACGAACGCTCCATTCCCAACTCAAAGCTTTAAGCCGCCTTCGTCCACTTCCTCCCACGATTCAAGAACCTATAAAGAGTTGTAAACATGGTTGGTAGATCCAGAATCAATAATCCAAACGGATTTATCATTCTCTAAAACACATGTTTCTAAGATAAATGAACTATAATCATTACCTTTGTTTTTAGCTGCTAGAAACTTGGGGCAATCCTGTTTCCAATGCCCCTTCTCTTTGCAGTGAAAACACTTACCTTTACCTTGCTTGTTTCTTGTTCTTCCCTTTAGGCGTCTGTGCACTTGGTTGTGCACTCGTCTTTGTAGCCTTTGCAGGCTTGGGGTTTTTGTTTTGTCCACCTTTCCTCTTGTTTCCAGCTTTCGAAGATGAAGCTTGGTTAGCTTCAGTCTTAGCTGGATCAGCAGCAACAACAATAGTCTTATTTTCTCCTCCTTTACTAGGACCCACGATAGGCTAAAAAATTTGAAGCTCGTTCATGAGATGCGTCAGACCATAGTTGAGTTGATCACGAACGTGCAGACACGATGTCATTCGAGCATTTACGGTGTCTTCATGTATGTGCGGAGACGGTGCTATCCAAGCATTTACGGTGCTATCACGAGCATTGATGGTGCCATCATGAACGTGCGGACATAAAGCTCGTTCTGGTGATTCCTCAATCATGATGAACTCGAAGTTGTCACCAATCAACTCTATGTTGATATTCTGCTTCCAATTAAGGAAGTTTTCTCCAGTGAGTTTCTCCATCGAAAGTTGAGAAAGGACGGAGGAGACACTACTTAACTTAAAACTACAAATTATCAATAAAATAGAAATCAATTACATTTGCTCAATAAAACTTCTATTCACACAAATTTCAAGAAATAGCACAACATATACCAAAATGTGTAAGATATGAGAAAAAAATACCAAAAACAATCATATCTCTATTTCTTTAGGTTTTTAACTAATCTATGATATCCTTGTCCCGGTTGGCGAGAGTTAAAAATACCACTAGTTAAATAGAGTTGTAAACTCATTTAATAATGGACACCACTATTAACAACCTACTATTCGATCAAAATAAGAAAACAAAATCTCTTATTTTATGAGCTAAGCCCACGGTTTCGATGATCATAGATTTAGTCCTAGTAGTCACCATAGGGGTGAGTCTAGTAGAATTTGACCTATAATTATCTATCTTTTGAAATTTAACCTTGCCAAAATAACTAATGAACACCTTCCGTAGGGGGACGAATCAAAGCGCCTTGAGGCCCCATTAAGTTATTGGCTATGTTAAACCAACAGTGGAGATCGAATAAAATTCTTAAAATAAGCACATTATTAAATTAAGATAGTATTTTTATTATTTATTTTTAGAAAATTAATGACTATGGTTTTAAAAATAAATAATAAACAGATTAAATTTTTAAAACCAAAATCCTATAATTTCCTATTAATTCTAAAGTGTCACATTGAAACAAATTCAATTAATTTAGAATTAATTTGTTGCTAATCAATATTTAGGTTCAACTAATATAATGAACCTATACAATTAAGTCCAACTCAGGTAAATGAGCCTTAACAATTGGGCTTGTATGGAGGAGGGCTGGGTCCAGTATGCCGTTCCCACTACAAAGGCCCCTATCTTCCATACAAGGTCCAAAAGACAAGAATTTACACATTCGTTTTATTAATTGTTATTAATTGATTAGGCTCACTATAGTCATGCAAAGCAAATGGGCCTTCACAAGTGGAATCACCCACAAGAGAGAAATTTAAACTTTACATTTTCTAATGGGCCCAAATAAAAC
The DNA here is from genome assembly GCF_963169125.1 of Humulus lupulus. Lineage (NCBI taxonomy): Eukaryota > Viridiplantae > Streptophyta > Magnoliopsida > Rosales > Cannabaceae > Humulus > Humulus lupulus. Next base: position 95,765,578 of record NC_084795.1, on the reverse strand, counting down.
ATATCATTTTATGAATATTTTATTTGGCAAAATACCATATATCTAACAAACATATGGGCCACTATATGCATCTTAGCCTAATTGCAAAAATACCACATATAGTGCAAACATACATGTTATAATTGGATGGGCCTAATCATGTTACTATATGAGCAATTCTATGAATTTATACAAAAATACCACAATTAATTTCATTTGCAAAAATACCACAATTAATTATCTAGAATTTTTCAAAAAAAATTCAAATTAATTAAATTTTTACAAAAATAAGTCAATTTAAATGAAATTTATCAACAATTAACAATAGTTAATTTAAATTTCATTTATCAACAATCAACTTGGTTTTAGGTTAATTTGAAAAAAAATATTAATTTAATTTAAATATGATTTATCAACAATTAACCAAAGTTAATTTAAATCTCATTTATTAAAAAAATATTTTATTAATTGGTTGAAAAAATATGATATTTTTCAAAATTTAACTAATTTTAAAATTTAAAATCAATATCTTAACTATTTTCAAAAAATATCTTGTGTTGTTATAACTATTAGCTAATATTTTAACCATTTTAAAAAATAAAATATAAATAGTTCTAACAACCCTAAAATATCTCAAATCAGTTAATCAAATTCAAATATCCATAAAATATCTAACTAACACTATTCAAATTTCAAATAATTTAAATATTAAAAACTATAGAATAAAAAGATATTTATATTTTCAAATAAAGATTTAATAAAAAAATCAAGAATTTAAATGAAAATATCTCAAATATCTGATATCATAATTCTAATATTTTAATATATTAAAAGATTTAAAATTAAGTTGTTAGTCTATTTTTAAATTTGAATTTGAATCTTTGTAGAAAATATTTAATTATTTAAATTTAAACTAACAAAAATATCTGATTTAAAAATCAATTTTAAATGATAAAACAAAAAGATATTTTTGGTTTTGATTATAAATAATTTATTTCCACAAATTTTATTTTTCTTTAATTTAAATTTTTTTTGGATGAATAGTACCCGTGGGTACTGTTCACCTAGTGGCTGGTGCGCATGGGCGCGCGCGGGGCGTGGCGCGCGTGCACATGGCAGCCAAGCAAAAAATTTCGAATTTTTTTTTTGTGTGCAATTTTTCAAACCAAAACAATTTTCTAATTCATTTTTAACATGTTTTACACAAAATAAAGCATATATAAAATTAATATCATAGAAAACACAACAAAATAACCTAAAAATTGCTAAAAATCACATAAAATCAATATGCTTCCTAAAAACATGAAAACCATCCAATTATTCAAACATATCAAATAATCCAATTTTAAACATGTTCATGCATGAAAATAAAGATTACCAAAGGCTCTGAAGCCAGTTGTTAGGAAAACTTATACATGATCTTTATTTAATTTCATGTATATCTAATATTAAACAAATTAATACGAGATAGCCTAAAACATGTTTCTAAAGTTGAATTCAAAGAGAAACAATGAATAGAATACTTACAGTATACGCAGCGGAATTAAAGAGTCCTTCCTTCAGTTTCTCTAACTCTTGAATCCTTTCTGTCGCAGAGTATTATCAAGAAACTGAACCGATCTTCTATTTTCTTCAAAGTCTTCCAATGTATCCTTAGAATCACCTAGACTAGTGTGGATAATTCTCAACACATGAGATAGATATAGAGAGAAGAAGAGAAATAAAAAAGAGACTTAGAAAAGGACTTGTGTTTAGAGAGAATCTAAAGCTATCAGAAAACTAGTGATTAAACTTATATGTCGTCTCATAAATCTTTTTTTTATGACTTCTCTCTAAACACTCCTTTTATAGACTCAATTAGGCCATTTAATTTAACTAAAAAATCAATAAAATAATAGCCATTTTAAAGCCCTAGGTTGAAATTATAATGGGCTTTAGGCCCGTGAAATTTCTCATTTGATTATAAGCCCATTGGACTTAAAATGAAGACCTATATTATTTTCTATTGATTTAATTAATTAAATAATTATTTAAATACTTTATCAAATTAATTATTTATAATTTGAACCTTTATTTAAATTTATTTATTAATTTAGATACCAATTTATCTTAATTAATAAATCTGCCTTAATTTCTCTTTTCTTTTCAAAGTTACATAACTCTGTGAAACTATCCAAAATAGACCTGGTCAACTTTGATAATTATAATTGATAATTAAATCAATTGATTGAGACTATCTAGATGATTTTATCCAAGGTACAATGGGGACCATGGGCATATGAAATCAAGCTCCAATAAGTTATCACAAATCTAACAAATAAATTTACTAACTTATTAATTCCTCGTGACTCTACTATAGACTCGGAATTGCACTCTTGAATTCATAGAACACTCTATAACAAATATAGATACAATCTTAATTATCCATTATTACAACCACAATTGTCACTCAATCCTCTATAGATGGTCTACAATGAGATATGACTAAAATACTGTTTTACCCCTCATTGTATTTTATCCTTAAAACACTTAGTTCCTTGTAAATGATATTTCAGTAAATTGATTTAATTACTGAAATGAGATCTCTATAATTTAACACATTGAACCAAACTAAAAGGTAACCATCATTTCACTTCTTCATCAGAAGCTATAGATGTTCATATCTATGATTAACACTCCCACTCAATTATACTACCGAGTTCCCAAGATGTAAGTATGGGCTAGTCCGTAGGGTAAGCTGGTAACGAACAAGTCAGAGAACTCAAATAATACAACCAGTTAGAATACTAACCACTCAAAATTGAGATTGAATTGACCTATGATCAACTATATGATATGAATAGAATAGATAATAACGGTATGTTTACTTATCTTATCAACTGTCAATATCAGTCCAGTCCAATTTAACAAATACATCCGATCTTATCTAATTTGCTAATGTTCTATAAAGAACATAACACTATAATGTGTAAGTAGATCAACATATAATCATATTTATATTCCATTGTGATTACGTCACCAAAAATAAGATTAGCTATATGCTCGGGATTTAATAGAATTTTATATTAAACAAATAATCATAAAAATAAAACATGTGAGCAAAGTGATTGACCAATTCAATAAATGATTTCTATTCTTTTATTGATAATAAAATGATATTATAAAGAATTAGGGTTTTAATTAGGGCATAAAACCCCAACAGAAAGGTGGGTTTTCCATGTGCGCCTTCAGCTGTTGGAACGCATGTTCCCATTCCTCCGTCCATTCAAACTTTCAACCTCCTTGGAGTATGTTGAAGAATGAGATGCACTTGTCAGCTGCCTTGGAAACGAAGTGACTCAGGGTAGTTATCCTCCCAGTGAGGCTCTGAACATCCTTATACTTTCGGGGAAATTGCATATCAACCAGGGCTTTGATCTTCTTTGGGTTTTCCTCTATCCCTTGAGCACTGCAATAAACCCCAGGAACTTCTCGGAGGAAACGCCAAAAGTGCACTTCTAGGGATTCAATTTCATCCAAAACCTGCAAAGTACTGAAAACACTTATGCTAGGTCCTTTACGTGGTTTGGGGCTATTCTAGACTTGACAAGCATGTCGTCTACATAAACCTCCATGTTCCGTCCCAACTGCTCCTTGAGCATATGGTTCACAAGCCTTTGGTAGGGGGCACCAGCATTCTTCAGATCGTAGGGCATCACTTTATAGTAGTAAACTCTTATCAGTTCGAAAGCTGGTGTGTTCTTGATCCGCGACATGCATGTAAATATGGTTATAACCCGAGTACGTGTCCATGAAGGACAAGAGCGCGGACCCGGAAGTGGCGTTGACCATCTGATCTATTTTTGGTAGCGCGAAATAGTATTTAGGGCAAGCCTTGTTAAGGTCAGAGAAGTCTATGCAGGTCCTCCAGGTGCCATTTTGCTTGGGCACGAGGACCGGATTGGTTACCCACTTGAGGTATTGGGCAACTCGAATGAATCCATTTGCGAGTAGCTTGTCTACCTCTTCCTTTAAGGCTCCCGCCCTGGTCTGGTCAAACGTTCTCCGCTTTTGCTAAATCAGAGTGACGTTCGAATCGACATTCAAGGCATGACAAATGATATTTGGGTCAATGCCAGTCATGTCGGAGTGTGACCAAGCGAAAACGTCCTGATTTCCCCAGAGAAAGCCCACCAGTGCTTCTTAGACTTCTGCCTTCAGATTCTTCCTGGCCTTGGTCTTCCTTTCGAGGATGGAGGCATCGAGGGCCACTTTCTTGGCTTCCTCCTTGGGCTCAATAGCCCTTTCTTCCTGAACCCATGGGTCCAACTTGTTGGTTTCATCGGCTCGAACAGCCCACACCTCCACCTTCTTGGGAAGAAGCTTATCATGGACCAACTCCTCTACTACCATTATTGGTTGCTTGAGGGACACATTGTAGCATTGCCTTGCCTTTTTTGGGTCTCCTCAGATTGTGCCAATCTCAGACTCCACGGGGAACTTCATGCACAAATGCTGAATGGAGGTGATCACCTCGAACTCCACTAAGGCCGGACACACCAAGATGGCGTTATACACTGAGGAGTAATCGACCACCACAAAGGTGCAGTACTTAAAAGCTTGGTGAGGCACCTCTCCAAGCATCAAGGGAAGCTTGATCTGGCCCATCGATATGAGACCTTCCCCCGAGAACCCATATAGAGTTGAGGTGCGCAGGGACAAGTCGCTTGTGGTCAACCCGATCTTCTCGAAGGCTGACTTGAATAGGAGGTTCACTAAACTCCCATTGTCCACTAGGATCGGAGCCACCATCTTATTGGAAACTTGGCTCTCGATCACCAAAGGTTCGTGGTGTGGAAAGTGCACTCTCCAAGCATCTTCCTCGAAGAATGTGATGATTTGGTCGGTCATCCTTGGCATCTGGGCCGGCAATTGAGCTAATGCCAACACTTCATCATCATGGTTTAAGGCTCGCACATACTTATTTTGTGAGCTTTTGGAGGTGCCCCCCAAGTGGGGTCCTCCGGAGATGGTCCCCACTTTCCCATTCACTAGGGGAGGTCCATGGACTATTTGTTGCTACAGGACGGTAGGCACCGTACCCGGAGCCTAGGGAGCAGCAGGTTGTGCAGGTGTTCCCCCGACCAGGGCCTGAGCCTGGCATTCTCCATCCCAAGCATACTGGTGGAGATGTCCCAGTTTGATGAGGCTCTCGATCTTATCCTTGAGTTGGCGACAATCATTTGTGTGGTGCCCCACATCTTTATGAAAAAGGAAAAATTTATTGGGATCTCATCTTTCCTTGTCCCTTCGAATGGGTTGTGGCTTCCGGTAATGGACACCTTGTTCTATGGCCATGAAGATGTTCTCCCAAGAATCCACTAAGTAAGTGCACTCAAAGTACTGGGAGACGTACTTCTCGTCGGGGGCAGCTCCCTGTCCTATCTGCACTGTTCTGTTTCCCTTGGGCTTTCTACCCTTGCCTTTACCCACGCGTCTACTGCTGCTGGGGGTCCGGCTAGGTGCGGTGGACTAGGATCGAGCAACAACTCCAGCACTAAATGCATGCTGATAAGCACTGTATCTAGTGGACACTACTCCATATCCCATGGGAGCTGCATCGAAACCAGTGAGTGGCATGGCACTAAAGCTAGCTGGCGGAACCATTGGACTAGATTGGGCTCCCGCCACACTTGGTTGGACAGGAGCATATGGTGGATACTGGGTCCCTGAAGCCACAGGGCCTGGTGTCGTTAGAGCGGGAAAGGTGACGGGCCCCCCAAATGCTCCGATTTGGGCGTCTTCTCAAATGATATACTCTTGTGCTTGACGAATGAAGTCGTCGATCCTTCACCATCCTCTCCGCTGGAGGTCATCCCACAACAGGGAACCTGCATGGATACCAACCTGTAAGGCCATTAGGTGTTGGTCATTGTCGACCATCTTGGTCCTCGCAACATCCTCCTTGAAGTGCTTGATGTAAGCTTTGAGAGTCTCAAAGGGTCCCTGCTTTATGTTGGCCAACGCATTGACCTCAAAGCTCACATTCCGAGAAGCTATGAATTGTCTTCGAATGAAGGCGACAGTTGGTGCCACGAATGAATGGATCCTGGTCTGTGCTTCTTGAACCATTCATCTGCTGGTCCTGTCAAGGTTATCGGAATACATGACACTTGACATCTTTGGAGACGCGATGCACCGACATCAACCTACTGAACTTCGAAAGGTGGTCGGTGGGATCCATATTTCCATCATAGGACGTGATGGCAAGCATCTTGAAGCCTCGCAGTAACGTTGCTTCTACAATGTGAGGAGCACGTGGCTCCCTAACCTCGTCCTCCAAGTCAGAGTCATGGATCTGCCATCAGGCCATTCTGAGCATTATCCTCTTCAAGCTCTCTAACTCCGCGCGGAGGGGATCGCGATCTTGGTTGGCACTTTGTGCCGAGTTATCCCTCTTTCGGGCGTTGAGACTGTCCCAGAGGTCTAACTGGTCCTTCCTCTTGGGTTTGCGTCCGAAAGCCTTGTTACACCTACAAGCATTTAGGCCATCTCGTAGGTCAGATTTGGCTTTGAATCCACCACTGCCCTCAGGATATGCTACTTTTGTTTCCCCTTCAGACTCAATGTTTTCATTGTTAATCGAGATGCTGATGTCGCATTCTCGGTTAATGGAGAAGTTTCACCGATTGGCTCCTTGGCCATTGTTCCTGTGGTGTTAGCGAGGTGCTGGGGACATACCACCTCCAGGCATTGTGCGATCTGTATTGGCACGCCTGGGCAGAATGCCCTGGACTCCACCAGTGCTGACGACCTGGCAGTGTCCTCGGACACGTAGGCCTTTACCCTTACCAACTAGCCTTGGGGTCTGGTTATCTTCAGGGTTCTGACGAGCCTTCTTTTGTTTGGGATCAGGGTTTTCGTCGACCTTACCCTTGCTATGATCTTGTGGCACACATGGGGCTCCAACTCCAGCTGGGTGCACGGTGGCCATGCCAGCTGGCGGATCTCGCGCCACATCAGCCAGGTGCTCGGGAGGTACACCGACTGGGTCGACAGATGGCACTCCAACTGGGTGTAGATGTGGCACGCCAGCTTGTTGCCTAGTTGGTACTTTTCCATGGGGGTCCACTCGCAACCCTTGGGTCGCCAGAGTAGCCCTCATGGCGTTAATCAGTTCCTGTAGGGAGACTATATTACCCTCTTGGGTGTCGAGTTTCTGCTACTGAGTGGCCACCTGATCACAAAGTGCCATCACTTCTAGTGTCTCCTCCGCATCCATGGACTGAGGATACTCCTCCTCATAATACTCATTGTCTACGTCGTCATACTCGGCGTTTTTGTCGTAGTCTTCCACCATCTCAGGGAGGTCCTATGGGGACGGACGACTGTTTTCTCCTCCCTCAACTCCGGTTGGAGGAGCTGCATTGTCTGGTGCGTTTCACTGAGTGGTCACCATGGTTATGTTCGTCAAGCTTTCTTCACGCTCTCAATGAAAGTACCAAAATGTTGATCGCCTTTTTCGCTATCAACCTAATCTAAGAGTTTAAAGAAAATAATAGAAAAGAACACTAGGGTTTTACGTGATTCAAGATATAAAAGAGTCTTAGTTCATGATTCTCTGGTATTTAGTGAGCTTGAAGATTGTTTGAGCAAGCTTCAATGATAGTTCTCAGGCAGCGTATATATTGCACTAAGTTACAAGTTTCTCTCTCTAAAAATCTTAACCCTTTACAAGGAAATACCTCAACCCTATTTATAGAGGTTGGGGTTATTAATGTTAATCAAATATAATTAATACAAAATTCCCCCATTGTTGGGGTACTCTAAATAGAGACTACGACCCAGGCGGATTGCAGAAAGTTGTCTACCAACTTTATGGGAAACATGCCCTTGACGATGTCAGGGTGTGGCTGCACGTTTTCCCCATGTCAGACGGCGTAGTGGGAAATGCTGATTGTCGAGTGTACGACTTGACACCACTACTCGAGGATTTTCCAAAAGGTTTTCAGACGATCTTCTAGTGGCTCATATGTACAGTGACTGACACCTGACAACTATTCTAGGTTCCAAGGACAAAGACCTAGACATGGAGAACAACTAACTGAAGAAGGCGCGAGGATCTCACTTGGAGGCATCCACACCTCGAGGACGGACCTTGGCAGGGTGGCCTCCCTTGGAGACATCTGCATCTGGCTGGCTCGGGGTACCTAGAGTAGTTCACACCCCAAGAACATCGTACCTTGTCTAGTCGATAATTACTCATCACTGTCACGTGTCGATTGACGAAAACACAGACAACAATATAGATAAAAAGATTAATTTTCCAAATACCCCTTTGAAAATTATTAGTTGTTATAAAACAAAATGGTCTTTCATATTGAAGTTTAATTTTTTTTAAATGGCTGATAAATTTATTTTAGTTGCTATAATGTTAAAATTAGAATTTTTATAATTATAAAATTTCTTTGTAAATGTTAATTATTATTTTTATAGTTGTTATAGTTATAATCACTACAAATATGTACTCTTTAGTGACAACATTTTAGTAACAACATATATTTTGTGTGACTAAATGTCATTTTGTGTCCAACAAAAAATTTCCTATGATTAAAAAGTCATACTTTTGTCATTAATATAGTTTTAGTTACAACATGTTACTTTTAGTGATCAAGTTTGTTGTGATTAAAAATATATTTAGTGAAAACAAAGTGTAATTTTTGTGACTAATACTTTTAGCCACGGACTTTTTAGTGATGACATAAGTGAGATGATTTTTCTTTAGTTACAAATTTTTTACTTGTAGTCACAAATTTTATTGTGACTAAAACTAAGATTTTTTTTGTAGTGCCAATAAAAAATATTTTAATTTATTTATAAACTAAATTAATTTTTAATAATATTTTAAAGTAGCTAAATTAAATTTATAATTTAGTTTATAAAATTAAGTTGTGATTTTCAAAATTAATTATGTCAAATGATTATTTCTAAACCGATCATTTTCCAAATTCTGAGAAAATCTTTGGAAAATATTACATAACAAATTGAAACTAACAGGAGATATTTTCATGTGACTTAGTTCATTGAAATATATACTAGGATTTTGGGGTATGTAGATATATTCTAAATTCATGTGATCAATTTTGTATTATCATTTAACTTAATAAACATTTTTTATACTAACATCTCCATATCGAAACATAATGGATTATATATATATATATATAAAGAGTATATTTCATCTCTATAATTTAGAAAAGAATACATAAAACTCAAGAGAATTTGATCTTTAATATATCAAATTATAATTTTGTTGAAGTCATACATCAGTATTTTTTTCTCAAACCAGGAGAAAAACAGTATTTAACCATTCAAAATGATTGTAGATATTCTAATTTTATCATTATAACAAGTAAAAAAAACGCTTAATTTCTAATGTAGTAAATATTTTTTAACAAAAAGATCCTCAATTTTTTATATAAATAGGGGTGTCAATTCGTGTTATCATGTCGTGTTTCGAGTCAATACGATTTTGACACGACACGATTATATACTCAGCACGAATACCAAGGGTGTGCAAAAATCATCCAATCCAATTATAACCGACCTCTGAAAATTGGATATCTAATTATGATTGGATCAAATCGGATTACATTTTGAAGATCCAAATTGAATCAGATCGATTGTTGGATGATATATGCAAAAATCCAATAAAATTGAATCGATCCAATTATATATATTTAAAATATATTTATTTATTTATTTAAGATTATGTTTATAAATTATGTTGTATTCATATGATGTTGTATCATTTTGAACAAATTAGTCTTTCTATTTATAATATTATGAATTATATGAACAAATTAAGCTAAATCAATGCTAAAAAATATTTGATAGATCCAATCCGATCAAATACATAAGTAAGTGGACACATCCAAAATGGATAAAATTGATTTGATCCAATAGATAATTGGATCGGATTGAATAGACCTAAAAACATTGGATGTGATCCAATGAACACCCTTAACGAACATGACACGATTAAATCACGTGTCATAAAATATAAATATGAACACGACACGGTTATAAACATGTTAACTTGTGACACAACACATTTAATACAATATTTAAAACCTATTCAGGTCGTGTTAACCTTACATGATATGTGTATATTTTGGACATCTTTATAACTATTTAATCCACATAAATAAAATAAAAATGATAAACATGTTCAAACATATCATTTAAACCTATATAACACCTATTTATATGTTACATAGGTTTATTTTAACCCATGTAATAAACTCAAAATTAAAACATAAATATAATATTCAAAATATAAGATATCATATACTAAAATACAACATTATATAGTCATAAAATCTAAAAAATTAAGTATTATTTTGTTCTTTTAATTTTTAAATGAATGTAGTAAACATATCATAAATATATTAATAAATAGGTTAAGTTTAGGTTAACATAAGCTTAACTTATTTATGAACTATTTAGTAATTTATACTTAATCGTGTTAAATGAGTCAATTTTGAGTTTAGCGAATTAACTTGGTTTTAACATGAAATTTAATCGTATTTAATCGGGTTTAACCTATTTTGACTCATACATGTTTATACTAAACTCAAACCCACTAATTTCGTGTCGTTTTTTAATAGTGTTATCATGTCATGACATATATATTACCAGTCTTATTATATATATATATATATATTGTGGGATGGTGTTGAATACTCTCAATGGATGATCTATTTTATTTTTTCAAATATATCACCAAAACTTTACTTTTTCAATTTAAAATCAAATATTTACATTACACCGTACATAAGATTCTATATTTCTCATCTATATTCTCTATTTCATTTAAATATTATTTTTTTAATTATTAAAATACTAAAAATGGAAAGAGAAAGAAACAAAATAAAATATAATATAATTAATATAGAAAGAGAAAAAAATTAATAAAACAATTTTAATTCAATAAATAATTATCTAATACGTAAAGTAATACTATTTATTAAGGTAAAAAATATGTAAAATAACTTAAATTTAACCTATTTCTTGGGAGCTCATCTGGACCATATTCTATATATTGAGTGCTATTAACATTAGAAGCAAGTGCATATTTATTTTATCATTTAGATTTACTAGAGAACAATTGAAATAAATGGACAAACGATCACTAATTTTTTATTTTTTATTTTTTATAAAAAGGTATTAGAAGAGCCTGTGTTGTACGGACAACTAAGGGCATTCATTGCTTCTGTTGACGGCGCTCATGCATAGATCTATAAGACTATAATTCTATATAATATACAACATAGGTAGATTCTTTTTTCCTTTTCTTTTGACAATTTTACCCGTATTACCCTCACTGGGTCCTCTAGATTATGTTTGGTTACTTTCATAATTGGAAGGTGTGCACAGAAATAATATTATAAAAAGACAAAGTACGTCATCCGATAGGGATGGCTTCTATATATCTTCCGTGTAGTAGGGTAAATTTGACCTTGTCATGTACTTATTAGTTGATAATTAATTATTATTTTTATTATTTTTTTCCTCTTGAAGTGACAAATACAAAAGGTCTGGAAAGACAAACGCAAAGACAAAGGAAATAGATACAAATTAGCATCCACAAAAAAAGTCAGCAAAGCAGTAAAAACACATCATTTGGTGCATCTCTATATATTAAATATGAATTGTTGAAATTGCTCGATCGGTTAAGAATCACTAATCAAATTAAGGTCTTGAAAAGTATATTTTAAAGGCTAATTCTTACATTGAGACTAGATATGAGCAGAGCTTTGAACCAAGTTATTCTCGATCAATTAGTGTTGTCTTAGTTTACTTTACATGTATATATTAAAAATGGGAACTATGGAAAAGAAGAACACTAATATATAGAAAGAGAAATATTTAGGTAGCCACATTATTTTTAGGCATTCTACCAATTTTTAGAAAATTTCGAATAATTTATGGTGTCAAAATAAGAATTAAAATAGTGAGTTATATGCGAGTCTGATATTTTTTATATGCGTGAAAAATAGATTATTTGAATCATGATCTCAGCATTTTAAATTATTCAAAAAAAAAATTAAATTAATAGAATTGTGTCTGCTATAAATAATTATGTACGCCGTCATATAAAAAAAATTATATTATAATTTATCTAGACATCGAAAATAGAAAACACCTGATAGAGACAAAAAGTGATGTCCTACCTAAGAAGATTCGACACTATATAATTTGGTAATTTTTATAATTATTTTGTATAATAATTCCTTTCTAAAAATGATGTTCCTAATACACTTGATATTTGTCCGACACACTTGACACTTTGTCAAAAATTCTTCACATCCTACTAGTTCATTTTGTAGAAAATTACTAAAATATAATGCTATTATGCAAAATGATATGTATGCATGTCAATTATGCTCGAATGTATGTTTGGAATGTCATTTTGCAAATAGTAATTGTAACGCCCTACTTCCTTAGAACCGCTACTAAGTGAGTTTAAAACGTGCATTTAACTTGCTAATTGAGGTTTTATATCAAACAGGGTAACTAAGCCATAAACAGAGGATAACCTTTAGAAATAAATTCATTTCATTGAAAATCATAAAAGTTTAACACTTGGGATCCCAAAATACAGTTTAGAAACGTTTACAACATATAAACTGAACCAAGTCGACTAAACGACAAAATCTAGGTTTATTTACAAACATCTCCCAAATTCCACTGGCTGTGGCAGCCAGGCTAGCCAAACATGTACACGCCGCCTCATGCCTGCTACACTCGTGGTTGGTTGGCTTTCTCCTTACCCTTACCTGCACCACAGAGCATCTGTGAGCCGAAGCCCAGCAAGAAAACCCACAAACAGATAACATATGCAACACATATATCAAGCATATAACACAGGCCACCAATGGGCTAAACACATACGGTCTAGCCGTCCCAGGCGTTTACCAAGCCCTGGGTTCGCGGTCCACACCGTGAGGATATCCCAGGTATCCTTTAGGGACTCGCCCTGGCAACTCGCACTCCACGTGCTCAACGCTGCTCCCGGCCCCTTGCCGTACCCGGCCTTGCACTCAACGTGCCTAACGCCGTTCCCAGCCCTTCGCCATTCCCGGCCCCAGCCATTCTCAGCCTACACTGTTCTCGGCTCTTGCCGATCATTCACATAATAGCATACATAGCATAGCAAGAAAATACAGAATTCTAGCATACTCACCTAAAGGGCTACGCCCCGTAGTTCTAATATATTGGGCTCGGCCCTGCATACCAATTCTATTTCAACACATTGGGCTCAGCCCTGCACACAAGCTCTATGGGAACAAGGGGTTTCTTACCTGAGTCCCGAGCTCTCCGAGCACCGATGTCCCAAGCACAGTCCTCTAACTTGAGCCTCGCCAGAACCCTAGTCACAACACATTAACAATAACCATCCATTAAGTTCTAATCCAATAAATAACTTTGAGCCACAAACCTAACCTTCGGGACCTTGAATTCTATCAATCCGGGTGATAAAATCCATCCCGAGCCTTAACCATTGAGTTCCCAAGCCTAAACACTCTTAAAAAACACTAACTGGCACTAAGAGCCGCGACCCTACCCACAAGTGCCGCAGCTAGCCTCGAAACAGAGGCTAGCGTCTCCCTGGAGCACACATGGGCCGTGGCGCGCATCACCAAGCGTCGCGGCGCGCCTCAAGCAACTCGGCCTCCCATGGCCAGGCACGCACACGGGCCGCGGCGCGCCCCTCCTAGGGCCGTGGCCTTCGCCTCCAAACCCAGATTTCTCACCCTTTTCCCAGCGTTTTCTTCAAATCAATTCACCCAAAACTTAACTAACAGTCCCAGATTATCACCACAGAAGTTCTAACACATTCCCAATATCAAAACCCATCAAGAACCAGCTTCAAAACTCAACCAAACAATCAAGAACATCCCAACCATAGCTAACATGTAATCTCTAATAACCAGCAGAAGTTCTAGACATAATCTCTATAATTAAATCTTACCCTTGCTGAATTAAACCTCTGAACCAACTCCATATGCCCCAAGCTTCAAGCTCCCACTAAATTCCAGCTGCAATCCCTTAGCTTCAAGTTGTTTCCCAAAGTTTCCCTTGAGTTTGTCTTAGAGAGTGAAAGAGAGAAAAAGAGATAAGAACTATCCTCAGCTGAAAGAAAAGAGTAAGTGTCGGTTTCTTATGCTTCTACATAATTCTTCCTTTTTGTTTTATTCACTTAAGTCTATGTGGTTACCTCAAGGCTCGGGGTACCAAAACGTCCCCGAGGGCAAAATGGTAAATTTCCCCAATATTCTCGCCTAGACATTCTATAATCGAATATATCTCCAAATATTTACTTTCATGTCCCGATAATCCCATAACACCTAGTACCCAAATTACCCCTCGACTCGCCCCGAGTCAGAATCTCAACCCCGTTGTGACTCTCTGGCTAACCGCTCCCCAGGACTGTCTCGGATCGTGTTGCGCAAACATATCACATATATATCGCATTTATCACATTTATGCCCCTAATATCCAAACGGGGCCCACATGCACATTTAACTCAACCAACACATGCATTAATATCACATATTCACATAAATTCACATATTAGCACATTAATCCATTTATTGCCCTCCAGGCACACTAGTCAATGCCCTAAGCCCGATTAGCAAATTCAGGTCGTTACAGTAATAATAATAATAGCAATAATAATATCTGTTATGCAAAATAACTAACCCCTTGTTTACTAATGTGCCCTGATTAATCTTGCTGGTGTAGAAATTGTAGGTTTGGTGGGTTTCCTATTTCATTTTAGCCAAACAGATAAATAAAGAAAATATGAGGAAACTTATTGACTTTCACTTTTTTGCTCTTTGTTTATTCTTACTTACATATTTTAAACCTTAAAACATTGTTTACAAATGGGAAATAATAATTTCTATAACATTGCTATAAGATAATATGACATAATATTTGTGACGAGTAAATATAGATATGTAGGTGAGTAGTTGAAAGAAGAATGAAAGAACATATTATTAATAACAAAAACCTCGACACAAGAACGATAGGACAAAATTGTGAGCATAGACCTCAAAAAAAGCCATAACTCAGCCAAGAAACTTGATGATATACATACTTATATTGGAATTCTTATTTCCCAAAATACTTTGTAGTTTTCGAAATGAAAGGACGATTTAGACCAAAACTAAACATGCCTTTTATGTAGGAGTATCACTGTTACTGTACTAGTGAAATAATTATGAGCCAATGCGGAGACCATATATATAAATATATATATATATATATATTTATATATAAACAACCATGACCCAGCTGTGACCACGTATCCCTTCTCCACTCCATCCCCCATGTGCTTCCTTTATAGCCCATCTCTATCAAAGAATATATATGTCATAGACCCATACCCTATCCTTCTTTACTTTTGCTTCAAGTTTTATGTTTAGCTAAGAAAAAATGCTTAGGTTTTTTACTAGAGCACCCCTTATATAATTAAATTATAAGGAATAACCTAAATAAAAACAAATCTCAAATATTGTATTGTTGGAATATAAGAGCAACTCAAATGCTTGTTGCCAAAGTGTGGCTTGTTGACTTTCTCTGACAACCTACGAGATGAGACCCTCAACATTGGAGATGAGTCATGACTTTCAAAATTGAAGCAGTCGTTGCCTCTATCACACAACGGTGCTTCCCACTTTTATTTCTAATTTTTTTAATTATACATATATTTATATATATATCTATATATATATATAAAATGTAACGTTACACTCTTATAAGAAAAATGGTCCAAATTGTGACCTTTTTATTACCGTTATTTTTTTTTTGTTACACAATTTTTTTTCTTCTATAAATACTCATCCATTTCATTCATTTTTCACACTATTTCATACATTCTTTTTCAAAATTATCAATATCATAAATTTTCTTTTCTTACCAATAGATTCCCAAAATTCTCAAAATTCTACACATACCAACTCCCAACTCCCAAAATCCAAATTTTCAATATTACCAAGTTTTTTAAAATTCATCAAATTCTCAACATACTAACCCCCAAAATTCAAATTTTCAATATTCACAATTCAATCAAAATTTTCAAAATTATCCCTCTATTAATCCCCAAAATCCAAAATTTCAATATTCTTAATTTTACCAAAATTTTCCAAATTCTCAAGAATATCCCATGTCCTCTTACCCTTCCAAATTTTTGGCTCTTTTGAGACACCCCAACATGCTCCATTCTTCACACCAAGAAATTCACTACCATACGTCTTTCATACACATTCCCTACACCAACCTGAAATGGATTTAAGAAATTATAGGCCAGGTATGGAAAAGTCTAGTATTGATTTGAATTATGAAACGTCATCGACATCTGTCTCTGGAAACCCAACCTGAACATGGTGTTGAAGGGTTGGAAAGTGTAGTTATACACAATGAAGATGAATCAAGCCATAAAGGTAAAGTCAAATGGAGCAAGGAAGCAACTATACTTCTGATAAGTGGATATATGGCTCAATACATCTAAGGATGCCATCGTGGGGAATAACCAAACTTCTACAAATTTCTGGGCTCGGATCGCAGAATACTACAACACCAACCAAAAATGTGAGTAAACAAGAACTGGAAGGAAATGCAAAGACCATTGGAACAAGATGAATTGAAAGGTGGCACATTTCAATTCATGTTATAAGTGAGTACAACAAGCACATCACAGTGGTTGGTCTGATGATCAAATTCTTGAGAATGCACATCAAATGTATAAATCTGAAAATAACAACTCAAATTTTCTACTTGTAGACTGTTGGAGATTGCTAAAGGATGAGCCAAAATGGAATACAATGTACCAACCAAAAGGTTGTAAGAGAACAAAGGTGTTAGAATCAATGGCATATACTTCATCGTCCAATGCAGACATCAGTGATGATGAAGTATGTAAAGTGCGACCTACTGGCCAAAAGGCAGCAAAGAGATAAAAGGGAAGGAAAAAAATGACATGCATACTAGATTTATAGAGATTAATGAATGAAAAGCATCTGCATTGGAGAAATTGGTGGTGATAAAGGAGAAAGAGGCAGACGATAATAGGAATGACAAAATACATGGATTATCTCATCGTGGACACGTCGCATATGACTCCCGAGCCAAAGAAAGATCATGAAAATTTGTGTACTTATATTAAGACTAATATCCTAAAGTTGTAATTATTATGTATTTTTATCAATCGCATTATTATGTTTTATTTTATTTAAATAAAGTATCATTTTATTATTTAGTGAGTGAATTACGGCTATATTTTAACACCTATCTTTTAATGGCTACATTTTAACTGCTAAATTTTAACGACTATATTTTAATGGCTACATTTTAATGATTATATTTCAATGATTATATTTTAACGTCTATATATGTCATCATGTCTATAAATACCAAATTTCAATATTCCTTTTACTCAACTATCCATTCCATCCTTCATTTTACTCGGTCATTCATCTTTCATTCCCAAATATCATATATTCTAAGTTCGACAATGGATTCGCCAAATTCTTCGAATCCACATGACAATATGAGTCTAGACAATATCATTATTGCAGAGTGTATTGACGATCATGATGCTCAATATTTCAAAGATTTCATGGATGGGGGTAGCTCAATAAGGCAAGGAAGTAAGAGAGCTCACATTGATAGGGGTCATGAAGAAGGACACCAATGAACCGATGTATACATAATATCAATTTTGAAGAAGATTTAGAATGCGTAGACACGTATTCCTACACATAGTGCAAGAGCTCTAGAAAATCATTCAAAGTATTTCCAGATGAGGTTTGATGTAGTCGGTAGAAGGGGGCTTTCGCCATTACAGAAGTGCATTGCTGCTATGCGAATGTTGGCATAAGGAGCGCATGTCGACTACGTTGATGAGTATGTTCGAATTGGTAAAACAATTGCTATTGAATGCCTAGTCAATTTCGTTCGGGGAGTGAATGAGATTTTTGACACCGAATATTTGAGATGGCCCAATGCTGGGGCATTCGTCGCTTACTTCAAATAGGGGAGGTGCGTGGTTTTTCAGACATGTTGGGAAGCGTTGATTGTATGCATTGGGAATGGAAAAATTGTCCAGTTGCATGGAAAGACGAATATACGCGAGGTGATCACGGCAGGCCAACAATCATGCTTGAAGCAGTTGCGTCACACGATCTCTAGATATGGCATGCATTTTTTGGTGTTTTTGGATCCAAACATGTTCTCAGTATGTTAAATCAATCCCCATTATTCACTGACATCTTACAAGGGCAAGCTCTAAGAGTTGAGTTTATGATAAATGACACACAATACAACAAGGGGTACTATCTATCCAGAGTGTGGTACATTTGTTAAAACTATCCCACTGCCTCAAGGAGAGAAAAGAAAATTATTTGGTCAATGCCAAGAAGTGGTACGCAAAGATGTTGAGTGAGCATTCGAAGTACTTCAATCTCGCTTTGCTATTGTACGAGGACCAACATGGTTTTGGCAAATAGATGTTTTCAAAGATATTATGTATGCATGCATCATAATGCACAACATTATTGTCGAGGATGAAAGAGATGCATATGAGAGTTTGTTTCATTTTAATTATGATGAAGCACCCGCTGACACCCCAATGGTTGAAGTATTGCATGGACCTATTTCTGACTTCCCGGCATGCTTCAAAGAAATGTTGAAATTCATGACAAAAACATTCATCGCATTCTTCTAGCGAACTTGGTGGATCACATATGATCAAAATTTGAAAATTATTTTAATTAGATTTTTTTTAATTATGTTAGATTAATTAATTATGATTATGTCATTTTATAAGCTCTTTTAAATTTCATCTACTTAAATTTCATGTAATATTTATTAATATTAATATATAAATTAAAAAAATTTAGTGTGACAATATTTATAATTACAAAATAATATATTAAATAATAATATGTGGAACCATACAATTAAAATTATATTTTTGAATGATTTGAACATTTTAAGCAATTATTGGGGTAGTTAATAATGCAGCCACGCGTGTGCAGTCCATTTCTTTATACAACACTTTGACTTGAGTAGTTCATAGACATAATTAATGTCTCTAATATATAAAAGTTCATTTTTCACCATCCTTTTATTGTAGCTCAAGATAATTTTTGTAGGCAAACCAAACATATAAACGTACTTGAAGGTGATCAAGTCTGATATCTCTACTTGTAACATTATTTGTTTATTTTAACTCACATCCGTACATACTATTGTGGTCTGGTACAACTTTATTAATTTAGTGGTGCTTATAAATAATGGATTACCTTACTAATTAAGAAAGTGGGCTTAATTTGGGCCAGCATTATATGAGAAGCAGGACTTAATTATGTGATCAAAATGGTCGGGTATGTCTTCTGCATTAATAGATATGAGCAATTAAGAAATTCAGTAGTTTATATATATGTATATATATTTATAGGGAATTGGTGCGTGACGAAGTCTATTCCTTCCACATACGATCAATGAGTAGCTTAGAGTAATTTTATATAATTCATTAAAAAATTATTAATAAAAAAATATATCAAACCTATAAATAAGTCATATATACACGATACAAGTAATGTGTAATGCAAGCTTGCTTAGTTTTATTTATAGAATTTATTAATTTTTTTTATTAAATTCGTATGATTGTTAAATAAATTTCAAATAAATAAAAAATATTTGGTAAGTGTCATTTTCGCTATCAACCTAATTCGAGTGTTTAAAGAAAATAATGGAAAATAGCACAATGATTTTACGTGGTTCAGGCTATAAAAGAGCTCTAGTCCACGAGTCTCTATGGTATTTAGTGAGCTTAAAGCTTATTTGAGCAATCTTCAATGGTGGTTCTCATATAGCGTATATATTGCACTAATTAAGTTACAGAGTTTCTCTCTCTAAAATTCAGACCCTTTCCAAAGGAGATGTCCCAACCCTATTTATAGAGGCTGGGGTTATTAATGTCTATCATGTATTATTAATACAAATTTCCCCCATTATTGGGGTATTAATGATGAATTAATACAAAAAATGTTGCACTAAATAAAGACTATGACCCAGACGGATTGCACGGGGCTCATTACAGAAAGTTGTTTACCAGCTTTATGGGGAACATGCCTCTGATAGTGTCAGTATGTGGCTACACGTTTCTCCATGTTAGGCGGTGTAGTAGGAAATGTTGATTATTGAGTGTACGACTCGACACCACTACTTCAGGCTCTCCAAAAGGTTGTCAAATGATCTTTTGGTGGCTCATAGTCGCAGTGACTGACACTTGACAGCTCTTCTAGATCCTAAGGATAAAATCCTAAACCTGGAGGACAGCTGACTGAAGAAGGTGCGAGGACCTGTAAAATGGTTCTCAGGGCGTGGCCTCACCCTGAGACATCCACACCTCGAGGACCGACCTCGGGGGTTGGCCTCCCTTGGAGACATCCACGTCTAGCTAGTTCGGGGTACCTAAAGGAGTTCACACTCCGAGAACATCATGTCTTGTCTTTGTCGTTAATTACTCTTAATTGCGACATGTTTGGTGGTATAAACACGGACAACAATATTATATATAAAGGAATGACATAAACATATTAAAAGAAAAATTAAACAAAAACATTGTTTATGGTTTTTTTTAAAATTATATATAATATGATAATATTTTAGATCACAAACTACCATACTTAAGGCACTAACCATTCATGATATTATTCAAATTACACCTTAATGATTGGAGAATAAGATTTTTTATTCTTGATAGAAGATAAATGTTATTATAATTTCTTATGTAGTTAGACAGTCTACTATTTATATACATAAGACACATATATATAATATATTTATAATATTTATTGTTATTCAATATGAATATATATATATATATTTATATAGGTTAGATCAAATAAAAAAAATAACATGTTTTCTTTTTAAATATAAATGATAATTTTTTTAATAAAAATTAAGATTATTATTATATATTATTGTTATAATGATATTTTATAATATTTAAATTTATATTAATATAAGTATTAAATATCTAATTTTGTATTCAATATTATTATAATAATAATATTTTATAATATTTTTTTTATTAATTTTTTTTATAACATTTGAATTTATATTAATATAATTATTAAATATTTAGTCTTGTATATTATTATAATAACGATATTTTATAACATTAGAATTTAAATTTGAATTTATATTAATATAATTATTAAATATATAATATTGATATTTTATAATATTTGAATTTATATTAATATAATTAATAAATATATATTTTTCATAGTTTTTAAAAATATATTTCATTAAATATTTAGAATAATCTGTTAAAATTAAAAAAAATATATTAATACAAAAAATTTCGGTTATCTAGACATTTTTTATATAAAAGAGATATATTAATTATTCATATATTGTAAAATTACACCATTACATAAATGATTTATCGAAAGAAAGCACATCTTGAATACATATAAAATTTTAGTGTAAATTTTATGTCTTATAACATAGCTTTTGTAATACAAATAAAAAGTACAACCTTCAGTTTTTATTTATCTTTTGCACACAAATTATTATAATATAAAAATTAAAAGTACAATTAAACTAACATTACATTTTGTATAATTTATAAAACCTTGATGGTCAGCATAACTAATAGTATAGTGGAGTAGATGCGCTTATATAATTCCTAAACACTACAATCTGAACCAAAATTTATAAATACGGAAAATTAAAGTATAGAAGTAGATGCGAATTTATTATTCCTTAACCTTACAAACTGAACTAATATTAATAAACATTAACAAAAATTATCAAAACAAGGCTATTGAGAAAAATGGCAAAAAGTCATTTCAGTCACTCATTTTTTCAAACGATCTTCTTTTGATAATTTTATGCAAAATTACATATGTCTAGAACCCAAAAAAAGGTGTCGGAAATTTTGAAGGAACACTACAAGAAAAAGCCTCTAAAGCGACAACTTTTGTTGTCGTCGCTGCAGGTATATAGCGATGACATGTCGTCACCAAAACGACGTCGTTGTAGGTTCGTATGTGTAGCGGCCTACAGTGACGACAAAACACTGTCGTCGCAGTAGAAAATCCATTTTTTTCGGTTGGACTGGGATATTGCGACGGCATGTCGTCGTTGTAGGTGGTTACAAAATTTAAAAATTTGAATTTTAAAAACTCCAATAGCGACCACATGTCGTCGATGTAGGTCCGTCGACCGCAACATCTATAGCAACGACATATCGTCGCTGAAGAGTGAGTGGGTTTATATGCCTTCAGCGACGACATGTCGTTGCCGTAGGGTCACGAAATCTCAGATTTTCATGTTCAGCAACACCCTACGGCGACGAGTGTCGTCGCTGTAGGTATATAATTTAAAAAAAAAACTAATTAATTATATTAATTAAAATTTATTTATTTAAATAATAAAACTAATTTATTAATTAAATAATAAAACCAATTTAACAATATCCATAGTCTCCAAAATGTAAAAAATTAAAACATAAGTAACATTGTCTCTAAAATAAAAATAAAAACAACACAAAATATTAATAAGTTCAAAATAATAATATAATCAAACTAAATGTCATCTAAATCAATTCTATGTCGTCATCATCGTCGGGTTGTGGTGGTGGCTGTGGTGGTTATGGCTGTTGTGGTTGAAAGTTCGCCATCATGGACTATATCATATTTATGTCCAAGTTGACAAGCTGAAATTGCAGAGCTTAGATGTTTGGATTTGTAGCTTACAAAAATTGTTGCATTTGGTTGAAGTTGTTGTTCTGGGTCATAATGACTTGACTGAAGTGTTGAACCATGGACTGGGAAGCCTCAACTAGTACCATTGGAGGGCCGACTATGGTGGACGGAAATGGTGATGCCTCTGATTGTGAAGAGGATCTGGTGGCGCCTAAGGCAAAGGTACTAGTGCCCTTCAACTTGCGTCCAATACCTCGGTTGTGTCCACGACATTAACCAAGTACCTTTGATACGACTTATGTCTTATTGACAGTGACACTTCCAGCTGAAGATTCAAATTGAGATTGAGATTGTGTCTAGACTTCTTGCTGCAATGGATCCTGCAGTATAGAACCAAGAAAACTAAACTAATATACAAAACTTAGAAAGTTACTTACATATGCATCCTTAGCATTCGTATTCACCCATGCACGTGTCGGATGATTGTGCATGTCATGGAACGTATCAATAATGATGGGCAGTTCCTTAGTCTAAAGATTCATCTTTAGAAAACAAAATTTAACAAAATCTCAATTAAATATTGAAATTATTATTAAGATAACTTAAAATATTTCAAATTATCTATATATTTGTATTTACCTTCTTAAATCGAGCAGAAGCATAATAAGTCGATCCATGGAGACTTGGATACTTCTGTTTTGCTCTATCGGCAACATTTGCCTTTGTGTGTGCCATGAACTGTGGAGTGGTGAAAAAGATCAACCAACTTCTGCCAACTCTCGTTGTCCATGTCCTCTAGTGGATTCTTTCTGGCTGTCTCGATATCATCATAACCTCCATATTTATCGAAGTATCTTTTCTTGCGACATTTTCTATCATTGTAGCAATCCTAAAACTATCGCTCAATCCCAGTCTCTATCAGTCACCACTCAGGGAGAGCTCAGGGAAGAATGAAAAATTCATTTACAAAAAATAAAATGGTTACAATTTTCAGATTATAAAAAAAAAATATTACATGTGAATAAGTTGATAAATGTACCTCAATTTTTGCATCAATCCTATCTTGTGCTCATCCGGAACACTCTGCCACGAGTTTGTTGGGAATTGTGCCCTTAAAGAAATTGTAGTAGACAATGGTTTAAATGGAATAAATGAATGAATTGAATTATTGTATATATGTAGATCATGTACTATATTATTGCTAATAATATTAAGTAAATATCAGAAAATTCTCAAGTTCATCTATGTGGTCTCAATCTCATATTGATATGAGAGGATCAAGGTTGAGATAATGAAATTAAATAGTTCGCAGTAAAATAAAGTTATGGAATCTTTAGATTAATTACTGCTAGTACGGTCCACTAGTTATTATGAATACATGTGACCTAAATCCAGGTTACTAGTGTAGTAGGACACTTTAGTGGAGATACTTTGCATGTTGAGAGTATGTAGAATTGGACCAGATGTGATTTAATAGTACTTGTTTAATGCCGTTTTGTAGTATTATAAAACACATCAACTGATGATCATATACAAACTGATCTTAATCCTAAAGTTACTATGAACTCCTATATATGTTACTTGATCCTTTGATTCACGCGTTACGGTTTGTCAGAATGATTAGGCTAAGAACTATTGTTTTGGGGACTCAATGATGTATATGGCTAGGGACATAGCTTCACAGATATGGAATCTATACTTTCTTATAGATTGAATGATGATTCCCTATTGGGTTGACTTTTGGAACTGAAAAGGTTATTGACGTCAAATTCATAATCAGATTATGAATAAACCTTCACTAGTGAAGTCAATGGTACACTAGGAATCAAGATATAATTAAAAGGGTAAAACGATAATTTTATTCCCACTTAATTATGAATCATCAATAGATGATTAATTTGTATGTAATGATTATATCAATGGACACTTAATGGTTACAATAAAGTACTCAATAAATATATGCCTTTAATTCTCAAGAGTTCAATCTCATATATTTATAGTGGAATAATCATGAGACTAATAAATATGATTATTGAATAAAATAGTTTTGGTTAATAATCTTTTATTTATTGGAGCTTGGAATTATCGGGCCATAGGTCCCCGGGGCGACTCTATCAACACTAATCAAGGTAAGAGTTGATACAAGGGTTAAACTGTGAATGAACTATTTGAGATAATATTTATTCTTCGGGATAAATATGCAATTATGTGATAATTGAAGTTGCACAATTTATTATTGCATTTGTGCAATTTTCAAAATTGTGTAGAAATAGAATAAATTGATTTCAATCAATTATTTTATTTAAGTGTGAATAAATAAATATGGATAGTCAAAATTGATTTTTATTATTATATTTATTTAATTAATAATAAGATGATATAGAAATTCAATTTTTGAATTTTGAATTTTGAAATTTAAGTTGTTATCTTTTTCTTAAAAAAATGATACCTTATTTGGATATGTAATTATTAATTAATTAAAATTAAAACACATGAAAAAAAAAATTAAAATCTCATTTTTCAGGGATAGGCCACACGCATAGGGCTTGGACTGCTCTATGCGTGTGGCACATCTGATGTTATCAAATATTAGTTTTTTAATTTTGTTTTAATTAATTAATAAAATATTTTAAAATGGGTTTTAAAATGGAATGTTAGATTTTTGTCTATTATTATTATTATGAAAGATGATTTTTTTTTATTATTATTATTGTTGTTGTTGTTGTTGTTGTTGTAATAATGCCTATATGATAGAAAATAGAAACAAGAAGTCTAAAGAACAAGTTTTTAACAGAGACTATCATCTTTTTCACAAAAGTGAAACCTATTCTCCCTAGCGGATAATCAAAAGTCTCATGTGTTGAGAATACTTTTGATTCAAAAAATTTATTATTGTTCTTTATGTGCCCACCCACATCTTGAGGTGTAGAGAACGTCTTGGGAGGTCTAGGTGTGAGTACTCAAGCAAGGATAGGAAGATTGAAATACATACGAAAAGATTCAAGGATTCTTGATAGGCTACAAGAGGTAAATAGTTTCGTATTATTTTTCATATACATATTATATATATTGATTAACATATTGCATATTAAAAGATCCTTTTATAAAAAATGTTTATATGAAAATTTTTGTTGTATATCATTATCGCAATTTCCGCTGCGCACTAGGAACTGTTCCTAACGAAGTCATAATATAATGAGACATGGTGACCAGTAAGGTTACCAATAAGTCTCGTGAACAATGTCCCAAAATCACCAACTACTTTGTAGGTTTCCTCATTCAGATCAAATTGTAGAGGCAACAAACCTTTATTGTTGATGAGCTTCTACAAATTTTTGGATCAAGACCGACATTTTCTTTTTGCGACAGCCGTTGCATATGTTAATTAAACAATAAAATTACATTGAATAAAATAATAACAATTTGTAATTTATTGATAAAACATAGACTAATTATAGTATATTACCTATCTCACAAGAAATAGGAACTCGCGTAGGATCTGGAGGAGGATCACCCGCTCCATCACCACCATGAGAACGAGCAACAATATCAGATATATCTTTGTAGTTTAAATAATTAACTTAAAATCAGTTATAGTTGGAGGTTGATTATATAACTTAAATAATTTCGGTTATGCATTTGAAACTATTGAAAAACAAACATTGTTGAGAAAAGAAATATATTGATTGAAAAGTCTTGAAATTAAAACATACACATTAAACATACAATAAGAATATGCATAAGAAAATATTATTCCTCATCAATGTCGATTCCTACATCCTCATCTGTACTTTCTAAATCATTTTCACTAATTTCGTCATCATCATCGTCATTGATGAAATCATCATCCACATCTGAAACAGATCAAGGCGTTTCCCCAATTATGCTGGTGTGACCAAGTCGATCCAAATGCATAATCTTCAACTCTCCTAATTCCACAGTGAGTACAAAATTAGATGAAGTGCTATCATGCACGACATCAACCTCATTATCATCATCGATACTTGAATGATACTAGATCTTTCGATGAATGACTTCTTCTACTACCTTCCAATTTTTTGTTTCTTGAAGGATCTTCCAAGTAGAAAACTTGTTTTGCTTGAGTGATGAGAATAAACTACTTGTTCTTGTACCATTCATAATTAATCATGATATTAGTTATATTATTCTCAGTCACATTTCGACCCTTGCTTGCATCGGTGTTGAACCATTTGCATCAAAACATTACTACAGAGTAACCATGGGAATAGCATAACTCTACAATCTCTTCAAGTTGGCCATAGAAAGTGAAATAATCGATTCCTGGCATCGAAACTCCACTATTTTGAGTGGTACTTCTTTCATCACAAATATGTACCAAAAACTTCACACTGTTAACAATGCAAGCAGTGTAGGAGTATCCTTTCTGATTGGAACCGTTTGATAAAGCAAATAATTCATTAGTACACTCAGTTGACTGTACTTGTCATAGACGACCCATCTATAGAGTATGACACAAAAAAAGAAAACACAATGAGATGAGTATTAATCGATATGAATTTCGTAAGAATTCTATAGTTTCGATAATTTACCTTCAATTTAAACTAGCTAGGGAAATCATTTTGAAGATTTATGTTTGAATTTTCCCGAAGGAATTCACTGTATAACACAAGGATTAAGGTAAGATAATCGTTTGCTATGAATTAAATTTAATGAATTCATATATGTGTTGAGCTACTTACTCCATATATGGTTGTATTTCAGGGCAATTGTTGAGTACAAACCACTCCGCTTCTTTTCAATGAAGATAGTCAAGGGATATGATTTTCTTTTTGCTACTTGAACGACATTGTGATTCAAAAACTGACAACTGTCTTTAGGAATAATAATATTCGCATTTCTTTTCGAACAATTAAATTTAGTCTCTACACCCTAAAGATATTGTGAACAAAAACTCAAAGCTTCATCGGCAACATGACCCTCCACTATAGAACCTTCAGGGCATGCCTTATTCCTGACATAATTTTTCAACTTCTTCATATATTGCTCATACGGATACATCCACCTCATGTAAATTGGTCCTCCGATGATAGCTTCTTGTGGTAAATAAAGAATTAAATGAATCATTATGTCAAAAAAGGCAGGAGGAAAAATTAACTCCAACTTGCACAAAATTTGTATCACTTGATCTTATGCATTCTCCATGTCCTTAACAACCAATGTACGAGCACAAATTTTCCTAAAGAAATTTCAAACCTCAATGATTGTCTTCGAAATAGACTTATCCAAGTAGCCTCGAACTCCTACCGGTAATAGACGTTGCATAAGAATGTGACAATCATGGGATTTCAAACCAACAATGTTGCCATCATTGTCAGTTACTTTCTTAGAGAAATTTGAACCGAAGCCATCAGGAAGTCTAACTCCTTTTACGAACTAACAAAAAAACCATCTATCATCCGATGTAAAAGAGTACATAGGATGTGGTTTGATCAACTTCGTACCGTCTTCCTTGAGGTACAACTCTTATCGGATACCCCAATTCTTCAAGTCTACTCATGCATTGGTGGTGTCTTTAGATTTCTCATCCATAAGAAAAGTACCGAGCAAACTGTCGCAAACATTTTTCTCTACATGAATCACATCTTAATTGTGCTTCAGTTCAAGTTCAGACCAGCAATCAAGTTCAAAGAAAATACTCTTTTTAAACCAATTAAGCTTTTTTGGATCTTACTTTCTTTTCACACCCCCGAAACTGACATGTTCACCTAGCAAACGATTTGGAACATGCTCTAATTGTTCGAGTATGTCTTGACTACTGAATTTTCTTGGAGGACGTCCCTTTTCATAATTCCCATCAAACAAGCGACTCTTCCTCTACTTATGTGTAGAAGATAAGAATCTTCTATGACCAACATAAGCCGTCTTCCCAATTATCTGACATGAAGGAGTGTCTTCATTGCATGAAGGACATGCCATATATCCTTGGCCACTCCAACCAGACAAACTACTACGAGCCAGAAAATCATTGATAGTCCATAATAGTGTTGCATGCATTCTGAATACACTATTCGTTGCAGTGTCTCTAGTTTGAACTCCTTCCTCCCACAATTCCTTCAATTCATTTACCACAAGCCTAAAAAAGACATCCATGTCCTTCCCAGGTGATTTTGGACTGGGAATCAGTAAGGTCAGCATGAATGATGACTCTTTCATTCATAACCAAGGAGGCATATTGTACATGCAGAATATTACCTGCCACATGCTGTAAGATAGCCTCATGTTACCAAATGGATTAAAACCATCAACAGCCAAACCCATTCGAACGTTTCTGGGTTCTTTGGAAAAATCAAGATATCTATAATCAAATTGTTTCCAAGCACCCCAATCAACAGGATGGTGCATCACACCATATTCTTTTGATCATCCCCTAATATGCAAGGTCATATCATTTGTTGTATGCCTTGAACCATAAAGACGCTTTAGCCTAGGAGTCAAAGGGAAGTACCGCAACACTTTGTGGGCGACTTTTTTCCCCTTTGTGTCTTTGTCAACCCATCGGCTCTCACCACATACAGGACAACTCTATTTTTTTTAATTCTCCTTCTAGAAGAAACAACAAACAACAGTCACACTTGCAAGCATGAATTGATTGATAACCTAACCGTAACTTCATCATTTGTTTCTTAGACTAATAGAATGAAGTCGAAATATTATTCTCCTCCGGGAATACAAATTTCTTAAACTTCAAAAGTTCATCCAAGGAACTATTTGTCCATTTATTCATAACCTTTATGTGCATCATCTTCGCCAAGAAGTTCAAGGAAGACAGCAAAGTACAACCAGGGTAGAACTCAACTGCGACCTCTTGAAATAGGTCATCAAATTGATTCTCCACACTATTGCCACCACCATCTGAAAATCCTTCATTTATGTCTTCTTCGTTAGTGTCTTGTTCACCAATAACATCATTGATGATGTCAATAATCTCATTAGTCACTAGAGCCCCGTCGTTCATATCAACTTCACCGTGGTAGGTCCACTTCACATATCGCTGCAGATATCGCTACAGAAACTCATATCTGTGTATGTGAGCCTCCACCACATCCAGTTTCTAATTCAGCATATTGACACACTAAACGAATGGACATCTGACACTACTACAAAAAAGGCCATTTGAGTCAGTTCCCAACTCCCACAATTGACTTTTTGCATTAGTTTTAAAAGTGACGTGAACTCCCATGACTCAAACCAACCTGACATTAGCGTCACTAGAGCATTGATGCAAACCTGGCATTTGAATCATTACGACACTGACGCAAATGCTAGGTTTGCATTAGTTCTCCACTGATGCTAATGCCAGACATTTGCGTCAATGCCCCACTAACTCAAATGTCAGGTTTGCATCAGTGCCCCACTGACGCAAATGACAGGCTTGTTTGCATCAGTGCTCCACTGCCACAAAAGCTAAAAAAATGTGGTTTTTTGCGTCGGTTAGGAACTATCACATATTGTTTTAACCAGGGAAACTGTAAATGTTTATGCCAATTTCCATGGCCTATTTGATAAAAAAACACCAGCGAAAACAGAAAAACAACATCAAGAATAGAAAACAGTAGCAAAAATAGAAAAAACAACAGTGTAAACATAAATAAAAAACACCATAAATCAATAAAACATTTCTATAGTTAACATTTGTGATTAAAATCTACAAAAGTAATTTAGATTTCAAAGGTAATCATTGTATGTAGTTATAACTATTTCATTCTAAAATTCTAAGCATTAAACACTTAACCTAAAGTTTCCTCACAAAGCTTGCTAATTTGCTAACTGAGATACGCCAAAATTGATTCAGTCCACTCATTCTGTGTCTCGTTGATTTCGTCAGCCGTATATTGTGCTATACTCTTAAACTATTTAAGAAATATTTAAAATAAATATATAATTAATTCATCCAAATAAAATCATAAGCGATAGTTTAAATAAAATTCAAAGAGTAAAATAATACCTCATTTTTCAAGTAGGTCTTCGGTGTAGGCTATGAAATCAAATCTCTAGCAAACGTCATAATGTTATAGCCACACTCGGTAGACCAAGTTTGTTTCGACACTATTACAACATAGTTATACAAATATAAGTATCATATTTGGCAAGTTATTATAATAAAAATATGTCCAAAACTTTAATAAGATAACTAATAATATACTTACTTTAGGAACGCATACTATTAGTTTAATAGACTCTTTTTGTCTTCGGTGTGTGTCATATTGATCTAATGCCCTGCAGAAAATATTAATATTTATCCAGATGTGAGTCCAGATAAAATTGTAAATTTATTAAGTAATATGTATAACTTACATGATAGTTATCTCATTGATTTCCGGATGAAAATGTGAATTTTCATGATCCAAAAATATCACTGAATGACTGTGTGGCTGAATCAATACTAACATCCAGTGAAGCTACAACAAAAAAATACTTTTTGTAAGATATTTATCAATAAAAAAAGTATATGGATTTAAAATTAAGATGACTTACTTGTTATTCCATGGACAAATTAAAAATTGTGTCTCTAGTTCCATCTGCAGAAATCGTTCGAAGAGATTTTTAGCTCGTGCTTCATTGGTTCCTAAAGCAGGATGCATGGAAGTGTACATGTGGTTCAACCCCTTCATTTGCACTAAATCATCGAGCACCGTACATATAAAAAAGTCAATAAACTAATAAATTTCAAGTTACTATATTAAACTATAAATTTATAAACACCATTGTACCTCATATATAATGTCAGCTTAGTCTGTCCAATCATCTCATAGTTGCAAAAGTGGAGAATATCATCTTTTAATAACCGAGCATCGTTTGAGAATCAAAATACCCTTTCTGCAATCAGAATTTCTACCATGTGGTCACTTTTCCACCAATGATTAAACTTCAACAAACATTTCAACATTTTTGTCATAGGCACTTATATAGGCTTCTGTGTCAATCCCTCTATTATTTGCCTCGATTTTCTTGGTTGTTGATTCATACCTGACTGCTTGACCAACCAAGGTATAACCTTCCATTGTAAGCGGATGTGGTAAACTAGCGTTCTCTTGATTGGCTACCTCAACTCTCACACGATAATTTCCCAGAGGCAGTTGAACACTATGTATTTATGTGCAATGAGTACTTAAAAGTTTCCCCTCTGGAACTATATTTTGTGTTGAACCAAGCACTACTACAAAAAAGGCTTTTCTCTGTGGTTTTTTTACTCAATACACTGCGGTTTTCGAGAGTATTGAAAAGCGCAGTGTATTCGACCGCAGAGAAAAGTGTTACACAAACTGCGGAGAAAAGGTACACTTTTCTCTGCGGTTGTAGTAAGCCAACCGCGGAGAAAAGAGAGTTTTCTCTGCGGTTGTAATAAGCAAACTGCAGAGAAAAGAGACCTTTCTCTGCGGTTTGTTTATTACAACCGCAGAGAAAGCTCTCTTTTCTCCGCGGTTGGCTTACTACAACCGCAGAGAAAAGAGCTTCTCATTAAAAAAAAAAATTCAATTTCGGTTGATAACCCAACATTTTTAATAAAAAAAATTAATTTTCAATTTTAATTATACATAATTATTTTCAATAGTATAACTAATTTGTTAAATTGTTATATATACATTTCATATCTAATACAAAATAATTGGCTAGTAATGAATCAAAGACTTTAATCATTCTAACCAATATAAGTTAGCACTTTAATCTTACATACATACAAAAATTTAGATTTCATAAACAAATGGCATTAATCTAGCTAACCAATCACTTTGTAGTGGTAGTAGATCCTCTTTGACATTGAATTTCTTTTTGTCAAACCACTGCAAAATTGAAAATTTAATATAGATTAGATAATTAAATACTATATCTAGTTTTTCTTAAGCAAAAAAGAGTTTAAAATATAACATACTTTCTTCTTGATAACTTCTGCAGGATTCGGTGCATTTACAAGATCATAAATGTATCTTAGTACATAATAACCACATTCATGACTTTCAGGTTGTTTTGGACAAGAACCTCTCACCAATTTTGTAAATGTGCCGATGTATTCATTTTCCAAACATTGTCCGTATGCTCTGCAAAAATTAAAATTAATTAAATACATAATATGCTCTCAACTTTTAAAAATTAATAATGCATACATTACAATTGAAGAACTTACTTTCCCATAACCTCCATATTTATTGGTGGAGATTTATGATTTTTTAAAGGATCCAAAATTATGGTCATCCCCCGCATCATCACGAGCACCAACATCCAATGCCGACTAAAATAATAATAAAATATGATTATTATAAAATTAAAATTCAACCATAGTAGTGATAATGTTTAAGTAGTTCGTTCTTACTCAACAATCCAAGGAATGAAATATATTTGGCCTCGTCTATCCATAGTCATCATCCATTTGGCTATAAGATCCACCGTATAGTTTTTACTTTCATCATTGCCAATAGAAAGATGTTCGGTGTCAAAAAATTTATATAATTGTCGTGAATTTGGGTGCATGCTTTCCCAAATGCATCTGTAGCATATCCAAAATTAATATAATCAATCATTCATATTACATTTTCAATTAATAAATTAATATCGTCAAAAAAAAATTGGGCAGAGTTTCCTCTGTTTCTATAGCATATCCAAAATTATTAGAACCTATAAATTCAATTCAGACAAAACATTCAACAAACAACATGCATGTTCTCAACCATAAGCCACCGCAGCACACAAAATTCGCAGAACCTACTTCACTAAGACACACATGTTCTCAACCTTCTGTTATCTCCGCAGCACACAATTTCATCTCAGAACTTACTTCACTACGGATGAATATCTAATATATTCAAACTCCTCTAATAGTTTGTAATGACATAACGGATTGATACATACCTCATACCAAACAACATAGCTGAGGATCCAATATTATCCATGGAGGTTGCTTGATAAATGTCTTCCGAAGTGATGAAGATAGCCTCGCGTTCTCCTATAAACTCCGGGTCAACGGGAACTTGTACAACCCCATCTATTCCTTTATTGGAATAATACTCCTTCACTATAAATTTTAGACTCAGGTCAATTTTGTCCCATTGGTTATCTATTAACCAATTTGAAGGTTCTAGTTGAGTTATTTCAGCGGGGATGACTACGTGAGATCCAACTGATGATAAATGTGGGCTTGGTGATAGGGATTTGTGTTTAGAAGCAGCTAAAAATCTGACGGCAAAATCTCTTTAAAAGCAGCTAAAAATTGACTAAAACATTTATCACTAACTCCATTTTCTGCTTTTATGTTGTAAAATTTTACCATCGTTGGTAATCTTTGTTTCAGACAACCATTGAATAATGGTTTATCTGCATCTCTAACCAATTTATCAAATTTTGAAGGATCATCAACAAACTCTTCTTGTGCTTCATCGAGCAATTCTATAGGATGATCGTCAAAATCACTATAACCCAAATCATCAACCCCTCGCCTCCCGAATGGATATGGATTATTATTTTTCAATGATTCCCCATGCCAATACCATGTACGATAACTTGTATCAAATCCCCGACAAAATACATGATTTTTTATCATGGTAATATTTCCTTTTGTTCCATTACCACAATCTATACATGGACAATGAATTCTTTCCGGATCACTACAATTTGTTTGGAAAAATTCTAAAAATTGGTTGAATCCGTCTTGAAATTGTTGTGTTTCTCTATTCTCAAGAATCCATGACTTATCCATAATGATAATATCTACCTAATTCCTAAGTTGATAATGAAAAGAAAATTAGTATAGTAATACTCTAAAATTATGTTCAATTATTAAATTATAAAATGAAATGGGCAGAGTTTCATTTATTTCTATAACATATCTAAAATTCATATGTATTTAAAATTTCAACAAAAATAAAAACATTATTATTATATATAGTAACTTATAAAACATGTTCAACTAATATCATAAAAAAAAATTGGGCAGAGTTTCCTCTGTATTTATAGCATATCCCAAGTTATCTACCTATAAATTCACATCAAACAAAACATATAACAAACAACATGCATGTTCTCAACCATAAGTCACCGCAGCACACAGAAAATTCACAGATCCTACTTCACTAAGACACACATGTTCTCAACCTTCTGTTATCTCCGCAGCACACAATTTTATCTCAGAACCTACTTCACGATGGATGAATATCTAATATATTCAAACTCCTCTAACAATAGTTTGTAAATATAAAAAATAAAAATAAAAAATTATATAGTAATTACTACTTACCTTAAAAATTAATATTCACCAATTTCAACCTCGAACAAATATTTCAACCTTGAGTGTGAGCTCACACTCAAACAAATATTTCCTACAATAAAAAGTTAAATATTAGTAAATATATGGTAATTGAATTGATCATAAAATAATATAATTAACAAAAATATACTTTAAAAATATCATTACCTAAATAATATACAAAATTATGCAAGCACTAATTTTTAATATAAAAAATTATGTAAACAACATTATTATAAATAAAATAATACAAAAATACCCTAAACCGAAATATACATTAAAGAAATCAAGTTTTAGTGATCAATACACGTTTTCAACAATGAAAATGTCTTCCAATCCTATATAAAATTTCAAAAATATTAAAAAAAAATAACCATATAAACATACATAGAAACCACCATTAAACCCACACAATATTTCTTCATTTTTACCCTAAAACTTCAAAATAACTCAAGATTAAGTATATATACATGATTTCAAGCTTTAATATGCAAGGAAATGGAAAAAAAAAATGGACAATGTGGGGCTTACCCATGGGTAGGGACGGTGGTGGGAGAGCTTCGGCCGTGTCTCTGTGAAGGAGAAGAAGATGTGCAAATGAGAGGGAAAAATAGGTTTTTGTGCTAAAGTAGGTGGAGACCACTTTTCTCCGCGGTTCTATAGAGAAAAGTGGGGAAAAGTTCTACACTTTTCTCTGCAGTTTTAGACCCAAAACCGCGGAGAAAAGTGAGTCGTTCAAACCTTTCATTGCGTTTTTTTTAAAACCGCAATAAAATAGGGCGCGGACATTAAATATAATTTTTTTGACTCTTTCAAACCTTTTCTCTGCGCTTTTTATTTATTGTTTAAAAAAACCCGCAGAGAAAGCCTATATTTGTAGTAGTGAAGACACAACTTGCAATTCATCTATTACATTACAAAACAATCAAAGTCGGCCTTTTAGATAAACTAATTTATTTTTCCCTTAACCAATATATATGCAATAATGAGTTGATAAGAAAATATTACCTCATCAGGAAATTTTGACTGTGGTGGTGGCGGGGCATATGGTGCCTGTGAGGGTGGTCGGTGAGCATATTGTGCCTATGTCAGTGGTGGAGAGGCATATGGTGCATGTGTCGGTGGTGGAGGGGAATATGGTGCATGTGGTATATTTGAGGCTCCTCCAACACCCGAACAAAATGCATTTGATGATCAAAATGCACTTCTCTATTGAGATTGAATATACGCCATCAATTGGTTTAACTTTTCCTCCTGTTGATATGCCTGTTCTTCAGATTGACGAAATTTCTCTTCAAGGTCTTTATAATGAGTATCTTCCACGCCTTTCTGTTTGTGGTTAAATCTTCTTGGCGCACTACAAGAATTTACCACATCAGCGGCGGGGGCCTCCGTCGCTAATAAGTGTGACATCCCCCGCTAATACGTATTAGCGGCAAGGACCCACCGCTAATTATTTGTCGCAATTAATGCTTATTAGCGGCGGACTGACACACCCGCCGCTGATATAATATTATTAGCGGCAGATCCCACCGCTAATACATTTGTCAGATGCATTATTATTAGCCGCGGGGTCCGCCGCTAATATTGTTTTTATAATATATTTGAAATAAATTAATATTTATTAAATTTAATTATTTTTAAAAATAATTCATAGTAAAATTTAACAAAATAAGCATTTAATTAATTTAAACATAACTAACATTAAAATTAATGTGAATAGTTTTAATATTTATCAACCTAGCTAATATCACTATTGTCATTAAAAATAAATACAGTATTAATTCAGTCCAAATACATAAACTAATAACTAAATAAAATCATTAAGATTAATATTGAAATTGTCCTCATCTTCAACATTTTGGTGTGGCTGTGAGGACGACGGCTGTGGCTGTGGCGGTGAAGGAATATAAGGTGGCTGTGATGATCGTCTGAGCTTGAGGTCCCCAAACTGATCTCGAGGGTGTGGCTGCGACCCGCCCCCAAACTCACCATATCTCACATATGGTTGCTGCGACGAACCTCCAACCTCCCCATACTTAACATTAGGTAGCGGAGGCTGCATCGATCCTCCTTGAAAATTGGTAAAGCTAAAATATAGTGGAGGAGACTGGGAAGAGCGTCCAAAAATGTATTGGTTTTGATATTGAGGAGGATGTTGCGACGACACATGTGGCGGATACGGTGGATGAGGCTGGTACTGCTGCTGTGGCAGATACTGTGAAGGAGGCTGGTACTGCTGCTGTGGTGGTGTATGAAGGTTAGGATTGGCAGTGTTATTCTGAGAAGACGAACCACCTTCAGATTGTGGTGGCAAATACCTCTGCAGAAAACTGTCAAACCGTGGGTCATACAGATTACTGGGTTGCTCAGGTACCACTTTCTGAAGCGTCTCCCGAATTGCCTTCATCATCAGAGCCATAGTAGTCATATCTTCATTAGGCGTAGCAGCAGTATTTGCTTAGGACTGACTTTGATCTGTAGAGCTAGAGGTTTTCTTTCTTGCCTTCCCTTTCGCCCTATAACCCACACCTCTTTGGTAGTCAGATCTCTCCCCGAGTACTTTACTTAGTATCTCGTATTGATCGACCGGGGACGAATCAACGCCAGATACATTAAGAGATGCCTCACTCTGCTGTTGACTCTGCCTCTCAAGCTGTGACCTCTGAACCTCTGCCGCCATTTTTTCCTGTATAAAGATAACATTATAAACAAAAATTAGAAACATTAGAAACAAGAAAACAATACTATTCACTTACATAATCTTGTTGAGCTGCCTCATTGACAAAAGATTTTGTCGATTTTTTCATATAAGCATCCCTCCAAGTATCAACAACATGCGCATCTGGGTTCTCCTATACAAATGTAACCAAAATGTTTCAGAATGTGTTATTTTATCAAATTAAATTAACATCTTCACTTACATATTGGTGACGCTTAGCTGCCAACGACTTTGT
This sequence comes from Humulus lupulus, assembly GCF_963169125.1. Lineage (NCBI taxonomy): Eukaryota > Viridiplantae > Streptophyta > Magnoliopsida > Rosales > Cannabaceae > Humulus > Humulus lupulus. The sequence goes on along the minus strand of NC_084795.1, from coordinate 95,727,590 downwards.
GCCTTGTGTTGTTACATACTTCATTTGTTTTTTGTTTGCTTGATTTTTAGCGGAACAAGCCAAAAATCTTTCGCTAAAAAACAATTCACAAATATTCTGCCAAGCCTCCTTAGTGCAATGGTCAGGTGGCTTAGAGAGGACATTCTCCAAATCTTCTGGTCCAACATAATGACTTTTGAAGTGTTTATGTCTATTGTTTTTTCTCTCGCGATATCTTTCGCCCCATCTCCTTGTTGACAGTTGCCAGAACTGACTCACGTTGTGGATGACAGTCTATATTATAGTAATACTGCATTAAGAAAAAAATTTAGATGACTTTGTAAATAATGGAAATAGATAATGAAAAGTACAAGATGTGTAATTTTTTTACCTTCATACGATCAAGCACTTGATCCTTAAACTGTTAAGGTACATCAGCAAAATCCAAATAATGTCCCAGACACAAAATGGTAACTAGAGTGCCCAACATGCGAATAAAAGCTTGATCCTCCTGCCCAACCACTTTGTTGGTCACAGGGTCAAGCTCTAGATCCAATGGTTTCCTGGCTTTTTTCCTTCTTTCTTCAAGAACATTATTACTAGCAAGGCCACGACCTTTTCTTCTCCTCGGCGGGGCTTTAAAATTTATTAACAATAACCAATATTAGTATTGATGTTATATTTATCTAACAATATAATTTATAAAAATAATTTTGATATGCAATATTTAACCTGACTCGCAAGATGATGGAACCCTAGAAGGATCTGGCGGGTCTTGACCCCCACCATCTCCGCCGTGATAAGTTGCTATATCAGCTGACATTATACTTCAGTTTAAAATTTATTAGTTAGTAATTAGCATTAAAATAGAAGTATATCACATTCAATTCATAATAATAATAATTACAAAATAAACTTTATTATATTTAAATATATAATTCTATTACACAAATAGAAAAACTAAACAGAGTAATCACTATCATTTCCATCAGTAATCGGAGACACATTTTTATCTTCACAAAGCTCAACTAACAATTCATCCTCTTCATCTGCGACTTCCTCATGTTCTAACATATCAGCTTCATCGTCACCCTCTTCATCAGCTCCAACATATGCAGCAGGTTGATCAGATTGCATAATCAACTCTCCGAGGTCCACAGTCAACACAAAATTTGATGAACTTGTTTCATGTACAACATCAATAACATCATTAACCTCATCAAAATTGTCCTTAATGTCCCAAATCTGTCGATGATTCATATCTTCTACAACTTTCCAATCACGACCTCTAAGTAAATCATCGAGATAGAAAACTTGCTTAGCTTGAGTAGCACATGCTGTATGCAAGGTTCATGTTGCCAACACCACAGGCCATATGATGTATGCAAGGTTCATGTTGCCAAATGGATTAAATCCATCAGCAGCTAAGCCCAAACGAACATTTATGGGATCCCTTGAAAAATCAGGATGCTTGTCATCAAAGTCCTTCCACGCAGAGCCGTCCACCGAGTGTTGCATCACCCCTTCATATTTTGATTTCCTAGCGTGATGCCATATCACGTGTTTCGCTGTAATCCTTGAACTGTATAATCTTTTCAACCGAGGGGTCAACAGAAAGTAACGCATCACCTTGTGTGGCACTTTTTTTCCTTTCGTCATTTCGGAAGTAATCCATCTACTACTTCCGCATACTGGACATGTCTCTTTAGATGCATGCTCATTGTAAAATAAGCAGCAATCATACTGACACACATGAATGGACTCATATCCCAACCCTAATTTTTTCAATCTCTTTTTCGCCTCGTAGTACGATCCGTGAATTTTGTTTTCCTTGGGAAATGCAAGCTTTAACAACTTCAGCAATTCATCAAATATGTTGTTAGGCACCTTCCCTCTAACTTTTAGATGCAATAACTTTGCTAAAAAGTTCAGGGATGAAATCCAATCACATCCAGGATACAACTCCGCTTCAATCTCCTCAAATAACTCGTCATAATACTGACTCCCACCGGGATCCCTTTCTACTTCCTCAGTTGTTGGTAAAAGGAAGTCTTCCACAATGTGAATCATCTCATCGTCTTCATTCTCATCAACCACCTCATCAACAACAATTTTTTCCACCTCACCATAAAAAATCCACTTATCATTAGCTTGATGAAAATCCCTATCGAATACGTGTGCCCGAACTACATCCAAAGATTCAAATCTATTATTATTGATGTTATCCCCAAAATTTGAAAACGATGACGTGGCAATAAAAGTGACAAATGGCAAGGAATGGTGGGGTAATCTGGCTTAGGAGTGGTCCGGTAGACAGGTGAAGATTTTTGACTGACCAGTCAAGTGTCATGTCCGACCAGTCATATGCTTGTCCGCCCAGTCAGGCGCTTGTCTGCACGGTCAGGTGCTTGTCTGCCCGGTCAGGTGCTTGTCCGCCCGGTCAGGTGCTTGTCCACCCAGTCAGGTGCTTATCCGCCCAGTCAGGTGCTTGTCCGACCAGTTATGTCCTTGTTCGACCAGTGAAGGTTTGGCCGACCAGTGAGGAATTTTGGCCCTTCAGTTCTCCTCCTGAGTGTGATGTGGACCGACTAAACAGAGCAGGGCTACGCAAAAGATCCCAGTAACGGCTTCAACAAGAATCGGTCATACCTGCGCGGGAATCTCTCAGATTATCCCACAAAAACAGTGTATTGTTGTATTTTGAATATTATTATTAATTAAATATAGTGAGAATAACAAAATATCCCGATTATGGGGGATGTCATCTGTACGATCCTGAGCCTATAAATACAAGGCTCATGGCATCATAAAAGGGGTTCGGATTCTAATTTTCTAGAGTGAGTAATTGTATCTTGAGAGAACTCTTGTATTCTTTTAATCTGCACTGAAGAAACTCAGTTGACTCAGGTTCATCTGATCTTGAGTGTAGATCTATAATCATAACTCTAAGTGGACTAGGCTATTACCAACACATTGGGGCTAAACCACTACAAAAATTGTCTGTGTCGTATATTTCTCTTGAAGGTTTTTTGTTGTTTTGACGTCTACACGTCGTTGGCCAAAAACGCGGTCAACATTTTGGTGCTTTCATTGAGAGCCTGAAGAGAAAAACAGACAATCCTTGTAGCATTATGGTGCCTAAGAACACCAATGCGGCCTCCAAGAAGCCAGGTTCCTCTAGAGAGCCTGCTAGATCAGAAGGTCCTGGTCCTCAAGACCACGAGACTAAGCCTAGAGTCCTGCTCGAGGACTGACTCTAGAGGTTGAACAACTCCAGGAAGCCATGGGGGCTTTCCAGGAGGAAATGGCACAATTCAACGCCAGATAGGAGGCGTTCGCTGAATAAATGGCTAGGCAGAAGGTTGCATTTGAGCAGCAAACATGGGAGATGGATGCTAGGATCGAGGAGATCTGGCGACAACAAGAGGAGGCTGATAGGTGACATCGCGAGGCTGCACTTGCTCTACAGGCAGCTACGCAGCTGGCCCAGGCCAATGCCCAAGCTGCAGCATGAGGAGCAGCCACCCCAGGAGCAAGGACCACAGAGGTTGGTCGCAAAAACACTAACATACCCAATTCTCGAGGGCCAAACAGGAGTGGTAGTAACCCACCTGGTCGGGAAGAATATGGGGTCCGATCGAGCACTACCTCAACCCAAAGGGGGAACTCTAGAACCCCCTCAAGGAGCCACCGATCAGAGACTTCCAGGTCTGGAAGTCACCAGTCAAGAAGTAAGAAAACTCCACCTGAGTAGGAGCAAAATAAGGCTCCTCGAGGGAAAGAAACTTCACACTTCAAAGACGGGCATGGTCGTGATGAAGCTGATAGTCATCACACTAATCAGTCGAAGGAGAAGAATGACAACAACTATCGAGGAGGAAAAGACTGCCCAGTGCAGATAGGAAGGCCACCACTGCATCCCAACCAGCAGCGCAGTGGCAAGGAGCATGTCCCGTACGACAAGCCTTCTGAAAAAACTCGGAGTACGGTGTTCGACCGGTTAGGGAGGCATACCTCTCAGAAGGATCTAAGAGATGTCATTGCTGACAGGAGAAGGACCGTCCCGGTCGAAGGGTGAGATCTGAACCGACCTACCAGTCAAGTAGAAATACTTGATGATGGTGTGTCGGATAGGAACGCCCGACCAAGCGGTCCCAAGAATGAGTCCCAGGCAGTGGCCCCAGGCATCCAAGCCCAGCTTGATGCTTTGACAGCAGCAGTTCAGGGTCTATCGAAACGACCCTCTGCAATCGATCCAGTAGACCACAGGAGTGGCAGCCCGTTCTGTGCTCGAATTAGAGCAGCCCAACCACCAGCGAAGTACAAAGCACTGGTACTGCCAGTTTATACAGAAAAGGCAGATCTGATAAGGCATGTGGGGAAATTCGAAGACCAAATGGAGCTGCTCGGAGTGAGTGATGACTATCGGTGCAGAGTTTTCCCCTTTACATTGTCCGACACTGCCCAGGAGTGGTATTGGAAATTTATGCCAAACTCCATCACTTCTTGGGAAAGTTTCAGGAAAGAGTTTTGTAGGCAGTTCAATGCTGCTCGGACCCCTCTAGTTTACGCCAATCACTTGGCAGATATTAAACAATGGAAAGACAAATCTCTCAAGAACTACATACAAAGGTTCATGAGAGAAGCTAACCGAGCTACTGCAGTAGGCGATGAGGGGAAGATGGTGGCCATTTCTTATGGCATAATCTATCGGAGTCCTTTGTGGGACAGTATTCATTGCAACCCAATTTCAACGTTACAACAATTTCCTGACCGGGCAGACAAGTATATGCAATTGGATGATGCGATTGAGAAGGGAGAGAAGGGCCTGAACAATCCGAGCAAATCGACTGATCCTCCCAAGAATGGTGGAAACGATCAAAGTGGTGGTAAGAAACGTGGGAATAACGGGTCTGACCGCCACAATGAAAAGAAGGCTAAGTCGGGACCAAACGGCAAGCCAACTAAGTATGAACCTTGGTTCACCAATTATACAACTCTTTCGGCCAGCCGAGCGGAGATATATCTCGCAAGTCATTAGGAGGTCCCCTACCGGAAACCCCCACCCATCAAGAAGGAGATGAGTAAGAGAGATTTGAATAAGTTCTGTCGTTTCCATGGAGACTACGGTCATGACACGAATGAATGCAATCATCCCCAGGATGAGATAGAGTTTCTCCTCCGGTCGGGGAAATTGAAAAAATATCGAGCAGAAAAGACCCAAGGAGAGGGAAGTAACAACAATCCTGGGTTTAAGCGGCAGCGATCCCCACCTTTGCAACCCGAGCCTGTGGACTTCACTCTAGACACCATATGTGGAGGTCCACATCTGGCTAGGGATAGCAACAAGGCAAGGGAGAGGTATGCTCAAACACTCTGACATGAGTTGGACGCAGCATCAACATCCGAGGTCATGACTGTGGAGGAGCGGCCTCCGAAGAACCCACGATACGAAAGTGAGTCCCTCACTTTCACTGAAGATGATGCACGACACGTGAGATATCCTCATAATGACCCTCTCGTCGTGACAGCCCAAATAGCAAATATGAAGTTGAAGAGATGCCTGGTGGACACAGGGAGTTCTGTGAACATTATCTACAAATCATCCTTTGAAAGGATGAAACTATCTATCAACGACTTGAAGCCATGCTCTCAAGTCATCTATGGATTAATTGGAGAAGGTTTATCACCAGCTGGAACGATCAAGTTACCAGTCACAATGGGGGATGCTCCCAAGCATGAGACAGTTATGACAGAGTTTTTGATAGTCGACTGCCCATCCGCCTATAATATGGTTATTGGTCGACCACTACTCACAACCTTGCATGCGGCAGTCTCTATATGGCACCTTTCTATGAAGTTCCCGACTAGTGCAGGCATAGGTTGCGTCCGAGGAGACCAGAGAGAGGCTAGGGAATGTTATAATGCCTCGGTAGCTAAAGCAAGAAAGGGGGCCAAAGAAAATATCATGATTGTATGTGCCGAGAGAGAGGAGGTAGACGAGATGGATGTCGACCAAAGCTTTACAGTCGTAGCCGATCAGGAAGGAATGTTTGACCAAGAAAGCACTCTTGGTATAGGTGAACAACAAGCCCCATCCAGTGATGAAGTCACCAAATAGGGCGTTACCCAAAGCGAGGGAATGGAGTTTGATCCTCGCTTTGGGGATTATGAAAGTGAAGTGGGACCGTCCGAGGAGTTAGAGGAGGTTCCAATAGATGAGAATGACCCGACCAGAGGGGTCAAGGTTGGAAAAAAATTGAAGTCAGAAGTAAAAGCGCAGCTGGTAGAATTTTTGTGGAGGAATCAAGATGTCTTCGCCTGGTCTCACAAGGATATGGTGGGTATCTCACCAACTGTGATCAGCTATGTGCTCAACGTGGATGAAAGCTATCCAGCAGTGTAGCAGAAGAGGAGATTGCTTGACAAAGATTGAGCAAAGGCTCTCAAGGAGGAGGTGGAACAGCTAAAGGAAAACAGGTTTATAAGGGAGGCATATTACCAAACCTGGGTCTCAAACCCAGTGTTAGTGCCCAAGTCCAATGGAAAGTGGAGGACTTGTGTGGACTTTACCGACCTGAACAAAGCATGTCCAAAGGACTGTTTTCCTTTGCCGAGAATAGACCAGTTGGTGGACGCGGCCTCTGGTCTTGAAACATTGTCCTTCATGGACGCTTACTCAGGGTATAACCAGATCAGTATGCGCCCTCCCGATGAGGAGCATACCAGTTTCTGAACAGATATAGGGCTATACTGTTATAAGGTCATGCCATTTGGCTTGAAGAACACAGGAGCCACATACCAGCGTTTAGTGAATTGCATGTTCCGTGACTTAATTGGCAAGAATATGGAGGTGTACGTAGACGACATGCTGGTGAAGTTGAAGGAAGCTGAAGGACATGTACGAGATTTGGAGGAATGCTTTGCAGTACTAAGAAAGTACAGCATGAAGTTGAATCCCCTCAAATGCTCATTTGGAGAGTGAATTGTGTTCTCATATATATATCATTTTCTAAAAATGTTTTGATTGTAATTTTTTCAAATAATACAATATATAGTATAAAATATGATTATAGGCTAGGGTTATTTTATATAATTTTCCGTTTTTCTTTTTTGGGGGTATGTTTGGAATTTTTTTCTTCTTTATTAAACTCTCAAAAGTATATATGAGAATGGGATTATGACCTCCTCCATCAAATATTGTTCTCCCAAAATATAGCATATTTTCCAAAGTCCAAACGAGAATAATTTGTTCACAAGGTCTACAAAAAAAATTAAAGTTTGAATACTTTGTGGGGCCTTGTGAAATATGGAAAAGCAATGGAAAAACTATTCCACCGCCAAAAGAGCCATTACTTCATGCACATAACTCCCTCCTTATTATTTTCAAAATATTAGAAGATTTTTTTCCCAAAATCAGTAATATATAAGTAAGGTTTAGTTAGAAGAAATGAAAATGGAGGAAAATGAATGAGAATGAGAATGAGAAAATGAATAAAAATAAAATGGAAAAAAAATTAACATGAACACAAAATTATTAATTTTTTACTATTTTGCATTGGAATGATCATTCCTCACATTTTTAAATGGAATAATTATTCCACAAAAATAGTGGAAAAACTATTCTATTAGAATGATACTTGAAAGAGCCCAAAATAAACCTCCTCAACGAAAGGAAGACTTTTTCTTCTTATTGATTAAGGTGAGGAAGAAGGAATGAAAAGATGGATTAGAGAATGAAACTTGATGCAGATGCCCGAAACTAGACGAAGAAGCCTCATAGGAAAATCTATGACAAAGAAGAGCAAATGACTGAAAAAAGACGGGAAGACATAACCTCACAAAAAGAGAGACTTTTATAGCTATCCTGCCTACCTTATTCGATAGCAACTAAACAAAGAAATATAATAAAAATTAATTCATTTTCATTCTATTTGTTAAAACTCATTCATTTCTAATTTGATGTGGGAATTGAGTGAGATCATGAAAAACTAGAACCATTACGAAGTAAAATGAGCTAAATCTCTTTATTACAAATTTGTTTGATGATTATTTAAGTAATTGATAATCATTGTATTTATATAAGACTTCATAAACTAGATTAAAGATTATTGGTTATATGAAAAAGAGAATTGCTAAGGGGCATCACTGGTGCCCAACTCCACAAGAATGTGATATACTGCTATTAGTGCAATCAAATATTGAGTCTCACTTATTTGAATTTAATAAGTATTATGGGATATCGCTAACCAATCATAGCGTGTCACATCATGTGGTGTAGGACACCTTAATATGTCAAATAACAACACTCTATACAAAAGTAGTTTTATGTAAAGGTCATATGATAGGTAAAAATTAAATGCATACCTTCAAAATAAACAGTTTAATAAATTAAAGTACTTTGATTAATTAGGTTAAAAATATAAACTGTTTTTTACATAATTGTAAATAAAAATGTATTCTTTCGTATATTATTCTCATTCATTTCCCCAGAATTTATTACCTACAGCTATGATACACATAATGCCCTAACTACACTCTGATAAATTACGATTTCGAGTGAGATAAATTTGTGTAGAATTCAGAAACGTGTTCTCAGCTCACCTTTTCTGAGAGAAAATTTTATATTTATAATAGGTTTACAAACGAAATACAGGAAAGAGGACATTAGCCTTTGAGATTAATACACGTGTACAAATCCTGTAAAAACAGTACATTCTAGAAACAAGGCTAACAAACTTGCTAAATGAAACAATCAACCTTGATGTACTACACCATATGGTATGCTTCCCTGTACCAGCAGCAGAGGGGGAATTATCAAATCCTAACACCACCCCTCAAACGACAAGGGGATTCCATCACTTGTAGTTTGTCTACCAGAAATTGAAAACGTGAGGGTGAGAGACCTTTTGTCAAGCAATCAGCCACTTGGTCATGAGATGGAACAAAACGAATCTCAAGCTGCTTCTGTAGAACCTTGTCACGAACAAAATGAACATCAAGTTCGATGTGTTTAGTTCTAGCGTGATAGACAGGATTGGTTGCTAGAGCACTAGCACTGATGTTATCACACCAAATCACAGGTGCACTTGGCAGTTTCAATTTCATTTCCCTGAGTAACTCAATTAACCACGAGATTTCTGCAGCTAGATGAGCCAAAGCATGGTATTCCGATTCTGTGCTTGGCCGAGCAACTACTGATTGCTTTTTGGAAGACCAAGATATCAAAGAGTCTCCTAAGTAGACACAATAACCAACAATAGATTTTCTATTATCAGGACAGCAAGCCCAGTCTGCGTCTGAGAAACCTGTTAGTGATAGTCTATCACTCGGAGCAATGTGTAAACCTTGATACATTGTCCCTTTGAGGTATCTAAGAATTCTTTTAGCAGCATTCCAATGAACATTTGAGGGACTCTTCAAGAATTGACTCAATTTATTGACTGCAAATGATGTATCAGGTCTTGTATGACTTAGATACTGTAATGCTCCAACTAGACTCCTATAAACAAAGGGGTTATCAAGAGGTTCACCATCATTTATTGACAGAGGTCTTCCTGCTACCATAGGTGTTGGACTAGGCTTTAAATTTGTCATTTTTGTCTTTTGTAGTAGTTCAAAGATATATTTACCTTGGGATAAATAGATACCTGTATTGTCTCTGAATACCTCTATCCCAAGGAAGTAGGAAAGTGGTCCAAGATCTTTGAGAGAGAAGGCTTTGTTCAGTTTGCTTATGAAGTTATTCAATTCTTTTGTGTTGTTCCCTGTGATGATAATATCATCCACGTAAATGAGCAGCATGATAACAAACTGAGGTTGCTTCAGCATGAAAAATGATGAATCTTCCTTTGAGTTTTCAAACTTCCATTCCAACAAGGTTCTTTTAAATTGATCATACCAGGCTCTGGCTGCCTGCTTCAATCCGTAGATTGATTTGTGTAATTTGCAAACATGATGAGGTTTTTGTTGCTCTTCAAAGCCTTGTGGTTGTAGCATATAAACATCTTCATCAAGCGTACCATTAAAAAAGGCATTATTGATGTCCAATTGTCTAATAGCCCAATCTCTTGCTGCTGCTAAAGTGAGAACAACTCGAATAGTAGGTGCTTTAACAACTGGACTGAAGGTTTCCCCAAAGTCAACACCAGGTCTTTGATGAAAACCCTTAGCAACTAACCTCGCTTTGTACCTTTGAAAGGTCCCATCAGCATTATACTTGATTTTGAACACCCACTTGTTGCCAACAATGTTATAAGAAGGAGAAAGAGGAACTAGAGTCCAAGTTTTGTTTCGATGCATAGCTTGAACTTCCTCATTCATGGCTGATTTCCACCCCTCATGCTGAAGTGCAGCCTCTACTGTGGAAGGTTCATGCTGACTGAGATCAAACTGAGATTGACCAAGATATACTCGTGGCTTAAAGATACATGCCTTCCCTCTGGTAACCATAGGATGAGAAGGTTGAACCGAAATTGATGGTGGGTCGAATGGTGTCTCATCAGGTGGAACTGAGACAGTATGACGAGTGGAGCTAGAATCTGATGGAGTATGCACATCAGCAGGAACAACATCAGTAGAAGCAGGGTCAAAAGGTAAGGTGCATACCTGATCTTGTGGTGAAGAAGGAGGTGGTGACTCTGCAGAGGACACTTCTGTAGAAGGTGGCTGGTGAGATGAAGCATTTGTAGTTGAATTTGAGTGAACAGGAGGCAATACAAACCAAGAGTGTGGTGTATCCATAGTGAGGATTTTCTCTGGTTGGTGATTGTTTAAGAAGCCAGTATGGAAGGGAAATTCATTTTCATTAAAAATGACATTTCTAGATATGTACATGTGACCATGAGGGCTAAGACACTTATAGCCTTTATACACTTCATTGTAACCAAGATTTACACATTTTATTGAGTGAAATTGAAATTTATGCTGCTGATATGGTCCGAGGCAGGGAAAGCAAGAAGCTCCAAAAACTTTAAAAAGTTTGTAATCTGGTTTTTTATGGTATAAAACCTCAAAAGGTGAATGTCCAGATAAGACAGGAGTGGGAAGACGATTGATTAAGTATACTGAGGTTTGGAAGGTTTCAGACCAGTATTTGAGAGGCATGTTTGCTTGTGCAAGTAGAGTAAGACCCATCTCCACAATGTGGCGATGTTTCCTTTCGGCTCTACCATTTTGAGCAGATGTATGAGGACAAGGATGATTAAACATAATGCCACACTCATTGACAAGATTAGTAAATGCTTGGTACTCCCCACCCCAATCAGTTCTAATCATTTTGATTTTCTTATTAAACTGATTTTCTACAAGTGCTTTGAATTGAATAAAAGCTGCTAGTGACTCAGATTTTTGTTTCAAAGGAAAAAACCATGTAAATCTACTGTGATCATCAATGAAATGTATATAGTATTTGAAATTAATGTGTGATGTTACAGGTGCTCGTCCTCATAAATCTGTGTGAATTAATTCAAGGAGTTCATTTGCTCTACTAGTTGAATTACTGAAAGGTAAGGCATGGGACTTGCCATATTGGCATGCATCACAGAAATGTGGTTTTTCATTGACTGAACAGTTTACATTAGACAACTTTAACACTTGATTTAAAACAGAAAGAGAGGGATGACCTAGCCTTCTATGCCAGGTATCCTTTAGGGAATTAGAAATGTTGGAAGACTGAGACATAGCAGCAAAAAGACTTGTATTGAGAAAGCTAGACGACTTTGGGATAGTAGGGTCTGAAGTGCCAAGTTGATATAAGCCATCTTTAAGTGTTCCTTGCAGAATCACCTTCCCTGTTGCATCCTTCACACAACAAAAACCAGGAAAAAATTCAATGGAGACATTATTATCAGTGGTAAGTTTTGAAACACTAATTAGATTTTTTGTAATGAGAGGAACATGAAGTGTATTTTTCAAGATCAGAGGAGAACTCCCATAGGTGTTCAAATAACTAGTGCCAATATTTGCAATGGTCAATTTACTTCCATCACCAATTGTAACTTGCTCCTTACCACCATATTCAGATTTGTTGTGCACTTTGTTGGCTTCAGCAGTGAGGTGGTTACTTGCTCCACTGTCTGCATACCAACCTTCATCATTCAGGATCTCTGGAGTTGCCACCATAGCTGTGAACTGTTGTTGTTGTTGTTTATCATGTGGTGGATCCGCAAGAGGATGTCCCATATATGTATCATCATACCTGTTATAGCAAACTGCAGCAGAATGGCCATACTTCCCACATACTTGACATGTGGGTCTAGAGTTGTTTCCTCTACCACCTCGACCTCTATAGACACCACCTCTGTAGCCACCACCTCTTGATGACCCAGAATTCTGTGTTGAACCACGGCCAGGATTGGGGTTCGGAACATGGCGTTTTGGGTAACCTGGATTGAATGGTTTTTGAGCAAAATTTGCAGACGGATTACTCAAAGATTTGTTGTTACCTGATATGTTACTCAGACGATCAAGCTTGCTGTCAAAACTCAGCAATGTACTTTGTAGCTCCTGCCAGGAAATTTTCTCCCTTGCTTCAAGTGGAACTACTATTGAGATATACTCAATGTCGAGACCTGAGAGAATATTGGATCGAAGGTGGCTCTCTGGATATGGTTCTCCAGCCAAGGCAAGTGTATCTGCCCAAACCCGCTTCTACTTCAGATAGTCTGCCATGGATGTAGAGCCCTTCCTTGTCGTTTGCAACTTAGTTCGAAGATCATCCAAATGTGCTTTCGAATGTGCTCCGTAAAGCTCTTCAAGAGCTCTCCAAAGTGCAGCAGCAGTTTTGCATCCCATCACCTCAGATGCAATAACTTCACTCATTGATCCATATAACCAACCCATCAATAGCTGGTCATGAATGATTCAGGATTCAAAATCTGGGTTCACAATGAGATTTTTTTCTCCTTTCTCACCTTCTGTTGTGACAAATTCAGTGGGACATGGTTTTGAACCATTAAGATACCCATCCAATCTATGGCCTCTGATGATAGTTGAGACCATAGTTGTCCACAGTGGAAAATTATTCCTGTCAAGCTTCAAGGAAAAAGGTTGACTCAGTGTGCTGCTGAACGGAGCAGCCATGGGAGCTGGGGTTGAAGAAGCTCCAAGAGACAGAACATTGGTTGCTGCTCCGACTGTACCAGTGCCAGATTTCATGGTCACTGGGGATGCTGAGGGTGTTTGATCTTTTTCAGTAGTCATCGGCGCTGGCCTTCGAACCTGGCTGCTCTGGTACCAAGATAAATTTGTGTAGAATTCAGAAACGTTTTCTCAACTCACCTTTTCTGAGAGAAAATTTTATATTTATAATAGGTTTACAAACGAAATACAGGAAAGAGGACATTAGCCTTTGAGATTAATACATTCTAGAAACAAGGCTAACAAACTTGCTAAATGAAACAATCAACCTTGATGTACTACACCATATGGTATGCTTCCCTGTACCAGCAGCAGAGGAGGAATTATCAAATCCTAACAGAGTGGGGTCTCACAGTTCATTTTGTTAATTCAAGGAAAAAAAAATACAAAAGAAGAAGAGAAGAGAAGACAATGAAGGTTAATCGGAATCCTCTATATGTTAAGTGCAAGAGTAAACAAGTTCTTAATCATAGTCAGAGCAAGTGTATACATATATATATATATACATGTAATCAAAGTTTTGAGAGAGAATTAAAAATCAAAATTAACTTTGGGTCGGGTATATTTTCTTTCCCCTTTTGTACTAGTTAGTACATGTACTAAAATTAATAATAAAATATTAGAGAAATAAAAGAAGTGAGAGGGAGTACTGTACTTGATATTTATTAACCAAAATGGATCTTTCTAAAGCTTTCTCTTTCTGTACATGTAAAAGATTCGCTAATCCAGGAGAACAATACATTTAAGAAGATGGGAGATATATAGTGGAGAGAGAGAAAGAGGAATAAGGTCAAAACATTGTTCGAAAAAACAACAATTCTTAAATTGGTATATGTTCAAATGTCATTATCAGCATAATTATATATATATAAGGTGTTTCTTTTCTTTTGAGGAAAATATGTATAAGGTTCGAGGCCCACACAATTGCATGTGAATTATGCTTGTGATTTATTATGCACCAACTTGGTTGGGACGGACGACGAGTGTACTTGTCACTTGTCAGCTGCTTATAAGTTATACGTCTCTAATAAAACCCTACGGGTCTATTTATGGACGGGGACCCATCATCATTTCTCTAAATTAAAGACAAATACAATTAATTATCCAACAGTATATACGAGCTGTTGCTGCTGCTTTTCTTCTTTTCTTTTTTTAATCCTCTTAATTAATTATTACGCACTTTCCTGTCAATATTACGAGTCACTATTTCTATCTATGTATCTATCTATATATTTATAATATATAATAAATAACAATTAATAATACTTATTGGCTTAACATGACCATTACGAAAAATTAATGTCAAAGAGATTCATAGGATATTTTTTTTGGTAGCTCCAATAATAATTACTGAAGTCAATAATATGGCTAATTATATGGGTCCACTACCAAATTACGCGCGGGTAGCTGGTAGGGGTAAATGGTAATGAAACCACTGAGACCAGAGCCGACTCGTGAAAAAACTTTGCCGCCTCTCACAATTTAAATTGATAAAACGGCCTTTTCATAAATATATTACATTTATATATTTTTCAAGCTATCATTTATAAGGCACCTTAACATGTGTAACATCTTAGTTTATAGGATATTGTTAGGGTTTTCATATATTTCAATTTTAATAAAAATATGCAACTTTTATTTCGATTTCTGCTGTTCTTCACTCTTGATCTTAGTTTGGGACCTTTCCAATATATGTCGATTTGTATTGGATTCTATGACCTATTTCAGACGGCGTGTATACTCCAAATTTTTCGACTCGCCTTGTGATGTCCTATATTCCAACAAATTTACTGAGTTGACCTTGTTGTATTTTATCAAATATTCATATTCAGTCCTGTTGTATCTAAGGTCGTTCATAAGGTCCATACTTTCAGGGTCAAATATGAGAGAGCATATTAAATGTGAAAAAAATCTCACATAAAAAATATATAGTAACATCAATATTCTTATAAAGGAAATATTTACTCTACTTAACAACAATTAATTTTAAGATGTAGCTACAATTTTAACATTTATCTTAAGAATATTTACAAAGTGAGCAGGTTCATGCCCAAACCAAATTCATGTCCATCTCAGCTAGGTCCTACTTAACATATGTCCACCGGTACGTACCCTTTAAACAATCGATGCACTGTAATAATTAACACATGTCCTCTACACTTAGAGACATGGTGCTTCCACACACTGCATCCAAGGTCAGAGTGCTGCCAATTCTACGGTTGCTTCTCATTTTAATCCTGCATCTAATTCACCTATGACATATATATAAATATATTTGTATGGGTCCACACATAGCCCACGTGCGTGGTAGTATATGGTCGCTGCCCAATGGGTCCCCGTGGGCATGTAGGGTCAGAATTGACAACAATAGGAAGACCAGCTTCACTCAAAAATTAATCAGACACATGGCCTACTTTGTTTTTATTTGAACGAAGCATAAAAAACATGTAAAGAAAAATATAAAAAAAATAAAAAATATTTTCCTAATATTCCGTTTTGGATATCAAAAAGTTTTGTACGCGACATTATTATTTTGTTCCGGGAAGTTAACAGTAGTAATCTAGAGTATATTTATATGTGTCCACAGCCCAATGGCTAACAATAAAAGTATTCAAACATAGAAAAGAAAATTGGACAACTAGCTCTCTTAAGCTGAATCTAATAATAAAAGAGATAATTACATCTCACTGTAATATAAAAAAAAAATCGTTTTATATGATATGTTTAATAAATTACAAAAAATACGGCTTTCCACGACCATTTGTGTATATATATATATATATAGACCTTTTATTTTATTTTTTTATCTTAATTTTTATTAAGAATTTAGGCATATTAAATAATATATAATAATAATTATAGTTACTACCTTCAATAAAATAAAATAAATTAGATTAATTTATTTTTATTTAAAATAAATGTATTTATTAATATTAAAATTAATATTTATACAATTACTCAATAAATAAATAAATATTTATACAAATTACAATATGCTGTTAATTAAAATTAATATTAATAACTATATGTTATAATATATAGTTAAAGATAATCACAATATTATTATTCTTTATAAAAATATTATATATATACTTTTTTATTAAATCATAACTAGTCAAGTCTCAACACTCAATGTTAAACCAAAATCAAAATTTAATCCAAGTTTCAAGTTTTGTTACAAAAATAAATTTAAAATTAAAAAATTAGTTTTGTAAATCTTTGTAATAATCATGTTAAATAAATTTATAAATATTTATGTAAATGTGAGTTACAAAATAAACGTTTTAGTTGTGAAATTAGTTTTGTAAATTGTTGTTACAAAAATATAAAACTTGTTAAAAAAAATATTATATTTCACCACTATATTCAATAAAGTGTTTTATAAATAATGAATATCTTAAATTTATATTTTTAAGTTTTATAGCATAAATATGATAGTTCATGTAATTTTTTGGTACAATATTGTAACAATATGGAAAAGTATAATATTTTTATGTATTTTTTGTTTATGATTTCTTAACTATAAAATATTTTCGTAAATGTTAGTTACAAAAATATATTTCTTTGTTGTAAAACTAAATTTGTAAACTATTGTTACAAAAATAAAAAAATTAGTTACGAATTTGTTTGTAAGTTGTATTTACAAAAAAATAAAAAAAAAATTACAATTCTATAACTGATTTTGTAAATATTATTTACAAACACGTAACAGATATTTACAAGTTTGTAACAGATATTTACTAGTTTGTAAACGTTGGTTACAAAAAATTGTATTTTACAGCTTTTATTTATGATTTTGCCACTCCGTATTTACAATTTTGCCATTCCGTGTTTTTATCCAAAAATTCCGTATTTTTGTAATGTACCATATTTTTCAATTTTTTTTTAACTTTTAGTATATTTTTGTAGATTTCCCATAATAAAATACTTATCATGATCTTTCTAATATGTATAACGAGAAAGTATATCCATTAATCATATATATCTTTCCTCTCATAATTTTATACACCATATTAGGCTATCGTTCTCCTCAATCTCACTTCACCTTGACCTCAACTAACCTTGCTTCGCCTAAACAAGAAATACGAGATGCGATAATTTGGACATTTAATTTCTATATCATATTACGATAAAATGACTCTGTCATTAATTAGTAATGGAGTATCAATCTAAAATTTTTGTTAAGGATGCTAGTTCGTAGTAGAGCTACTACAAATCTTCTTTTTGTGTCACTTGTTAGCGCGGTTAAAGTCATTGACAAACAATATAAAAAATACTTTAGGAATGGGTCACGAAACATATGACTTTTGTCAACGGTTACACAACTACAAAATGTAATTTCTGTGTTACACTAGGCTGTCAGTCAACTGTGTTGACCGACTCTATTGAAGGGTGCTGTGTAGAGAAGCGGCGTCACTAGATCATTAATATTACTTCCTATTAATAGCATCAGTAAGTAGCACAAACGGCATCAATCACACAAATAACATGCGTCAATGATTTATCGACGATATTGGTGTTATATTATATATAAAAGATACAATAAATTAATTTTAAAAGCCCACTTTAATATATCTTAACAACCATAACACTCATATCAATCTCTTTCTTTATCGCATTCTCAGCTGCCCACCCCTACTCTATCTTTCTGTCTCCATTTATACCACTTTTCCTCTGCCTCTCCCACTCTCCATGCGCCTCCCATTGTTACTCTCTCCGCCTCCCATTCTCATTCGGCTGTCACTCTCCCTCAGCTTCTCATTCTCCTTCGACTCTTACTCTCCCTCCTCCCTTTTACTCTTCACCTCTCTCTCGATCTAGTGGCGGACGTTGGAGCATGAGGCAATGTAACTCAATGATTTTTTGTGTTTATATAATTAATTTTTCTTGAATCATGGTTACCCTCTAATTTTTTGTTCTTGTTGTCCTATTTGTTTTTCTAAATTGGGACTCTCGCGAGGATAGGATTGGTGTGGGTTATGCCACTACACCAAATACTCCTTTCTATAACACATGAATATAATAGTATTGAAAAAGTATTATAATACATCAAATAATAAAATAACATGTGGGAAAAAAAATTCTCGGTACCAAAATTGGCGGTACCAAAATTTTGGAGCCAAATTATCTTCTACTTTTTACTTTTTTATTTGCCTCTAATTTTTTATTTCCAAAGCTCTAAACTGTTTTCTAACACACTTCTGACCATCCCTCAAGCTATACCCAGTTAGGGTTTCAGTATCAGCCACTGTCTTCCTCTTCTTCTTCTAATAACAATGGTGATTCCGATCCTGAAACTTCTGATCTCAGTCATGGGGCGGTCGAGAAGGAGAAGGAAGAGGAGGTAAGCGGAACTTCTATTCATCAGGAGCTTGCGAGGTTGGAATTGAAGGAGAACGAGGAAGAGCCGGTTCTGAAATTGGATTTGGGGGTAGTTCTGCTAAATCTGTTGCCTTTTATCGTTCCTTTGATATTATTTATGGAAGGTATGGTTTAAATCTTATATGTTGTAGCTTTTGAGTTGTGATAAAAGCTGCTTCCTTTTGATTTATTGCAAAGTTGGGAGTACTTTCTTTTCTGGTTTTCATGGCAAATCACCAAGCTTTGCTCTAATTTAAGCTGTTCTTGCATAATCAGGAGGCTATTTTTGTAAATTAAGTTCCTCTTTTTCTGTGCTTCGCACTCATTAAGGTTTCCTCATTCTCCTTTATACATGTATACTTATATATATGAGAGTGTTGACCCAGATTTTGGCCAACTGACTCGAAGTCAAAATACGCTTGACGTGGATAAAAACGTTGAAAAGAACGTGATGACGAAAATAATAAAGACACAAGATTTTATAGTGGTTCGGCCCCAGGATATGGTAATAACCTACGTCCACTTGAATTGTTATTGAAATAAGATCCAAATGGGTGATCAAAGAACTGGGGTTCAATGAGTTTCACTAACCTCTGAAAGAGAAAATACAATTATTCTAGTGTAATCTCTCTCTAATCTCAAATGATATTTTTTGCTCAAAAGAAAAGGAATCGGGCCCTTCTTCCCTGAGCCCTCTTCTTCTATTTATAAGCTCAGGGAAGATTTACATTGATTTGTTACAGATATTCTTTCCTAAATAATCGGATACTCAGGAAATCATGGGAGATAATTTCAGATTTCATCATAACTGCCTAAGATTTCCTTCGCGTATAATATGCGTACGACCATGCTGGTCGTATGAAAAAACCGATCGCACGATACTGGACGTCTTCCTGGTCGATAATCGAACACAGATTCTGCCAGGTGTCAGCCACGTGTAATTAATGCCTGCCATGTCATTCACTTCTGATTTTAGGGATAACATTTGCCCCCCAAGTTTGTTTAGTGCGACCAGCAATAAAGAAACTTAAAGGAACAACCGTTCACATCCCCGTGATGTCTGTCAGAACCCCTGTGCATTTTCGAAAACTGTGACATAATTATGTCTAATCAAGCCTTTTCAGTTTCCAAAAAGGCAATTTGACGGCTTATACACTTCCCCACATTTCGAAAGTGGGAAGTGATGATTATTGCCTTTTGACCATCCCTTCGATCCCTATAAGTAGGCTTTTTTTGTTTTTTTTTTTCCTTTAAGAAATTTTTACTCACCATCTTTGCCAAAATTTTCAAGAACTTGCACCAGAGTTTAGAGCTTCGAAAACCAGTCTGACGCTTATCCGAAGGTCTTCCGGTTCGGGTTTTCATCTTCTTCCGAATCTCCATCTTTGCCCAGGTAAGAACTCCATTCTTTAAGCTCTTTTTTACGCCATGCATGCCGTTTTTACGCTCTGCGACCTCTGTGTTCTTGAGTAGGGTTTTAAGGGTTTTTTGGTATAAACCGTCTATTGCTTGGTAAGAGTGCGTTTTTATGCTTTGTACAAGTCAGGACTATAGTTTGATAGTTAGGATCTTTGGTTTGGGACGTTAGGTTGACGAAAGATTCAACCTTTAAGTAAGGTGAAAAAACCGAAATTTTTTCTCGCCCCTCAGGAGTCGAAAAAGTTCTCTTTTCAGAAAACAATTTACTTTCCTTTTTTTTTTTATCCGTTTTTCAACGTTGAAGTTAGCGTAGGATTAGGATGCTGCTGGCTATCCAGGCACGAGCAACGTTATCCCAGTCTTCCACACTACTCCGCGGATTGTGTCTTATCTCCTCCATTGTCTGTTTGCAGTTCATATGCAAGACCCTTGGGGGGGGGGGGGGAGAAAGACCTATTGAAGACAAACTCTTGGCCCAACTGCTCGAAGGCGAAGAGAATCCACACACATTGATTCCAGAAATCGCCTTTTCACGTCCTAACCCAAATCCTCCACCAGTTCCCAACCAGCAAATGGCCAGAACTAAAACCAAAGCTAGAAAAAGACGCAACCTTAACTCTCCAAGTCAGCCTTCTGCTGATGCCCCCTCGACTAGTGGTCGAGGTGAATTCCCTCCTAAAACCGAGGTTCAGAGGTGTGCCCGTCCTCGTCATGCCGACCAGCCGGCTGTCGAGTGGCACGTCGTTTCCCCAAGTTCGGTGACCATTCGTATGATCGCCAACTATTTAAATAAATACAATCTGACGGGGGTGGCCCTGGTCAGACCTTCCATCGACCAGCGAGCCAACTTGCCAGGGGGGGCTTATAACGCCTGGTCGAGATACCACATCGAGGCGGGCGCCACCCTGCCTCTTCATTCGTTCTTTCAAGGGGTGGCAAACTACTTTGGGGTGGCCCTTTTTCAAATCACCCCAAATGGGTATAGGATGCTGACCGCGCTCTATATCCTCCATAAGCTCAAGAAATGGCCCGCTCCTTCTCCTCATGAGGTCAATTTTCTGTTCGACCTCAAGTCCAACCCCAACCAGGACGGTACGGGGTTCTTCAATTTCTGCCACCAGGAGACTGGACGCACCTTTCTGTCTGACACCACTCACATATCCAACGTGGGGAAGTACCATCAAGAGTACTTCCTTATGCCTGACATTGCCGCGGAAAATCTGGCCTTCACTCGAGGAGGTAAAGAGAATAATAATCCTTGAACCAGTAGTTTCTGTACTTTGATCTTTTCTTGTCATAATGCTTCGTTGTTCCAATGTGTTCCAGGTCCATGGTTACGTCTAACCCCCACTCCAGGAATGGAGTCGAGGGCAGCACTCTTAGCCAGCATGCCAAGTGCTGCTAAGAGTGTTAAGAAATTAATTAATGAGGCTAACCTTAGGTTGGCTGGCCTTTGGGGCCCCCAACCTGCGACTAACGAACCCGCGGCGGGTGGTGTCAATGCCGATGTGGAACCTGAGCAGGGACCCGAGCAGCAACCTCAGGCATCCCCTCCTCGGAGGAGGCCAACTGGGGTTACAATCAGGGAACCTTCTGTTCCCCATCGAGCAGCGGAATCATCGGTCCCCAAGGGCAAGGGGAAACAAAAGGCTGCTGAGCCTACCGAACTATTCGACGACTCGTCGGATGTAAACGGTACATCATTCTCGTTTTTGAATAATCTGCCAATTCCTTCCCATCTATTTGATGGGGATGGCAACTTTATGAACGCCCCTTCTTTAAATTCAGATTTCTTACAGGAACTAGGTAGTTCAGTAGATAATGTTACGACCAGTAGGTGTAGCTCGGGTACCTTACTTTTGTAATCCTTCTACTCTAATCTCTGTTTTCTCGCGACCCTTTAATCTCATTGTTTGAATTGTTTCTCTTTGTGCAGGTATGGACTCCGGGAACTTCTTTGACCATTACCAAGCTACCGCTGAATCTTCTGTCCTGAAGAAGGAAAGTAAAAGGGCTCGAGGGGAAAGTAGCAAGACCCCTTTGAAGAAGCCCCGGACAGAAGATGCTCCTGCCACAACCCCTTCCAAGGAGGACTCACCACCTCCGCCCCCCTCTAAGCAGACTCCCCCCGCGCCCGTCAATCCACGGCCCTCCCCAAAAGCCGCAGACAAAGAGACTTTGGACCACTCGTCCGAAGGCTCCCTGTCCAGCCACATAGTTGGCATGGCCAGGGAGAGAATATATCGGTTCTCGAAGCACAAACGCAGCCAGACCGCCATCAATGACACTGCCACAATGGACATTGACAAGATCATTAATAGAGGGCTGAATGAGATAACCAGCGTAAGTCGTCTTTTGCTGCTTTGTCGTTTATGCTAGACTTCCGTTCCTAACTCTCATTTTTTCCTCAGGGGTTTTTGTCTTTGACTGCTAGCTGGCACCGTGCTGGGGCAATGGTCTCTCGAGAGAATAACTTCGATTCCAGGCTTGCCCAGGCTAAGCAAGCGCTTGAGGCTGATAACAACAAGATGCTCGTGGAGAACCAAGAGTTGTCTAAGCTGAACGAGAAACTTTGCGAGGACCAAGCCACTCTCACCCAGGAGCTTTAGGAGAGTCAAGGGGCCTTGCAGAAAGCCAATGAGGAGCATAATAAATGGAGAGAAAGTGCTGTACTCAATACCCAAGAGTGTAAGCAGCTCAATCTTGATCTGATCGGCAGCAGGGAGGAGACAAAGAGGCTCGAGGGACGGGTGCAGGAACTTGAGGGGCGCGTTCAGGAGCTTGAAGGGTGCATTCAGGAGCTCGAGGAGGATGGGGCCAGAAATCTGAAGAAGTACAAGGAAGACGCCTTCCTCAGTTTCTACGATTTCTGGAAACACAACCGGGGGGCCAAAATTAACTACCTCTCCGAGAAGTTGCGAAAGACGCTGATGGCGCAGTGCATTGCTTGGCTGGAGGCAGAGGAGAGAGCAAAGGCCAAGACCCCCGCTGCTGACGCTAAGGCTGATCCTCCGGCTGACAAGAGCGCTCCTCGTCCAGAAGACCCTCCTGCTCCCCAGTAATTCTCTTTTTATCTTCCACAGTTTTTATGGCCCATGGGCCTACTTGTAAAGACAATTTTATTTTTTATTGCTGCGAGGGAAACTTTTTACTTACACTTGAACAATTACATCCGAGCAGTACCGCTCGCAGTGTAAAAGGTTTTTCCTTTTAATTACATATTTACATTCGAGCACTAATGCTCGCGGTGTAAACGATTGCTTTACTGATATTATAATTTTTTTCTTATTATAATACATGTTCGCACGACCAAACTTAGCATAGTACTTTGGTTTGATTTTTCAAAACATAAATTTTTGAAAAATGCTCTAAGTACCGTAGCATGCTTTCACTTATTTTGTTCATGTGTTTACATACCTTATGGTACGCTTTTGCTATCGATGTACCTTATATGCCCCCAAGTGATCGAGGGGCTTTAGGTCCTTGGTCACTTGCCTTGACCATGACCTGTTCGAACATTGCTGCTCGTAATATAATTCAACACTTGTAATACAGCAAAACAACACATGTAATGAACAAATACTTGTAAAAATAAATTTACAAAGGTTGGCAAGAATGACTGGCTGCGCACAGTCCCTTATAATCTCGTATTAAAATGGACTTATCATGTCTGTACGAGGGATCTTAAAAAAGATCTTACACTTATAAGCGATTAGCCATACATCGTGGCTAACCCTTTTTCGAAACTTGTAAAAAGTAAGAATTAATACAAGCCAGTCCTTTAAGAAGGACTGTTCATTGGTAGTACTTGCGCAGGTGTTCTCCATTCCAGTAGCGTGGAACGAGATCTCCATTTAAGCGTGCAAGTTTATAGGTGCCCGGGTGAAGGACTTCTTCGATCTGGTACGGTCCTTCCCAATTTGGTCCGAGTACTCCAGCAGTGGGGTCGCGGGTATTCAAGAAAACTCGTCGTAGCACTAGATCTCCGATGCTGAATTTTCTTTCTTTTACTTTTGAATTAAAGTACCAGGCGACTTTTTGCTGGTACGCAGCTACTCGGAGTTGGGCTTTCTCTCGTTTTTCATCTATTGAGTCTAGGGACTCCATCATCAATTGGCTGTTTTGATCTTGGTCGGTCGATGCGAGGGCGGATCTAACTCGACTGGTAACATGGCTTCATATCCGTATGTTATGGAAAACGGAGTATGGCCTGTCGCTGTTCGGTGAGAAGTTCTATACGACCATATGACTTCAGGTAGGTGTTCTGGCCACGCCCCCTTAGCGTCTTCAAGTCTTTTCTTCAGGGTGTCCTTAAGCGTTTTATTCACTGCTTCGACCTGCCCGTTCGCTTGTGGATGAGCAACTGAAGAAAAGCTTTTGATAATCTCGTGTCTTTCGCAGAAGTTGGTGAACAGATCACTGTCAAATTGGGTGCCGTTGTCTGAGACGATTTTTCGAGGAAAACCATACCGGCAAACAATGTTCTTGATGACAAAGTCAAGAACTTTCTTGGTCGTTATGGTAGCGAGTGGTTCAGCTTCGGCCCATTTGGTGAAGTAGTCAACTTCTACGACTGCATACTTTACTCCACCTTTCCCTGTTGGTAGGGATCCAATCAAGTCTATTCCCCATACTACAAAAGGCCAAGGACTCTGCATTTGTTTTAATTCATTTGGAGCTGCTCGTGGGATTTTGGAAAATCTTTGGCACTTATCGCATTTCTGCACGTACTCCGCAGAGTCTTCGTTCATAGTTGGCCAGAAATAGCCCTGCCTTAGGATCTTCTTCGCCAAGCTTTGCCCCCCAACATGATCTCCGCAAAAGCCCTCATGTACTTCCTTCATCAGTTCCTTAGCTTTCTCGGGTGTAATACATCTGAGCAGCGGCATGGAATATCCCCTTCGATACAAAACATCATCGACCAATATATATCTCGCAGCCTGCCTTTGAAGAGTTCTGGCTTTGTTCTTATCTGTCGGCAGTGTACCGTTGGTCAGATACTCCAAGTAAGGTGCCATCCATGTGTCTTCCATCCGAATTTCCAGGCTAGTCACATCTGCTCGTATGCTCGGCTCGCTCAATCTTTCTACTGGCACAATGTTCAAAGTGTCAGCATCTTTCGCGCTTGCGAGTTTGGCTAAGGTATCTGCATTCGAATTCTGGTCTCGAGGTATCTGCTGGAGGGTATACTTCTGGAACTGCGCCAATAGGTCTCTAGTTTTATTTAGGTAGGCTCCCATTTTGAGACCCCGTGCTTGATATTCTTCTAGAATTTGATTCACCATCAGCTGTGAATCGCTGTAAATATTGAGCACTTTTATATCCATGTCTTTTTCCAATCGTAATCCAGCGAGGAGGGCCTCGTATTCGGCTTCGTTGTTTGAGGCTACGAAGTCAAACCTAATGGTGCAGTGAAATCGATGCCCTTCTGGCGTTATCAATATCACTCCTGCCCTTGTGTGAGATTCGTTTGACGACCCATCCGTAAACAACTTCCATGAGGGAGCTTGATCATGAGGCTCAGGCGCATTATATTTTTCGCATTGCTCATTATCTGGGAGTTCGGTAAACTCTGCAATGAGATCGGCCAAGACTTGTCCCTTTACTGCTGCTCGTGGTGAATACGTAATATCGAACTGCCCTAGTTCGGCTGCCCATTTTAATAGACGCCCAGCTGCCTCTGGTTTCTGGAGGACTTGCCGAAGGGGCTAGTCGGTTAAAACTGTGATAGGATGGGCTTCGAAGTAAGAACGTAGCTTCCTGGAGGCCAGGATTAAGCAATATGCTAACCTTTCGATGGGCGGATACCTCCATTCTGCTCCGATTAGCCTCTTGCTTACATAGTAAACCACTTTTTGTACGCCTTCATCCTCTCGTACTAGTATCGCACTAGCAGCAACTTTAGTGATCGCCAGGTAAATGAACAAAGTTTCTCCTTCGATTGGCTTAGATAAAATGGGAGGCTGTGCCATATGGGCTTTCAAGGCTTGAAAAGCTTGCTCACAGTCTCCTGTCCATTCAAATTTCTTGTTGCCCCTAAGTAGATTGAAGAAAGGGACACACTTGTCCGTTGATTTGGAAATAAATCTACTTAGTGCCGCAATTCTCCCAGTCAAACACTGCACATCCCTGATCTTTTCTGGCGATTTCATATCGATCAGGGCTTTTATCTTGTCGGGGTTGGCTTCGATTTTTTCTTGAATTAACAATAAACCCCAAAAACTTCCTTGATCCAACTCCGAAGGAACATTTGAGAGGATTTAGTTTCATCTGGTACTTGTTCAATACATCAAAACACTCTTGAAAATCCTTCACACGTCCTTCCACCTTTTTCGACTTTACCAGCATATCATCCACGTATACCTCCATGTTTACGCCGATCAACTCTTTAAACATGTGGTTAACTAGTCGCTGGTAAGTCGAACCCGCGTTTTTCAGTCCAAAGGGCATTACTTTATAACAGTATAATCCCGTATCGGTCCGAAAGCTGGTGTGATCCTCGTCGGGGGGATGCATGCTTACCTGATTGTAGCCCGAATATGCATCCATGAAAGAGAGGATCTCGTGTCCAGCAGTAGCATCGACCAACTGGTCGATCCTTGGGAGTGGGAAACAATCCTTCGGACAGGCTTTATTGAGGTCTGTAAAATCCACATAGGTTCGCCACTTGCCGTTAGGCTTGGGAACTAGTACTGGATTAGAGACCCACGATGGATAAAATGCCACCCTGATGAACCCATTCTCCTTTAATCTCTCCACTTCTTCTTTTAAGGCTCTCGACCGATCCTTATCGAGAAGCCTTCTCTTCTGTTGCATGGGCGAAAAACTCTTGTCTATATTCAGGACATGGCTTATGACTGCAGGATCTATCCCAGCCATGTCTTTGTGTGACCAGGCAAAGACTTCCACCAGTGCATGCCTCGCAGTGGGTTCTAAGTTTTTCCCGACCTTCACGACTCTGGTCGGGTCCTTCTCGTTAAGTTGGACCTCTTCTAGGTCCTCGACGGGTCCAACATTTTCCTCAAAATCCCCAAAGCAAGGATCTAAATCTCTATCCTCACTTTGGGCAATGCCCTATTTGGTGACTCCTTCACCAGATTGGGCTTGCATATCAATTGCCATCTGCAACCTTTCAGAGGGAGTGCTTTTTGATGTTCCCTTCTTCGCCTTCGTGACCGAAGCATTGTAGCACTCCCTGGCCTCCCTCTGGTTTCCCAACATGCGTCCTACCCCTGCGTCTGTCGGGAATTTCATGGCTAGGTGCCATATGGAGGTGACGACCCGTAGGTCTACCAGTATAGGTCTTCCAATGACGACATTGTACGCCGAGGGACAATCGACCACTATGAAAGTAGCGAGTAATGTCCTGGTCGCAGGCGCTGTACCTGCTGTCACTGGAAGTCTGATTGACCCTGCGGGGGCAAGTCCCTCGCTAGAGAAGCCGTATATTGTTTGGTTGCAAGGCTCCAAGTCCTTAACGGACAACTTCATGCGTTCCAGAGAAGACTTGTACAGGATGTTCACTGAGCTTCCTGTGTCGACTAGCACTCTCTTCACTGTCATATTGGCCATTTGGATGTCCACGACCAGCGGATCGTAGTGTGGGAACCGGGAATGCTGGGCATCCCTATCAGAGAAGGCTATCTCGCCCTCTTCTGATCGAGCCTTTTTCGGTGCGCGGTCCTCCACAGCCATCATCTCGATGTCCTGGTCGTGGCGCAGGGTTCGAGCATATCGTTCCCTGGCCTTGCCGCTATTTCTTGCGAGGTGCGGGCCTCCGCAGATAGTTAATAGGGTGCCGGCTACGGGATCAGGCTGCAAAGGTGGTGAGCGTTGGTGTGTGGGCGCTTGCTTGTTGCCACCTGGAGCTTCTCGTTGGGAATTTCCCGAGGCCCGTACATATCTTTTCAAGTGTCCTTGTCTGATAAGGAACTCGATCTCATCCTTCAACTGGTTGCACTCATTGGTGTCATGCCCGTAGTCGTTGTGATAACGACAAAACTTGGTGGTGTCTCTCCTCGAAATGTCCTTTCGAATGGGGGCAGGCTTCTTGTAAGGCACACTGGAACTCGTGGCCTGATATACCTCTCCCCGAGATTCAATAAGGGCAGTATAGTTAGTGAACCGGGGTTCATAACGATTACCCTTGGTCCTTTTGTTGTCAGAGGTGGAAGGCTCGTTGTGTGGCCGTTTTCCACCATTCTTGCCATTGCCGTTGCCGTTCCCGTTGCCCTTCCCATTGCCGTTGGGTTTCGACCCATTGGCGGCTTTGGCGGGTTCGGCTGTCTCCTTATCTTTGCCTGGGGGTTTTCCTTCAGTGGCAATGGCGTCTTCGAGCTTGATATAACGATCAGCTCGATCTAGAAATTCCTGGGTCGTCCTAACCCCATGCTTTATGAGGCTCTCCCAGAGAGGGGTACGGCGCTTAACTACTGCCGTTATGGCCATCATTTTGCCTTCATCACCCACCGTTTTTGCTCCGGCGGCTGCTCGCATAAAACGCTGAACGTAGTCTTTCAGCGATTCTCCATTTTGCTGGCGTATCTCGACCAGTTGGTTTGCCTCGGTACGGTGCACGCGACCCGCATAGAACTGTCCGTAAAAATCCTTCACGAACATTTCCCAGGAAATTATACTTGCAGGAGGGAATTTAAAAAACCACTCCTGTGCAGCGTTAGAAAGTGTTGCAGGGAAGATCCTGCACCGTGCGTCTTTTGACACCTTCTGAATGTCCATTTTTATCTCAAATTTGTTGACATGAGATACCAGGTCACCATACCAGTCAAAGTTTGGAAGCGTAGGCATCTTAAACTTGCTAGGAGTTTTTGCCATGGCTATCCTTTAGATGAAAGGAGTACCTTTCTCCTATCATGGTCGATATAAGATGTTCTTCCCCCGACCAGCTGCTGCACTGCCTGGTTGAGGGCATCTATCTGGGCCTGCACAGCGCTAGGGATCGCCGTGGCCTCTGGTGCTGGGGGGACGTACTCGCCGTGCCGCTCGTGGCGATCATTGAGTATATCTCTTAAATCCTCATCTCTTCTCAGCTGCTCGCTAGCTCCGAGCCGGTTGAAGACATTATTTTGTCTGGGCTGCCCCCCAGCGTCCCGTCTGTCGGGTTGGTCATCCTGAGGTGGCTGGCTTCTGCCTCCACCTCTTTCTTCATCCCTCCGACCAGCATTCCCTCTGCCTGAGTCGGCTTCGTTATAACCATGGCAATCTCTGAATCTTGATTGGCTTTGGTGGGATCGGCTATTCCTTCGATGGTCCTCCCGGGCTGGAACCTCCTGAGCGTTAGAGGGTGGTCTGCGTTGGTCGTTAGCTCCCCGTGCATTATCATGCCGTGGGGGGCCTCGGACCACAAAGCCTAACTCTGAATTCCTCCTGTTACCAGGAGGATGCTGTCCTCTGTTTGGAAGATTTGGCTCATCGCCCCTATGGCGTCTAGGACTACGAGGCTGCTGCTCGTTCCTATTCTGCCTCTACTGCGGGGGATTGCGGTGACCAGCTTGGGATGGAGGCTGCTCCTTAGGGTCCATCAGCGGGACATCGTCATGGGGCACTTATGGCTGCTCGGGCCTTTGTAGGCTCGAGGGCTGGATAGGCGGGCTAGGATTGGGACCCCTCTGGGGTGGCCCATCCGCCGGTTGATCAGGCTGCGAGGTAGGTGCAGCCTGATTCTTAGCCAACTGTAGGGCTGCTTCGAGGGCTGACATGGCTTCCCTCTGATGGCGGTCCATCTCTGCCTGCCTCTCACTCAACTCCAGACGCTGCCACTCAATTTCCTGCTGCTGCCGCGCTATGATTTCAGTGGCACCTTCCTGGCTGGCCCTGAGATTGGCCAGCTCTTCATGCAGTGCCCTTAGGGTACTCTTCAGCGTCGCGTCGTCCATTTCTTCTTCATCGAAATCCAAATGTGGCTCATCCTCAGTCACGTTTGCAGGAGGAGGAAGAGGCGGGTTAGATGGTGCAGCGCCGGCCGCCTGTCCAGTTTTCCTGGTAGTTTTCGCCATTGGTTTTCTCAACGATGCTATAACTACCTCTCAATGAAAGCACCAGAATGTTGACCCAGATTTTGGCCAACTGACTCGGAGTCAAAATATGCTTGACGTGGATAAAAATGTTGAAAAGAACGTGATGACAAAAATAATAAAGACAAAAGATTTTATAGTGGTTCGGCCCCAGGATATGGTAATAACCTACGTCCACTTGAATTATTATTGAAATAAGATCCAAAGGGGTGATCAAAGAATTGGGGTTCAATGAGTTTCACTAACCTCTGAAAGAGAAAATACAATTATTCTAGTGTAATCTCTCTTTAATCTCAAATGATCTTTTTTGCTCAAAAGAAAAGGAATCGACTCCTTCTTCCCTGAGCCCTCTTCTTCTATTTATAAGCTCAGGGAAGATTTACATTGATTTGTTACAGATATTCTTTCCTAAATAATCGGATACTCAGGAAATCATGGGAGATAATTTCGGATTTCATCATAACTGCCTAAGATTTCCTCCGCGTATAATATGCGTACGACCATGCTGGTCGTATGAAAAAACCGATTGCACGATACTGGACGTCTTCCTGGTCGATAATCGAACACAGATTCTGCCAGGTGTCAGCCACGTGTAATTAATGCCTGCCATGTCATTCATTTCTTATTTTAGGGATAACAGAGAGATGTATCACAATATAAATATACCCGAATGTATTTGATATATCTCTCGGTTGGTAATGATATGATTCTTTGAAAAAATAGGCTTTCCTAAATTTACAAGTTAATGTGGCATTGGTTTACAAACCGACACTCCTTTTTCTTTTTACATAATCCGGTTGAATCTTTGGTTAAGTTGGAAGTCTTTTTTGTTTTTGGAAATTAAGCAGATTATGGAGGAGCAGTTGGGGCTGCTAAAAGTTGTTGTGCAAGGGAAAAGACTGGTCATCCAGGATTTCAAGAGTAGTGATCCTTACGTTGTAGTCAAATTAGGCAATCAGGTGAGCTACAATCTTCTTTTGATTCGTTCCCAACCTGGTACACTTTGTCAGTCCTATGATGTTGATATTCCTCGCCAATCTTGGCTGAACTCCACTGATTCTTGATTCTTTTGGGAGATGACAGCACAAGGGGCCTACATTTTTTATCGTTCTTTTACTCTGCCCTCAACCTGGCTTTAGATTTTTTTTTAAAATTTTATTATTATTTATTTATTTGAGTACCTAAAATGGCATTTTTTATTCATAGTTGGTGTTTAAAAATGGCCTTGATGAGACTTTTGCAATCCTCTAGACTCTTAAGCATAAGAATGACTTAAACGTTTGTTTACTTCTGTATTTTTTTTTAATCTTTATTTCTGTAATAGACAGCAAAAACAAAGGTCATAAATAGTTGCCTTAATCCAGTCTGGAATGAAGAACTGACTTTCTCCCTCAAAGAACCTAATGGAGTTTTGAATTTGGTAAGTTCCCAAGATTTTGAATTTGTAGCTATCCAAATCTGCCACATAGTTTCAATTTCAAGATATAATTTAGTTTGGCACTCATCTCTGCTATGTTAAATCCTGAAATTGTATTTTGTTTAGCCATTCTGAAGTTGCATATTGTTCAAGTCTTTACATAACTATGTTTTAGATGGACGTCAATTGTGTACAAACTTATTTTTCTTGCATTCATTAGTCTGAACTTGAAGTATTACAACTTTCTAATTGATAGCACAACTCCAAAACCTTTATTTATTGTCCCTATATTCTTTTCTCACTGAATATGGGAGCTTCAGCTCTAACTTGTGAGTTTATGTAGCAAATGTTTCACCTTTTCCTTCCTCAAGCCAATTATTGGCTTTTGGCCTTTATCAATAGTTTCAGTTTGCATCTATTTTTTTAATCTTCTTCTCATGTATTCCTTTGAAGACATAATTAAGACTAGTATGTTATATGACCAAAGTGCTTTCTCCCCTTAGGAAGTGTTTGATAAAGACCTCTTGAAGACAGATGAAAAAATGGGACATGCACAACTCAGCCTTCAACCACTTGTCTCTGCTGCTAGACTCAGGCAGATTCTGCAGAACTTCAATGGCGAGACGGTGTTAAGGATGGTTGTCCCAGATAGTGACAACTGTTTGGTCAGAGAAAGCTCCATCACTTGTGTCAATGGTAATGTTGAGAAAGCTCCATATTTCTTCTCTAGCTGTGAATGTTTCTTTCTTGCTCATTTGGAAAGCAGTTTTGTTCCATAATTAGAAGTTTCTACCAGTGCAATTTATTGGCTTGATTGCTTCTAGGGTACTAGGATTTTCTGAGGTCCATTTTTAAAAAAAAAAATATATGGATGTGGGTTATCTTGATACTAAATGGTATATACTAAATTTTGTGAACTTGTATAATTATTAATATTTATGTCATAGTAAGGTTTTCTAGTTAAAAGTAGATTTTAAGTCTGATTTTTCAATACTTGCTTCAGTACTTTTAATTTGTTTTTGTCTCTCTTCATAGTTTGATGTTGCAAAATTAAGAAAGCTAAGACCAAGTTTCAAGCAGAACGAGGGCTCTGTTACTGCTGGCAATGCTTCAATCATAAGCTTCCCACCTCTCTCTTTCCCCCCGCCGCCAATGCTGAAAAAAAAATTATTAACTTAGTGTGGTAATGCAATAAGATATATTGTTTCTTGTGCCTGCTGTTTAGAGGCTTGTACTATCTAAATACTCATTTACTTTCTTGTACATTTAAGCAACTGGTGTGCAACACTTATTGTAGTTTATGCTACAACAAAACTAGTTTATTTTCTGTGGGCTACCTTTTTCTTATTTTTATGTGTGTGTGACTAGGGTTTCAGATTTTAACTTGCCTTAATATGGTTTGGTTTTTATCATGAATAGTGATGGTGCAGCTGCATTAGTCCTAGTGAGTGGAGAGAAGGCACTTCAACTTGGATTGCAAGTAATTGCAAAGATTAAGGGCTTTGCTGATGCAGCTCAGGTACTCTAATGAATTGGCTTCCTAGTTCTATTTTACTGTTGCTGAAACATAGCTCAAAGAAGATTATCTTCGCAGGCACCTGAATTCTTTACAACTGCTCCAGCCCTTGTGATACCAAAAGCTATTTCAAATGTTGGTTTAGATGCTTCTCAGATTGATTACTATGAAATAAATGAAGCGTTTTCTGTAAGATTTTAGTACTTGTAATCCCTATACTGTTCCTGATTTAGTAAGCATTTTTTTCATTCATTTATATTTGTCCTTCTTCTCTCTAGGTTGTAGCTCTAGCCAATCAAAAGCTGCTTGGTCTTAATCCTGTGAGTTTGGAGAAAACTAGATAATTTCTGTCAAGTTGATTTACTCTTAAGTTTGAAATGTATGCTATTTTAAATGTGATCAGTCTTCCATTTTCTGCAATTTGTATAGTCATTCATCTGTCCACAATGCATTTAAGCTTTGCTCCATTTTGTCACTATCCTTATCTACATTTTTTTACTCTTCCAATTTCCAAATATCTCAGGAAAGCCTTAACGTACATGTTAGGGCTGTATCATTGGGACACCCATTAGGATACAGTGGAGCTCGTATCTTGGTCACATTGTTAGGGGTAATCTATAAGCTTCCATTCTCTTGCAATGCATTCCTAGTTTGACATTCTAATATCATTTATATAGTTCTCTGGTTTTGTTTACATGTTTTCTTAATGATCTAAAGTCATAGTTCGTGGTCATATCTAAGCTTATGCTTTCTACATATACTCATGCGAAGTGATCTCGTGTTTGTCATTTATTCTTTTAAATTTCTATTGAGAGTTTAGCTGTGGAATAAAAGAGACATTGGTAACTATGCTCTCTCTGATATATTTTACTTGGAATTTCTGAAATAAGAATAATGTTGTTGTAGATATTGAGACATAAAAAGGGAAAGTACGGGGTTGGTGCCATATAATGATATTAGTATAAAGAAGACGTCACACAAAGGTTCAGCTTATTCAATTTCAATACAATGAGCAGAGTACTTCAAGCCGGCTTGACCAAGTACTCCTCTTAAATTAAAATTTTAAGTTATCTTTGTTTTATGGATATTTGTTTAAGATCAAGTTTTTTGATAGACTATTCTTCTAACTGTGCTAATAGTAAATTACACTGATAGTTGTTTTTCAGAGGATGAAAAGTTCTCTAAAAATATTAACAAAGGAAAACCAAAGAGAACGGCATATACCTCATTCTATAATACAATATTTTTTAGAGATTAGACTTTAAGAAAGAGAGAACTAGCTTTGTGAGAGAGTTTCTTCAGGACTTCTATTATGTGTGAACTGTTATAATTTGAGTGTGCTAGTTCTTCTCAACTGTGTATAGAGTGTAATCTCAGATTGTTGATGCTTAATAAAGACTTATGGTGTAATCTCAGATTCTTGTGCATTATTACATTTGATTCTTCTTACCGTGTTACTGTTATTCTTGTGAGCTAGTCTTGCTAATATATGTTTGCCTAAAGTTGACAAGCAAGTAATAGTATAAATATATTATATAGTAATAGTATATAAATATATATTATATAGTAATAGTAATAGTATAAATATATAATAAACTCTTTTTTTTTTGTATTTTATAGTAATAGTATTGAATGGTTAGAGTTAGATATCATTAATAATTAATATACATTTATGAATAATATGCTTTTTAGCTATTATGCTTTTTAGTTATTCACTGAGTGATTTTCTTATTACTTTACACAGGTTGTTCATGAGGAATTTGGTATTCTTGAAGGTTTAATGACAACTATTCATGCAACTACAGGTTTGTTTTTCACTTTATTTGTTTCTATAATAGGAGAATTGTTTACAAGTTGGTTACTTGACTCTTGTTTCTAATGTTCAGCAACACAGAAGACTGTTGATGGCCCATCAATGAAGGATTGGAGAGGAGGCCGTGGAGCTAGACAAAATATCATTCCTAGTTCTACTAGTGCTGCAAAGGTAGTTCCACCATTGCTTTCAAGATCATATCTTTAGTCGATTTTATGGGGTCCATTGTCACCTAAACAATCACTAATCATCTTTTGTTTTGCATACTCTTATATTTTGGTATCCTATCACCACAGAAAACATGTTTAGACAACTTAGCTTACTTGGGATTAGAATGGAATCAAATTATTTTCATGTTTTTTTGGCATGTTTTGAATTGAGCCAAGAATTGCTAGCAGCCCTGGTTGGAAAGGAAAAGAATAAAAATGAAAGATGCTTGTTGCTTGTTCCAATGTATATAATCTATATGATAAAATGTATTTGATATAGATTGAAAAATTATGAACAATCTTATTGATATAACCCATGCTGTGACTATGAGGACCACCACACTTGTTGTTTTGCTTATCTTTCTACTTTCTCTTGCAGATGTGACAAGCGAAGTAGAAAAGGAAACTTAATTTTGAAGGCTTTGTGTTGGGCAGCTGTAGAATATTTTGTGTTGAAAGTAGTAACTTTTCACTATGTTGAATATTTAAGACTCCTTGAATACTCAAAGAACATTTTGTTGTTGATGATATTGTTGAATGTTTTAAACTAATTTGTGGATTGTTAATACAATGTTGAATGTTTTTACTTTTTGTTATTTGAAAATCAAGTTCATTTGATGATGCTAGTATATATTAGAAAGCAAATTTTAATTATATAAAAAAATTAAAATATAATAGAATAAATTAGTGTTATAATACAAAAATTGTGTTATAATATTTATTACAATAACACTTTTTATGCAAAGAATTGTGTTATGCAAACTTCATTATATAACACAAATAATGTGTTATACTAAAGTGTAGTATAACACAAATTTATAAGTATTGAAATGTGTTATATAATCGACTATAAATAACATAATTAAACACTTATCTATTTATTAAGATAACACAGAAATTGTGTTATCGTTGACAGTATAATAACACATATGTATAACAATGATAAAGTATTATTTAAAGTACCCTGACCTACGATAACATAGTCGGTCTTAACACATCAAAAAGTGTTATGGTATGTTTTGATAACACATTTTCGGTGTTATTAAAAGCATTTTTTCTTGTAGTGTGCGCTCATAGAGGATGGGGCTAG
The DNA here is from genome assembly GCF_963169125.1 of Humulus lupulus. Lineage (NCBI taxonomy): Eukaryota > Viridiplantae > Streptophyta > Magnoliopsida > Rosales > Cannabaceae > Humulus > Humulus lupulus. Next base: position 95,691,615 of record NC_084795.1, on the reverse strand, counting down.
TAATGGCGACAGACTCGACCTATGGCTTTAGTGGTGCTATGCCCAAATCTGTTTTCATTTTCAATTCTAAGAGGAAAGGGAATTGAGATTGAACAAGCATTTGAAATTCTCAAGACAAGTACTTTCTTTATGAATTTCTTGGAGAAAACTTATGATCTTTGAGTGTTAAAGAGAGAGTGTTGAAAAGTGTGATCAATACTTCTCAACTCTAAAAGACCATTTTATAGAGTAGCCACGGTCATTAAATTTAATCAATAGGATTAGAGTTTTTGAACAAATCATTTGGAGCTTAAAGCATGTAATTGTATAGACTAGTCATGCGATGCATCGCTTGCTGCATCTCGCATAGATTCAAGCCTTAGGCGATGCAACACAATATAAGAGGCAGTCTAACTTTTCAAAAGTGACCTTAAACACCTTTAAATTCTCCCAAATATGTTGGGCATGCTTATATACCTCAATGTGTCACTTTGGACCCAAAATCACAATTTTAAAATGCCTACAACAAAAAGTCAAATTTCACACCTACATTATGTGAAACCATTGAGGTTTTACACCTAGCTTGTGTAATATTATTTGAGCTTTGTATTTTAACAAATCCTAACATTCCCCTACTTGGTTAAATATAAATTTTATCTCCGGCTCAGATACAATATTATTGCATACAATAAAGTGCCTTTTGACTTGAAATTTATCTTAGTGAAAGTACCACAAAGTCTTATCGAAATCATTGGTTCCTTAAAAGCTTAAAACAAGTATTCTTGTGATAAAGCTAGTGATATCTTACACACCTCTACTTAATCATTCATTTTCCCACTTTTCTCGTTTTGCACTAATATGGGCATGTGCTCATCCTTTCATGAACTTTTCGAGGAGAAAACTCCAACTCCAATGAGAGGCGGCACCACCTCTAACTTCACATAGGTGAAATTCTTACAACATCTTTGCTACCTTTAGAGATGCTTGTTGCAATCAACTGGAATTCATTAGAAGTCTTAGGCTTAACCCTTATCAATGACTTGTTCTTACCCATTGAACCTTTTCCCTTAATATTAACAAGGTTGGAGTTGGGTTGGGTTGCCATCATTGGTGAATTTTTCATTCTAGGAGTTTTAGTCCCATCCCACTAGATGTAAAACTTACTAACCTTCTCACAAGAGGTTTTGTAAAGGGATCTGCTAAGTTCTCACTAGTCTTAACATATGAGATAGATATGATTCCTTTTTGAATCAAGTGTCTCACATATTCATCTCCTAGACTTATGTGTCTAGAAATCCCATTATACACGCTATTATATGCTCTAGCAAGAGCAGCTTGACTATGACAATGTATCGAAATTGTTGATACTATATCCGCAGTAAAGGGGATGTCCATCATAAGATTCCTAAGCCACTCGACCTTTTTTCCAGTTGTCGCTAGAGCTATAAACCCAACTTCAATGCTTGAGTGTGATATACAAGTTTGTTTCTTGGAGCCCCAAGAAATGGCACCTTCTCCAAGTGTGAACTCCCAACCGGTGGAGGAAAGATTGTTTCTCACTCCCATTATCCAACTAGTGTAGGAATATCCTTCAAGTATCCTAGGAAAATTTGAATAGTGGAGACTATGCTTTTTGGTTATCTTAAGATATCCTAAATCCCTCTCAATAGCCTTCCAATACTTGATAGTTGGATTGCTAGTAAACCTACTAAGTTTGCTAACCGCATATGTATGCAATGTATGCTCTAGTACAATGAGTGGAGTACATTAAACTCCCTATTGCACTTGCATACTCAAGTTGAGCCACTGCTCTTCCTTCATTCTTTTCAAGCTTCATGTTTGAATCGAATGGTGTATTTGCCTCTTTGATTTTGATATGACTAAACTTATTGAGCACTTTCTCGAAATAATGGGCTTGGCTTAAAACATAACCCCCACTATTTCTTCTAAATTTGGTACATAAAATGGTATCAAATTCTCCCAGATATTTCATTTAGAAGTAAGAAGATAGAAACCTCTTTGTTTCTATTATTGCTCTCATGTCATTACTCAAAATCAACATATCATCTATATAAAGACACACTAGTATGACATATTCATCACAAGTCTTGGCGTATAAGCATTTGTCCGCATTGTTGTGTCTAAACCTGTTATCCAGATTTCCGGATAGCGTTTAGATTGATGTCCTCGGGGAAGCAGAATTATCGATGTCTTTCACGGTAGGTGACCAGAGCTCGCGGATGGACAGAAAGGCTTCGCCTCTCCTGTTTAGTCTCCGGATTACTCTTCCAAGCAAACACGACACGGAAACTCGTCAACCCTCTCGGACTCCCGAAGGGGTATCCTTCGGGGAAGCTCCTTCCAGGAGAAGCTCTTCGAGTGTTCTTCGCGGAAACGGTTCCGTGCCTCGCACGGAACAATACCAAGCGGTTGAGTCATGGAGGAGGCATATTTGGAATGATATCCACCTGACACAGGATCCCGCCTGACACGCCCGACAGGTCAAAGCCGCACACATCCCAGCACGCCTAAGGGTACCTTTTCGCCTACTGTTCCGCTGACAACTTGGAAAAGACGGCTGACTTTGTGTGTTCCCCATACTTTCATGTAAATATACCCACATAGAGTTTTGTAGCCATGCTACTACAGTAATTGTATTCCCTATTTATGGGTGGAGTAATTAAGACTCATGTACGTAGAGAAAAACCCTAATCCAAAACCCTAGCTATAAAGACCCCTTCATTTTACAAGAAGAGGGACGGCCAACAAATCACATAGCAAGAACTCTACTAAAATCTCTCTAGCTTCATCTTCTTCAAGAGAACCCGAGAGAAACACTGTGAGTGTGTGAAGTTCTTGTACACCAGCCATCTTACTGTAACCTTTTCCAAGGATAATAACATCGACTCGTGGACTAGGGCTTGTTAACGCCTGAACCACGTAAAAACACTGTTTGTTTAGTTACATTTCAGCACTTCTACAGTTCTTATCTTTTTATTATTCTGTTTATATTCGTTTTCGAAAAACTCAGTAAACATTTTGGTGCTTTCATTGAGAGCTGTAGGAAGTGTTAGTCAGCTCTTTTTCTGTGTACGTTTTTCGTATTCACTTCGTGCTAAAGAGATGGTGACTACGAGAAAATCCGCGGTTGACAAAAATTCTAGGTTCAACCCCGATACTGTGATGGAAGATGCGGTGCAAAACGAACCCTTGGACTACCAAGGTGAAGACCCGACATCCCGCCAGGATCGGGTCAGTACTGAAGATACGACATACTTAGAAGACGGAGAAGAGTATGTCCAAGACGATTATTACAAGGATGGCTGCTACTATGAGAAGGACCCAGAACTGGTCCAAGTAGCCGAAGAACTGGAGGTCACCAAAGCCAAGCTTGCTGAGCAGGAGCGCCTCTCCGAAAAAATGCAGCGCATGATGGAGCGCCTCCAAAGCAAGTTCGGAGACCTAGGCGACTCGGACGAGGACGCCTCTGTTTTAGGTGGTGCTGATGCCGCTATGCCGGATCCAGCCGCTGCTGGACCATCCAAAGCCGCCCCTAACAAGGGCAAAGAAAAAGTTGGAGAGCCTGTACGCGCTGACGCCCCTGCACCTCCTAAAGGCGTGAATCACCAGGCCGACTGCCCCCCCCGCGCGCAGAAGGTCTCTGGCGCTCCTAAGCCCAGACGTCCTTCAGCCCCAAGGGGGCACTCCGTGCCTAAAGGGCCCAGTGCTAAGGCACCCAGGCCTAGGGGAAGGAACAACCGCCCCAGTGATTCCGTCAACCAGGACGGTCGGGCTGCGAACTCGCACTCCGAAGATAGCTGGTCCACGGTGGACCTAAGAAGAAGGTTGGAGGCCAAGTATGAAAAGGCCAAAGGAGAAAAGGCCCGGCCTCGCGGAGATGACCTCCGAAATCATATTAATGACAAGCTCCGGGGACGTGACCTCCCGGAGAGTGATACGCAGAGGCTCGAGGAACAGATTGCTGCCTTGACCAAGCTGGTCCGGAAGCAAAGTGGGGCCCTGTCAGACTCTGAGGAGGAAGACCCGGAACCATGTATTCGGAGGATCGCGGAAACGTCCCTCCCGGATAACTTCAAAATGCCTCACATAGAATTATATGATGGGAGGACAGAACCGCGGACCCACCTAGCTAAATACAACAAAATGATGCAAGTAGCGCGTGTCAGTGAGGACGCCAAATGCATGTGCTTCTCACTCACCCTTACCAAGTCCGCGGAGGACTGGTGGAAAAGATTAGCTCCCGGATCAATCCACAGTTGGAAGGAGCTACAGTCCGCGTTTAGGAGGCAGTTCATTGCTGCCCGCGACCACGACATGGAGGTTGGTTCCTTAACCAACATCAAGCAGCAGCCCAATGAGAACCTCAAAGCTTTCATTCAGAGAATGATGGAAGCTGCTGCAAAGACCAAGGTCAGCGACGACATGAAGCTGATCGCCCTTCAATCGGGCCTTACTGTCGGCTCCCTGCTATGGGGGGAAATGCAAAGGAGACGGGCAGAAACGCTGTCCGAATTCATGTCAAAAGCTCAGGGAATCATCAACCTTGAGGATGCCTACCAGCAGGCCTTTGGAGTTCCCCCGGCTCCAACGCCTTCCGTGACTGCGCCGAGCTTTGCTTCGCAAGCTCCCGCACCAGCCCTCACGCTTCCAGGAGCCCAATTCACTCCAAGTGTGTATGGGCCTTCTGCGTCTGCTCAGACGTCGAGTCAAACCCATTTCTCTGGGTACGGAGCTATACAAACCAGATGTAGTATCGCTCCTGGCATGCCGCAGCCGCAAGCGGAAGGCCCAGAACAAAATTTGAGCCAATCGCGGAGCAAACGAAGCGGAAGAAACTCCAACCGGGGAGACCATTCAAAGAAACCCCGGAAGGACTATGAGCCCAAGTTCACGGAGTATACCAGTTTGATAGACTCGCGAGAGAATGTCTATCGGGCGACCTGTAATATGGTCAACTACAGGAAGCCCCCGAAAGTGTCTCACGGAGGAAGGCGTCCGTGAGACTCCAATAAGAGGTGTGAGTTCCACGGAGACGTGGGGCACACCACGAATGAGTGCCTTCAGCTGAAGGATGAGATCGAGTCCCTGGCAAGAGCGGGACACCTCGGTCAGTGGGTGAGGATACCCATTATCTATCCCGGACAGGGGGTAGTTCACGGAGCTGCATATTCCCCGGGACAGAGGGGGACCGCTAGCGCTCCTGGAGCCGGTCACCCCCAAGCTCCCGTGTCTCAGTTCCCAGCGCTTCCTGCTCCACCCGCTCCGGAACCCATTGCCTTGTTGGCTCCAGGACCGGGCAACCCATTTCCGCCCGGCCTTGCTCCGCCACCTGTTGACGGACACGTAGCCACCATTTTCGGAGGACCGCACCTTGCCGGAAGTACCCGCAACTCCCAGAAGAGGTACTTAAGGGAGTTAGAACACACCGGGGAGATGTGCGCCTTGGTTCAATCACCCGCTCAACGTCCCCGAATGATGGACCTTCCCATCACCTTCACGGAGGACGACGCTCGACATGTGCACTTCCCCCACAACAATCCCCTCGTGGTGGAAGCCCAGATTGCCAATAAGAAGGTCTCACGGATCTTGGTCGATAACGGAAGCTCCGTAAACATCCTCTTCAAAGCGGCCTTCCACGCGATCGGATTAACCGAGACAGACCTGGCCCCATGCCCCATCCAGCTTCAAGGGTTCAATGGGGACGCACTCATGCCATTACGCAAAATTCAACTTCCAGTCACCCTCAGAGGGGAAAGCGACGCTTGTGCCTTCAAGCACAGCACATTCGTGGTGGTCGACTGCCCCACGGCGTATAATGCCATCTTAGGCCGACCGGTCCTAATCGATTGTGGGGCCATAACCTCGATACGCCATTTATGATTGAAGTTTCCATGCGACGATGGGCGTATTGGCACCCTCCGAGGAGACCAACGAAGTGCACGGAGCTGTTATAACGTCTCCGTCCGATCCGTCTACACGGTCCAGGAGACGGTTGCTGCCATTCCTTTGGCGGGAGAATTACCAGAAACTGGGGGTGCTCAAGAGGCATACTTTGACAAACTCGACCCAAGAGTGGGAATCGAGAAAGCAATAGAGCCGATGGAGGAAGTCGAAGAGGTGATCCTCAACCCGGGAGATCCCACCAAAGTTATTCAGGTGGGGAAAAACCTGCCGTCGGCCGTTCGAGATAAGATCGTGGCCACTGTGAAGAATAATCAGGATATCCTGGCATGGTGCCACGTTGATATGACGGGGATTAATCCTAATGTTGCATGCCACGCACTCAACATAGACCCATCTGCAACTCCAATTCGCCAAAAGAGGAGGCCGTTAGACCCAGTGAGGGCCGAAGCCGTCAAAGCTGAAGTGGACAAGTTGATGTCCATAGGCTTTCTCCAGGAGTCACACTATCCCGTGTGGTTGGCCAACCCAGTTCTGGTCCCGAAACCCGATGGGTCCTGGAGAATGTGCATTGACTTCACGGACCTAAACAAAGCCTGCCCGAAAGATTGTTTCCCTCTTGCGCGAATCGATCAGATGGTAGACGCTACTTCTGGGTACGAGCTCTTATCCTTCATGGATGCGTACTCTGGATACAACCAGATCAAGATGCATGTCGCGGACCAGGAACACACCAGCTTCCTCACGGACAAAGGTGTCTACTGTTACGTGGTCATGCCTTTCGGTTTGAAGAATGCTGGGGCGACGTACCAGCGTCTAGTAAACAGGATGTTCAAGGACCAACTGGGGAGGAACATGGAGGTGTACGTGGACGACATGTTGGTAAAGTCCAAGACCTCTGGGGACCACAGTGATGACCTTGAGAAAGCTTTCACCGTGATCCGAAAGTACGGAATGAAACTGAATCCAAAGAAATGTACTTTCGGGGTCTCGTCTGGGAAGTTCCTCGGTTTCATTGTCAGCTCCCGCGGAGTGGAAGCCAACCCTGAGAAAATTAAGGCGTTCATAGATATGCCTTCCCCCCGGAAGCATAAGGATGTCCAGAGTGTTACCGGAAGGATAGCTGCTCTCAGCCGCTTCGTATCCAAGGCCACTGACAAGTGTATCCCCTTCTTCAACGTGTTGCGGGGAGACAAGAAGTTCGAGTGGACCCCCGAATGCGAAGCAGCCTTCCAACACCTCAAGGAACATTTAACCCGAGCTCCCATTCTGTCCAAACCTGTCGAAGGAGAGGCGTTGTTCTTATACTTAGCCGTGACTGAGCACGCAGTGAGTGCCGCTCTTGTCCGGGAAGATGGCCGTATCCAGCTCCCTGTGTATTACGTAAGCAAGAGGTTATTGGACGCTGAGTCCAGATATTCAATGATCGAAAAACTCTCCCTCTGCTTGCTAATTGCTTCGCGGAAGCTGAGGCCATATTTCCAGGCGCACACCATCAAAGTACTCACCAACCACCCTCTCCGACAAGTCTTGCAGAAGCCCGAGTCTTCTGGCAGATTTCTTAAGTGGGCTATGGAACTGAGCCAGTTCGACGTCCACTACCAACCACGTGTTTCCATAAAAGGTCAAGCTCTCGCGGACTTTATTGTGGAATGCTCGGGAATGAATGACCTCCCGGAAGATCCTGTCCCGGAACTTCCCGCATGGAAGGTCTGTGTAGACGGAGCCTCAAATGAAAAAGGAGCTGGAGCAGGGGTCATCCTAATATCTCCCCAAGGGCATCAGCTCCAGAGTGCCATCCGTTTCGCGTTCCCAGCATCCAACAACGAGGCAGAACACGAAGCCATGTTAGCTGGATTACGACTGGCCAGAGAAGTCGGAGCCCAAAAAATCGAAGTATACAGCGACTCCCTACTTGTGGTAAACCAAATATCCGGGGAATACCAGACGAAAGGCGAAAGAATGGATGCCTACGTGTCTCTCTCCCGCGACCTACTGCAGCATTTCAAAGGCTACCAAATCCGCCAGGTCCCCCGAGACCAGAACTCACTCGCGGACACGCTGGCCAAGCTTGCAACGGACCCGGAGATTGAACAGTATGGCTTAGTCCCCATCGGGCACTTAGAAGCCCCCAGTACTGAGACACGAAGGATAAACGCCATCATCGACCATTCCCACTCCTGGATAGGACCCATCCTCAGATTTCTCACCACCGGAGAGCTCCCCACTGATAAAGCTGACGCAAGGAAGCTCTAATATCAAGCTCCCCGATACGTGGTTATGGATGGAAAGCTTTACCGCAGGGGGTTGTCCATACACTTCCTTAGGTGTGTTGCCGGAACCGAAGTCAGCACCATCATCCATGAGGTTCACGGAGGCTTCTGTGGCGATCATACCTCCGGGCTGAGCCTCTCCAAAAAGATCCTTCGACAAGGATACTTCTAGCCCACCATGAAGAAGGATTGTGTGGATTATGTCAGGAAATGTGAGCAGTGCCAGAGGTACGCCAAGGTTCCGCGAGCGCCGCCTACAGAAATTACCCTAATGACCAGCCCCTGGTCGTTCGCTGTTTGGGGCATTGACCTAGTAGGTTCCCTCCCAACTGGAAAGGGTGGAGTGAAGTATGCCATAGTCGCGGTAGACTACTTCACCAAATGGGCTGAAGCTGAACCTATGAACACGGTCACATCTAAAAAAGCACTGGACTTTGTCATCAGGAATATAGTGTGTCGTTTTGGGCTTCCACGAAAAATTGTGTCCGACAACGGAAAGCAATTTGACAGTGAACACTTCACGAACTTCTGTGCTTCGCATGGAATTATCAAAAGCTTTTCCGCAGTCGCCAGACCCCAGGCTAATGGGCAAGTGGAGGCTGTAAACAAAATATTAAAGACCACGTTGAAGAAAAAACTCCAAGCCTGCAAGGCTCACTGGCCGGAAGAACTTCCGCGAGTACTTTGGGCCTATCGCACAACAGAGAGAACTTCGACGGGGCACACGCCTTATTCCATGACCTTCGGTTACGAGGCCGTCATCCCAGTAGAAACTATGATCCCCTCTCACAGGCAGGACACCTACGACCCTACCCGGAACCATGCCCTTCTCCAGGAGTCCTTGGACATGATCGAAGAGCTCCGGGAGCAGTCGCAGGTCCAACTAAAAATGTACCAAGGCAAGATAGCCCGACACTTTAACACGAGAGTCAAGAGCCGTACATTCGAAGTTGGGGATCTTGTCCTACGGAGAGTATTTCCTGCTACGCAGGATCCGGGAGTGGGAGTCCTCGGACCCAACTGGGAAGGCCCCTACGAAGTCCAAGAAAAAGTGGGCCACGGGACGTATCACTTAAAGAGACTCGACGGATCTAAAGTCCCGCGCGCCTGGAACGCGGAGCACCTCCGCCGTTACTACCAGTAGGCCCCGGACCATCTAGTCGGAAGTCCTTGGTGAAATTAGCAAAAGTGAAAAATGTGGAAATAATCCTCCCTGTTGTAAAACTCACGCCTAGCAGGCTAATTTAATGAAACACGGAGAGATTCACTCCGCTTTTACTGCACTTTTCATCCCTATGTTCAAAGCTGCGTTTTAACAAGTGACCACGCGGTCCGGAGACGTCCGGACCCCACGCTCACTTGGGGGGGTATACATGGCTAAGGCATAGCCATACGCCCCTTGAACAAAACGTACACAGAACACCACTTAGGTGCTAGCATTGTGTTTGAAAATTTTAAATTGTTTGAAATGTTTAAATTGTTAAGCTTAGGTTTATTTGTTGCCATGAACATGCTTGCATTACGTGTCATATGTGCTTATGTGAAAATTGCCATGGAAATGCCTGCCACTATGTGTCATGAAAATTATCTCCTGTGTAGCCCAGCGATGGACAGGACTGGGGGTTGAGGCACGTTCATAGAGCTAGGCTGAAACACCCCTAACTCCCTGACAAGTCCTTTGCAGAATACTCCGCGATCGCTGTAGAGCTTTGCTTCGCAAGCTCCAGCTCCAGGTCCCGCAAGGCGAAAGATGGCAAGATCCGCGATCGCTGTAGAGCTTTGCTTCGCAAGCTCCAGCTCTGGGTCCCGCAAGGCGAAAGATGGCAAGATCCGCGATCGCTGTAGAGCTTTGCTTCGCAAGCTCCAGCTCCGGGTCCCGCAAAGCGAAAGATGGCAAGATCCGCGACCGTTGTAAGCCTTGCTTCGCAGGCTCCAGCTCCGGATCTCACAAAATAATGCATGGCAAGCCCCTCGACCATTGCAAGTTTCAGCTCCAGGAGCAGACATGGTCGGTCCCCCACTCACAGCAGGCCTTGCTTCGCAAAGCCCCTGCTCCGGGATCACACCTGGTGGGCGTGGCAATTTCCCCGACAGCAACGAGCCTTGCCTCGCAGGGCTCCATGCCAGGTCCCTGAAGTCAGCCACCATGAGGTTCGCAACAACAATTAGTTTTGCTTCGCAAAGATCTAACCTTAAGTCTAGCGACGCTCACCAAAAGAACTCCCGTTCCAAACCATGGAACGGCTCACCTTAGCAATCCCATCGAACAGTACAACTACAAGTCCCGGGATTGGCTATTTGCCTTAGGAAAGCCAAAATACGGTGAAAGGAGCCTGGCCATTGGAACCAGGAAACCTTCGTAACCTAGAAACTACGTGGGAAAAGACATCATCCGTTAGAGCTTCAAGTGGGAAGTGCATAGGTTTTGGCCGTTGGAACCAAAACCTCATACGCCCCTACAACAGTTTCTACCGTATAAAAGTCTACCCTAAGCGCAAAGATAAATAAAGAACACGGCAGAAAAGAAAGGAGAATGCTATAATTATGGCAAATATGTCCGCAATGAAAAACTCAAAATGAAAAATAATTAAAGATAAAACCCCTTCAAGAATTGGGGGTAACTGCAGCTTCCACGACCGCGGCTTCGGGGGCATCGGCTTCAACTGAGGCTGGAGGAGTCGGCTCATTGGAAGGCGGAACTTTGTCACGGGATGGTTCAGAGGTCCCCGCCTCTCTGGGATCTCCCACCTCAGGGGCTCCGGCACGTTCGTCAATGTTGTAAGTTTGGACGTACGCCTCTGGGCCTTGATCCCACACGAGTAGCTTCTCCCTCATGGCTTCGGCATCATCTCCCAGATAGCCTAATACCTCCGGGTTCACTTTCCAGAGTTGATGCATGAGGACCACATGCGATATATTAATCGTCCTGTTGAGTATCACCTCAGCATCCTCCTTCTCCTTCAAGCGCTCCGCCTCGGAGGTTGCCAGCTGTGCCTCCGCGACAGTTAGTTGAGCCCTCAATTTTTCCATTTCGGCCTTGGAGGCATCCCACTCTCCCTTAAGAGAATCAATCTCCTTGCGCTGCTCCTTATTTTGGTTCAGCACGGATTGCTTCTCAGTCACATGCCCCCTGGCAGTAAATTGCAAGGCTCCGATCTCTTTATCCTTCTCGGCGATCCCCAACTCCAGCATAGACACGAGATCCCTGCTCCTCTTGTGAAGTTGCTCCTCCTCGTGCAGCTTATTCTGAAGAGTGGAATATTCCCCTTGCTGCTTAAGGACGAGATCATTTTTCGCTTGCAAGCGGGCTTCCAAGGTATCCTTCTCCACCCTGGCTTGGGACAGCTCTTCCCAGAGCTTGGAGTTTTCGGCCTTCATCCCATCCGACCGCTGTCTAAACTCATTCTCTGCCTTGGCCCGGTACTCTTGATATTTGGCAAGATATTTCTTGTCCGCCTCTTCCTCAGCCGTGCGCCGGGCCTGATCAATCTTCTCCGAAGCCTCCATGGCCTGTTGGGTCAGTTTCTGCTTCTCCGCCTCCAAGGCCTGGCGAGCCAGCTGGCTCTCCTCCAGCTGAACCAGAACTGCACCAACCTCCCGGAACGAGCGTTCCGCGATCATAGAGGCCTGCAAGGAAAGACAACAGAATGAGCTAAGCCGGACCAAAAGACAGATGATCCCAAAAAACAACAACTGAAGGCTTACCCCGGACAGTTGCTGCTTCACAGCGTGTGTCAGCAACAGCGGATCCTTACTGCTACTGATGGCCCATTTCTCAGAATTGAGCTCGCACAAGCTCAGGGCCATGTCCTCCATCATCTCAGCTCCGAACGGCGCCAATGCACGTCCGAGCCTAGGCACCAGCCTCTTCTCTAAGGCTGGACCATCGAAAACCGCTCCGGCCGGGTGAAGGGATCTCACCCCCTCGGCCAGCTCAGCTCTCTTCACGGCAGACAAGTTATCTGCCCTTCCCTGAGTAACAGCCTTCTCCGCCTCTATCCGCCTCTTCAAAAAACTATCGGCCCGTCTTACACCCTCCAGGAGGGCAGCGGGGAAACTGGTTGGCTTCCGCGGGAAGTGGAACTTCAGGCCAGGCAGAGGAAGGTTGGTTGTCTGAGAAGAAGGAGACCCCGGAAGGGTGGACCCCCTTTGGGCTGGAGGAGGAGGCAGACGGGGTATTAAGGCCCCGGTCTGTTGCTTTTGCTGCTGCAGCAGCGGAAGTAATTGCCCTTGTTGCTGCTGCTGGTTTGGATGTTGTTGTTGCTGCTGCTGTGACGTTGGTGATTGTCTCTGTTGTTCTTGTTGCTGCTGTTGTTGTAGTTGTGGTTGCTGTCGTTGCCTTCGACCAGGAGAAGAGTGTCTAAGGCATTTCTTCTTAGCACCCACAGCATCTTCTCCGGGACGCTTGCTCACCTCAGTTGTCTTCATGGGGAACACAAGCCCTTCCCCGTCGCTGCTGCTACTCGAGACCATCATAGTCTCGGAAGGCTCGTCAGCAGGAGACTTCTCTACCCCCGGAGACGCTTGCGCCTCGCCACTTGTCTTCTTGGGGGAGGCAGCTTTACCTCCCCTACCAGCCTTGGTCTTCCGTCCTTTCCCCGTGGACGGGTCTTGGCTGGTGGCAGCCTTCTTAATGAGCAAAGTAACCCTCCCCAACATCTTGGCTTCTGGATACTCTGCAAGAAACGTACAAAGCAAGGTTAACGAACCAACAAGCAATGAGAAAGAAGATAAGCAGAAGACAAGACAATCAACAACATAAAATCACAAGCAAGCCCGCCAGCAGGGAACAAGAAACAAGAAAAAGAAAAGTTTGAAAGGGACGACCACGCACGAGAAACGTGGATGGCCTTCCCCGAGCAAAACAAAACACCGCTTCCTGCTCCAGGAAGCTCCCGTACTCCTTGAAGTCCGGGAATAACATGCTGAGGGAAGAAGGGTCAACCATGATGACACCTTCTGGCAGACTACTGTCACTCAGACACCCGAGGAGCTCATCTACCCTATCGCAATATCTGTCGAAGGGTATCCTACGCGGATCTAGCCTAAGGAAACGGGGATCAAACCCCATCTGAGAGGTCCGGGAAACCTCAGACAGGCTGGGGGTGTGGATCAATCAAAAACTGGTCTTACCTCTCCCGGAGGTACTAGCCCCCGGAGCCCCTTCGTTAGGATAAGCCGCGGCGTGGCGAGCCTCGATCTCCTCTTCCTCCGGCTGGGGGTCGGGGAACCTCTCCGCCCAACTAGGAGATAAAGTATTTTCGTCCCGAGCTGCTTGGGTGATCACCTTGGACAGCTCCAGGGCAATCTGCTCCCGGATGTCAGCTGACACCTGACTTTACCCCCTGCCACTCACTGGCTCGATGTTTTGGAAAGAGGCGAGTAGCCCATACTCCCTCAACGATTCGGAGGTCACAAGTCCCTCCACTTTCAACTCTTCCTCAGAAAGCCCTTCGTAGAACTTGGACCTCCTTATCATCTCCGCGCAGCGAGGTGTCCGCGGAACGACTTCTGTAAAATTCAAATACGAGCGTTAGAGATCCTACCAAAAGGCAAATCAAACGCAAAGAAACAAAGTTGAAAAGGAGTGGAAGGAGCACTTACCAGGGATTTTGAAGTCCAAAGATAGGGCTGGCACCCTCTTCAGCGGAAAGCCAGTCGTCAGGAACCAGTACTCCCGGAGGTCTGGAACCCTCGTGGTATGACAGGTGGGGCACATCACGTCCGGGTGCCTTTCCAGCCTGTAAAACCCCACCTTTTCTGAGTGACCCCTCATAGGCTGAGACTTCAACCCGTAGAAGTACAGCACCTCCTCCGGGGTAGGAGCTTCCAGTTTCCGGGACTTGCAAAAGATGAACCACCCCGCTAGGAGCTTGTAGCTGGGAGGAATCAACTGGAAGGGGGCAATCCCCGCCTTCACACAGAAATTGGCAAAGTAACTCCTTAGGGGCAAGTGCGCCCCACACACTATGTGTGCCCAGCTCCAGGCACCAAAGCCCTCGTGACTCTGGCTAGCCGACTCGCCCAGCACCGACAGACGGTGCGACATCAGACCTGGGATGTTCTTCAGGCCTGCCTCGGAGGAATACAGCTCCAGCATGCCATAATTCCTGAAAAGGTTCGGCTTTTGGTCCATCTCCCAGATGGAACTATTGGAAGTCGGTGGGCTAGCCGCGACCACTTTCGTTTTTCCTTTCCCCTTTTCACCAGCGACAGGGGAACCCTTCTCCTGGGCAGAATCAGCCTCCCCCACAGCAAGGAGTTGTTCCTTTGAGATGTTCATCACTGGACAAAAGAAAGAAAGAAGAAAACACTCTAAGCAGTCAGCACCCTTGTCATACCCTAGTGGTATCAAAGGAGTCGGGGAGACCCTCCCCGAAAACTGCTTGGAGAGGCTCCCACCGAGCTTACCGAGGGATTGGCACCATGCCACCCGAAGGGTAGCAAGGAACCAGACTCAGACTCCGAGCCTAAGCCCACCAAAAGAAGTGTTCTTCCAGAGAAAGACACCCTAAAGGCGTTCATGCTTATGCCCTAAAACAGCAAAACAAGGAACGATTTTCCAAACGCAAATCGTCAAAGCATGCAAAAAAGGCTACTTATCGACTCACATCAATCACATGCCTACCAAAGCCCTATTCACGCATGCACATAAGCGGTAATGGCAGAAACCTCTACTCTAACAACTACCAACAACCTAAGGTTTGGGAGGAAAGAGCAAAGTAGAAATACTTACTGATATTCGGGTAGTTGGAGGTTGAAGGAGTAACTGGATCACTGCACAGCACGATCGCGAGAAGTAAAAGCTGCAAAGACGAACGGCGATTCAAACCAGGAACTTCGGCGAATAAACCCACTGCCAAATCAAAAGAAAAGTTTCCAGATCCTTACCAAAAGAAGTGGCAAGTTCGAAGGAACGGAAGCTGGGAAGCCTGAGAGTTCGAAGGTTTGGAAATCTGAAAATCCGAAAGATAGAGAATTTGAAAGCGTAAAGAGGAAGAAAGGTCCTTTCCCTCGTTTTTATAGCAGGGAAGAAGTCGTTTCGAATTCCTCAAATGGACGGTCCCGATCTTCCCATTCCGTGTGCATCAGATCCAACGGCTGGAGATGAAGCGACGATCCTATTTATGACTCCTCGGATGGGAATAAAGTATTTATTTCCCATCATTACACCACCTCGGGCCCGAAGTACCATTAAAAACCGTCAAATCATTACTCAGATGACTGACGCACGCATACTCAACCAGTCGCCTCACGCACACGTCTTGGTCGCAGAACCATTCCCAGCATGACACGTGGTCCTTGCCGCACTTGAGTACTTGAGTTCAAACAGAAGAAATTCCCCTTCTTTTTCATACTAACACTCAGGCGGGAAAAAGGAACCCTTCCGGGAACACAGAAGGTGGCCCCTCGCCTAATCTAAGAGACCGAAATACCCGGAGGACTGTACAAGCTCTCGGATCTCTCAAAGCTCCGTGACCTTGGGGGGTAAATGTTATCCAGATTTCCGGATAGCGTTTAGATTGATGTCCTCGGGGAAGCAGAATTATCGATGTCTTTCACGGTAGGTGACCAGAGCTCGCGGATGGACAGAAAGGCTTCGCCTCTCCTGTTTAGTCTCCGGATTACTCTTCCAAGCAAACACGACACGGAAACTCGTCAACCCTCTCGGACTCCCGAAGGGGTATCCTTCGGGGAAGCTCCTTCCAGGAGAAGCTCTTCGAGTGTTCTTCGCGGAAACGGTTCCGTGCCTCGCACGGAACAATACCAAGCGGTTGAGTCATGGAGGAGGCATATTTGGAATGATATCCACCTGACACAGGATCCCGCCTGACACGCCCGACAGGTCAAAGCCGCACACATCCCAGCACGCCTAAGGGTACCTTTTCGCCTACTGTTCCGCTGACAACTTGGAAAAGACGGCTGACTTTGTGTGTTCCCCATACTTTCATGTAAATATACCCACATAGAGTTTTGTAGCCATGCTACTACAGTAATTGTATTCCCTATTTATGGGTTGAGTAATTAAGACTCATGTACGTAGAGAAAAACCCTAATCCAAAACCCTAGCTATAAAGACCCCTTCATTTTACAAGAAGAGGGACGGCCAACAAATCACATAGCAAGAACTCTACTAAAATCTCTCTAGCTTCATCTTCTTCAAGAGAACCCGAGAGAAACACTGTGAGTGTGTGAAGTTCTTGTACACCAGCCATCTTACTGTCACCTTTTCCAAGGATAATAACATCGACTCGTGGACTAGGGCTTGTTAACGCCTGAACCACGTAAAAACACTGTTTGTTTAGTTACATTTCAGCACTTCTACAGTTCTTATCTTTTTATTATTCTGTTTATATTCGTTTCCGAAAAACTCGGTAAACAAAACCCATTCGAAATAATGATTATATCAAAATCCGCATGTCATTGTTTTGGAGTTTGTTGCAAACTATACAATGATTTGACAGCTCTACACACTTTATGTTCATTTCCTTGAAGAACTAAACCCTTCGATTGTTCCATATAGACCTCTTATTTGAAATCTCCATTTAGGAATGTCGTTTTAACATCCATTTGATGAACATAAAGGTTATATATAGATGATAAGGCAAATAACAATTTAATAGAACTTGTCATTGCTACCGATGCATATGTGTCAAAGTAATCTATTGCCTCCTTTTGTTTGAATCACTTGGCTACTAATCTATCCTTAAAGGTTTGTATAGTGCCATAAGTATAGTATTTTCTTCTAAATACCCATTTGCATCCAATTGGTTTGGACCCTCTTGGAAGGTCAACCAATTCCCATGTGTGGTTAGACATAATTGAGTCAATTTCATCATTTCTTGCCTCCTTTCAAAAAGCGGAGTCTCTTGAAGACATAACTTCTTTGAAAGTTTTGGGATCATCTTCTATTTAAAGTACTATTGGAAATTTCCATGTAACTTCTTTATGATTTCCTCTTACTAGATATAGTGTCTCCACTTGAGAGCACTTTTCATTTGATCCCAAATCCTTTAGCCTTTAGCTTCTTCTATGCAATAAAGGTTGCTCATCAACCATTTTAGAAGAGTCCTCTAAAGGTTCTCTAATTTGAATAGGTTCTTTTTATTTATTTTTATCACATAACATGGTCTCAAAGAACTCAACCTATCTTGATTCTATTATTACATTAGAATCCAAGTCTAACAATCTTTAAGCTTTGCTATTTGAGGCACAACCAACAAATGCACATCTTATAGCCCTTGGACCCAACTTGGTCCTTTTAGGAACCATGCTTTTGTAATAAACAAGATACCCCCACACTTTAAGATAACCAATATTTGGTTTCATTCCTTTTCATAACTCATATGGAGAGATATTATTTTTCTTCATAGGAATACGATTCAAGATATGATATGCGGATAACAAGGCTTCACCTCACATTTTAAAACTTAATTTTGAATGTAATAGCATAGCATTGATCATTTCAAGAAATGTCCTATTTTTCCTTTTCACTATACCATTTTTTTGTGGAGTACAGGGGGCAGTACAGTCATGTATCATTCTATGCTCTTCACAAAATAAGTTGAAATAATTTGAAAAATATTCACCACCCCTATCACTTGTAAGTACTTTTATTTTTCCAATTGATTTTCAACTTCCGCTTTATATGTTTTAAAGAAATTAGATACTTCATCTTTATTCTCAAGTAGATAAACATATGTGAACCTAGAGTAATCTTCTATGAAAGTAATAAAATATATACTTCCTTCTCTAGTTATCATTCCGTTAAGTTCACATAAATCACTATGTATTAAATATAATAAAGTTAGAATTTCTATCAACACTAGGAAAATGTGTCTTGACCATTTTAGATTTTAAACATAGCTCATCTGACCGAGATTGACTTACTAGTCATCTGACTGAGATTGACTTACTAGTGATCTACCTCAGAGTGAGAGACTTACTAGTCATCTACTCAGCACATAGGACTCCAAACATTTATTTGTACATGTTATGCATGCGTGATTCAGGCTCTTATTGCTAGACATGCACATTATGATTTGATGACATGTTATTACTGTTCATGAGCATATTGAGTTTTCTTGCTGGGCTTCGGCTCACGGGTGCTATGTGGTGCAGGTAAAAGCAAAAGGAAGCTAGACCATCTTTGAGTTGGAGAGCTTAGGTGACGATGTGTACATATGCAACTGCTCGACTGCCAGAGCCGAGGGTTGAAAGAGGAACTAGGGTTAAATTATGTTTTGCCGCTTAGATCGGCTGGTTGTAAATATTTTCTTGTAATTAAACTTTAAATTATATTTTTGGGATCCCAATGTATACAGTAAACGTTTTAGTAAAACGTTATATCTTAACAAAAAAATTTAACCCTAAATCGCTAATCATACTTAGTTACACGATTATGGCCAAATGACTCAATTAGCGAGTTTAGCACTGTTTAAAAGGCACACCGTAACGGTCCCTGGAGATTAGGGCGTTACAACTTGTTATCAGAGCGAGCCAAGGTTAAGGGTTCCTGAAGACAAGATGGGCATGTACACTCTTCATTGAAGATAGCTTCACTCAGAGAATGGTAACTATTTCTGTAGTTATGTGTTTAACTGCTTAAATAGAATGTAAATGCTTTACCTGTACATTGTATTAAGAAGCATGAGATTATGATAGAGCCTGACTCTTGACTATATGATTACCTGCTCCATGATTATATAAATGTGATATTTTCATGGTGGAGTTGGAAGCATGAGGAGAATGTTGTAAGAGCAAGGATTGTGATTGATGTATGAATGCCATGGGCATGTTTTTAGCATTGCAGTGGTTTGTGAATGTAGTGTGGTAAGATTGTTCCTATGGGGGAAAACTCTTGATATGCTGATCATGTTTAATGGATCAGGTTATTGACTACAGATTCAACCAGTAGGTATGTATCCAAGGAAGATAATGAGGCCTAATGGTGGTTATACTGAGGCTGGGAGTTTCAGCTAGGGGTTGAGTTCTTTATCTACCCCTCAGAATTTCCAGCAGGTGCTTACAGATGTGCAATTAAGATTGCAGAGGTAGGAGGAAGAGATCAGGTGTTTGAAGCAACAAAAGAATCTGTCGGGGAACCCCTCTTCCTTTGTTATGCCAGGATTGGCACCAGTTTTGGCTCAGCCTAGGATTGAGGGCAGATGGGAATTCCTTTGTGGAAGATTCCAGGAGTTTTACCCTCCAATCTTTGAGGGAGGCCTAGATCCATTCAGAGCGGAGCAATGGATGGGCATGATCAGTTCCATTTTTTGACAGTATGTCATTCCCTTATCACTCCACCCATGTTTGTCTTTTAAGTTATACAACCTAAGCAGTGTTGATAATTTAGTGAACCTTGTACAATTAGGGAAAATAGGTTTCTCAACATCTTCTAAGATTGACTAAAATTTAATTGGATCCACATGTGATTCATATTGTGCATCATCAATCATTTCTGCAATATCATCAATTTCATAATCCACATCAAAATACTTATTATTCTTAGATGGTCCCTCATCAATGACTTTCATTTTTCTCCGTGCAAAAACCATACTTTATAACTTTTGTCTATTCCATTCCTAAATAAGTGATCTTTTATTTTAAAAATTGGCATCCTAACAATGTTACCACACTTAACACAAGGACAAGGAATACTATTAGGAGATTAAGTATTTCTTGCAAAAAATTGCAATAAAAACTCAACTCCATTCCTATATTTCACGGATAACCTATTCACTGACATCCAATCTCTATCCATTGTCAAACTTCACAAAAAAAAAAAACAAAGCAACAAACATTAACAATTAGGTTTGTGGATTACCTAATTGACAAGTAAATAAAGGAAACAATATGTCCACAAAAATTGGGCAGCATTTCCTCTATTTCTATCTCATTTCCCAAATTTAAAACATGCATGTATACAACACATGATATACACAAAAATATTCAACAAATCAATCAAACATGCATAATTCTACTATGCATTTACAATGCAATCATTGTCCATATATAGAGCACTCAACATGATTCATTAATAACCTTGCATGTCACATACTGGGTGTAGTTTTCTTACCTTTAGTTCGAGCGTGAAATAATAAAAGAACGATCTTTGAGAACTTCGGTCCTTAAGTCCCTTAGCGGTCACCTAGTCATAACCACATATGAAATCCCATCAATAAAAATAAATAATAAAAGGTTCATAATCTAAAACCTCGCTCCCGGGGCCTCGAATCCTACTAAAACGGTTAGTAGATTCGGTCCTGAGCCTTAGGAAATGAAACCCCGAGCCTAAACCCTTGAAAAACTCCTCCCTGGCACAAAAGGAAGGGGCGGGCCGTGACTTGGCCTAGTGAGTCACAGCGCGCTTGCCTAACAGAGCCCAGCGGAGGCTCTGGCTTGGGTCCAAGTCACGGCTTGCATGAACTTGGTCGCGACTTGACCCAGCTCCCCTGCCCATTTTCTCAATTCAAACCAGCCCAAACATTCATCAATTAAATCCCAAAATCACATCCAAACATTACCACAACATATCCATTATTCAACCGACAAAACCTAAGCTTTAAACTATTCAAAACCACATCAAATAACCACTTCTAATATTAAAACTCTCAAGCTCAAGAATTAACTCAAAAATAGAGCAAACCAGAAAAACTATGGCTGAAATCTTACCTTAAACACAGGTTGGAATCCCCTCCAATGGCTGATCACTAGCCAAAAACCTCAAGCTTTGATCCTTAAGCCCACTTCAAAATTAAAGCCAAAAAGAAGAAGAAGAGATGATCGAAAGAGAGAAGGAAAATAGTCTCTGTTTTTGGCTGCCTAAACCTTCTACAACCAACCACTAACCTTAAGTATATCCCATGGTCAAAAGACCAAAATGCCCCTAAGCCCATTTAATTCCTATACAGCTACCCTAGTGCAAAACAATCATTTCCCACTTGTCCCACTAATCATAATTAATGAACTCCAATTCCCGCTATTCCCAATATTCTCAAATAATAATTAAATCATAACCCATTACCTGTTCAGTCGCGGTAATGTACTAAACATAAAATTACCCCCAGACTTACCCCGAGCCTAGAAATTAATCTCGTTATGACCAAACCGCTAACGAGCGTTCTAGGATCATCTCATGCCGAATATCTCGAACATATCCACATTATAATGTGGTCTCATCCATAAGTCATAAACATGCACATAATTATACAGATATGCAATTATCATCATATAATCATGCATTTAATCACGTAATACCATAATAAATCAATTATGGCAGTCCTGGCCCCCTAATCCAAGCATTAAACCTCATTAGGGATTTTGGGGGATTATAACTACCTAAGACCACAAAGCAGCATGACTCAATTTGGGTAGTAATTGATCCTTATACAAAGTCTACACACTTTATACCTGTCAGAACAGTGTACACAACATAACAGTATGCATAACTCTATGTTCTAGAAATAGTACGACTACATGGGGCCCCAAGGTCGATAGTTTCAGATAGGGATTTGAAATTCACTTGCATGTTTTGGGAAAGTTTACAGAAGGCAATAGGCACCGCATTGAAGTTTAGTAATGTGTTTCATCCTTAAACTGATGGTCAAACAGAGAGGACGATTCAAATTTCATAAGACATGCTATGGGCATGTGTTTTGGATTTTAGTGGGTTGTGGAGTAAGTACCTTCCACTGATAGAATTCTCTTATAACATTAATTATCAGTCGACTATTGGGGTAGCACCGTATGAGATGTTTTATGGGCGGAAGTGTGGGTCACCGGTACATTGGGACGAAATGGGAGAGAGTAGGTACCTAGGTCATGAGGCAGTGCGAGAAGCTAATGAAGCCATCACAAAGATTAGGGCGCGGATGATTTCTTCTCAAGAATGACAGAAAAGCTATGCTGATCCCAAACGTCGGGATGTTGAGTTTCAGGTAGGAGACCATGTGTTCTTGCGACTATGGAAAGACAAAGTGTTGAGGAACAAGACTATTGTGTTAGTCAAAGTTCAATGGAAAAATAGTGTAATGAAAGAGGCTACTTGGGAGTTGGAGTCAGACATGCAGATTTAGTATCCAGACTTGGGAGTTGGAGTCAGACAAAATTCTCTTTTAGGGGAGATAGTTGTAACATCTGTTCATTTTAAAAAGGGTATTTTCGTAATATGGTAACCTTTTGGGGTATTTTTGTAATTATATGTAAATACATGATTATGTGTCCATTTGACTATGTTATGATTTAAAATATGGTTATGTGAAAAATTTATGAATTTTTGTATGTTTATGAGCGATAACAATGATTCCTTCAAGTAGTAAGGGCATAAGTGTCACAAATTTGGTAGTTAAGAGCCATAGTGTAATTTACAGGACTTTTGGGTCATAAATTAATTAAGAAAATTGAAAACTATTAGTTTTGTGTGAAATTACTAAAAGGACTTGTTCCTAATTATGAGAGGGTTATAATTAGGGGCAAATTGGTCTTTTGGTTTTAGGGTTAGTATTTGCAGACTAAAATGAAAATTAGGTTAAGTCTATCGTATTATGGTCAATCACTGTATCGATCAAAGTAAGGATTCTCTCTGACGTTGGGGTCTAGAAGATTGGAGAAATAAGAGTTAACTTAAAGGTAAGACTTGATTACTCTATAGAATTAGGTTTTGATTATTAATTGTTTTTGGGGATTTGATCTAGAAATCATGATTTAATTGTTAGCATTTCTTTGGGATGTTTTGATTGTAATTTATTGAAAGAAACATGCTAGGGATTGGATCTTGGGTAGGGATTTATGGTTATGGTGAATATGTTGTCTAGAGGTTGAAGATAAAGGTAGACTTCTTGAACCCTAACCATGCATTTATGATAACCTTGAATGAATACATGAATTGATGCCAAATTATTGATTAAATATGTTTGAGAATGTTGTTTATCGATTATGGAATTATTGTGTATTAAAATCTAGGTTTGGTGATGTTTAAGTTTGAGATTTTGGAGAAAGTGGGGTTAAAATCGTATCTTGCGATTTCTGAGAAATTTTCGAGCACGACTGCGCCCATGGCCAGCACAACCGCACTACAAGTCCAGGAAGACGTAGTATTTTAGATTTCGTGATTATTGGTTCAAGCCAGGATTTAGTTGGAAACTCATAGATATAGTTATGGATTTTATAAGTTTAACCTATAGTTTAAATATTAATTTTAACATAAGGT
This sequence comes from Humulus lupulus, assembly GCF_963169125.1. Taxonomy (NCBI): domain Eukaryota; kingdom Viridiplantae; phylum Streptophyta; class Magnoliopsida; order Rosales; family Cannabaceae; genus Humulus; species Humulus lupulus. Next base: position 95,668,230 of record NC_084795.1, on the reverse strand, counting down.
TTGATTAATATAGTTGGTCCTAGAAATGATATTTATTATAACCTAAGATTTAGATAGAATAATTAAGAATGTGACACTTGTCACATGTATGTTTATTGAGGATTTAAGTATTTTAGATGAATAAAATTATAAAGGATAGATCTAGAAGCTCTAGAACCTTCCAGTAGCTGTTAGGATCACGTTTTACTCAGTCAATGTTGTTTAAACAAACTTCAAGTGTGCTAAAAGTGTGCAAAAACATGTTTAAAATATCATCGTATGCTGATATATCGCAGCTATAGAGGCTGATATGTCACCTAAGGTTGATATGGAAAACACGTCGACTTCGCACGAACGAAACCACGGAGGCTCGAGACATAGGGGCAGGCGATATATCTCATATAGGGGGTGATATATCAACTCTTTTTGATGTTTTTGAAAGTTCATGGAATCAAATTAGAAATAGCCCTCAACAACCTAGATTTACTCCTGAACATTTTTGACCGAGTTCTGGGCATCTGTTGAATTGAAAAATTCAAATTTATTCAATTATTATTCAATTATTTATTCTTTTTAAAAGTGGTTAGTTTCATTCCTTGAACTCTATAAATAGGACCTTGCACTCAGCCATTTCATTCATCATTCAAGCATTCTTCAGAGCCTCCAAGCTGCTAAGTTTATTCTAGAGAGAAAACACTAGGGTTTTGAGATTAAAAGCTTTTCAATCTAAGCTTTTCTAAACACTTGGGACGTAAGATAAAATGATATTTTAGTATTGAGGTGTAGATTGAAGTTCTAGTCTATCCAAGGTATTCTTATCCCCAGGTTTAATTCATTATAGTTCTTTTATTTTCTTTCATTTTCTTCCAGATCCTAACTTGTTATTATTGATTTTGGTTAGGTGTTTAAGTTTTTTGAAACATAAGGTTTTTTGGTAAGTTTCTATCTTGATGGTTTAGATCTCCTTTTCATCTCCATTTCTTTAGAAACTTATGATTCTTACTGTTTGATTTTAGGAGTTCTTCAATCACGTTCTTATCTCCAATATCCCGATTTTTGATAAGGAAAATAGGCTAGATTATATGTGTTATGATATGTTTATATGCTATGTTATGTTTATGTATATATGTATGTATATGTTTTATGTTGTAGTCACTTGGGAAATATAGTTGCTTAGATAGCAAATAAATCCCAAGATTTTTATCATTTCCATAGATTAGAGTTATGATTAAACCTACATCGATTAGTAGACAGAGGACCTAGATGGTTTATCATATACTATTTTTTGTGATCGAACTTACCTCGATTAGTAGACGGAGGACCTAGATGGTTTTATCACATACTAAGGTAATGAGTTAATGGCCATTAATATTGTAGTCCTATGTTTAGTCTTATGATTTATGTTATGTTTTAGTAGATTTTTTTTGCTGAGCATTAGATCATTCCTTTTATTTTAGATGGTGTAGGAAAATAAGTTTGGAGGGTGGAATGGGTTAATGGAAGCTTTGGCATGTGTATTGGGGATGGACTGCTGGAAGATTGAGGATGAACTTTATATTTTTGAGTCTTTTCAATTTATGTATTTATTTTTCCGCATTTAGTATTTGAACAAATAATTAAAGGTTTATGTTTTCTATATGATTTTTCTTATGTAATAACAATGGGATCCCATATTTTGGATTTTTATAATAAAGTTCTATTATTTTATGCATGTCTTCCAAAATAGTAGCTATGTCTTAGTAGTTTTTAATGGTCTGAGGTCTTAGAATTAGTCATGCCCAACCCTGGCGCTTCTGTGCCACTCACCACGAAAGAGAATTTTTATTAGTTTTAAATTTTGATTTTAAATCACGCGTCTTCGATTAGAGGTTCTGCGTATAATGGTTTTGGGACTTTTATGAGGACATTTTGAGTATGAATCAACATTAGGAAATGCGTGGGTGCATTTGTGATTTAGTTTTTGTTTTGTTATGAAATTAAGATTTTTGCATTCTATGTTGTGACTTGGGCTTGGTAAGAAAACTTGAAGGGAACAAAATTATTGTTGCTGCTTGGACGTGAGGTAAGAAAAGTGGGCATCTGCACATAGGGTGTACGCTTGACGTACTTAATAATAAGTTGGTTTATACATTATAAGTGTTATTTATGCTTTGAACTGTGTATGATATAACTGTTTATGGTATGTATATGTATGTTTATGTTGTATATTCCATGTGGCATGCTTATGGTATGATAATTTGCATGTTTATGTTATGTTAATTGCTTGCTTATGTTATGTTGAAATGCATGCATACGTTATCGTGCTCGGTTACACATTTGACCATTATAGTGGTTGTCTACTACTGGAGTGGTTTTGGTATGGTATGTTATGTTGATTATGTTTTGTTATGATTAATTTGATTGAGAGTATGTTATGTTATATTCATGTCTTGTTTTATGAATACATAACGTTTATAAATAAGAATGTTTTTCTTATAAGTTCTCTTAGTTTGGGTTGGAGGGTTTTGTCCTACACAGCTCTTCTCACTGTGTGTTAGCTCACAGGTACTTTGTGTTACAGGTAAAGGTAAAGAGTTGGTGGTCCAACAATGAGTTCGAGAGGTTTAGTGGAGGGCGTACATGTTCAGCAATTAACGACCCTAGGGTTCAAGCCTACTTGGATTATGTTTTCATTTATTATCGATGAAAGAAGTTTTTTTTAGTTTCAAAAAGTTTTTAGTATGAAGAATTAAACTATTTGTTTTGTTTTTCAACCAAAGATGAGACTTCAGAGTTTTTTTTTAAAGGGCGTTTGTTAACGAATTATTAGTACAGTTTATGCAATATATTTTGAGACACATTTTCTTATTTAAATAAATTATAAAAGTTCACGCACGTGACACTCTAAGAGATTGAGGCATTACAAGAAAAGTATTATTCTATAGACAAGTGCATGGAAGAGTCCAATGTTGGGACATCAAAGAGTCCAATGATGGTAAAGAAATATTTTCCTAGGGTTGAAAGGAAAACTGATTTGTTAGATTTGATACATAGTGATTTATGAGAATTGAATGGAATAATTACTAGAGGTGGACATATGTATTTTATTACCTTTATTGATGATTGTTCTAGATTCACATATGTGTACTTGCTTAAGAATAAGGATGAGGTCTTTAGCTTATTTAAAATCTATAAAGTCGAAGTTGAAAATCAATTGGAAAAGAAAATAAAAGTGACTAGAAGTGAGAGGGGCGGTGAATACTTTTCTAATGAATTAAATGTGTTTTGTGAGATGCATGGTATAATACATGAATATACAACCCCATATACACCCCAACAAAATGGTATAGCGGAAAGAAAAAATAGATCATATGTTGAAATGATAAATGCTATGCTATTACATGCAAATTTGAGTTTTGCGTTAAGGGGAGAAGTCTTGCCTATCGCTTGTCATATTCTAAACCAGATTCCACTAAAGGAGAATCAAATTTCACCATATGAGATATGGAAAGAAAGGAAGCCCAACCTAGAGTATCTCAAAGTGTGAAGGTGCCTTGCTTATTGCAAGAGCATAGAGCCTAAAAGAACCAAGTTTGGTCAAATAACCATCAAGTGTGTGTTTGTAGGCTATGCCTCAAATAGCAAGGTCTATAGGCTATTAGACTTGGAGTCTAAAGTGATAATTGAATAAAGAGAAGTTGAGTATTTTAGAGTTTGTTGTATAGTGACAATAAGCCTCAAGAACCGATCTCATTAGAAGGAACTCAAGAGGAGTTACCGTCAAGGGTTGTAGAGCAACCGATATTGCCTAGAAGAAGACTTCTTCGCCAAAGGCTTAAAGAGAGTGGATCACAAAATGAAACCTCTCAAGTGGAGACTCTTTACCTAGTAGAGGGAAACCATAAATGAGTTACTTGGAAGTATCCTATAGTACTTCAAGTGGATGATGATCCTCAAACTTTCCAAGAAGCTATGTCATTATGGGTCTCTAACTTTTGGAAAGAGGCAATAAATGATGAGATTGATTCAATTATGTCTAACCACTCTTGGGAGATTGTTGATCTACCACAAGGATCAAAGCCATTAGGATGCAAGTGGGTATTTCAAAAGAAGTAAAACACTAATAGGATCGTCCAAGCCGATAAGGCAAGATTGGTGGCCAAAGGGTTTAGACAAAAGAAGGGCATATATTATTTTGATACCTATGCACTGGTAACAACGACAACATCAATAAGATTGTTATTTGTCTTATCATCAACACACAACCTATATGTTCATCAAATGGATGTCAAAACAACATTCATAAATGGTGACCTTGATGAGGAGGTGTACATGGAACAACTGGAAGGGTTTGTTCTAAGGGGAAATGAACATAAGGTGTGTAAGCTTGTTAAATCATTAGATTGTTTAAAACAAGCACAAAAACAATGTAATGGGAAGTTTAATGAGACCATTGTTTTGGATGGGTTTAAACACAATAATATGGACAAGTGATTATTCTAAGACTTGTGATGACTATGTCATCTTAATGTGTCTATATGTTGATGATATGTTGATATTAAGTAATGACATGAATTACATAATATAAATGAAGATGTTTCTATTTTCTAACATCAAAATGAAGGACCTTGGAGAGGTTAACACCATATTAGCTATCAAAGATAGAAGAAATGTGGATGCTTATTCCTTAGGTCAAGCTCATTATGTTGAGAAAATGCTTGACAAGTTTGGTCATCTTACTAACAAAGAGGCAAACACACCCTTTGATTCAATTCAAAAGCTTGAAAATAATGAAGGGAGAGCGGTGGCTCAACTATTGTATGCAAGTGCAATTGGGAATCTTATGTATGCCTCTCATTGTACTAGAGCGAACATTGCATTTGCGGTAAGTAAACTAAGTAGGTTTACTACCAATCCAAATATCTTACATTGGAAGGTCGTGGAAAGAGTATTTGGATACCATAAAAGGACCAAAGAGTTATGCCTCCAATATTCTAAGTTTCCTGATGCGTGTCGTATGCCGTACCAAATTTAGTTTTCCTTTATTTCTTAATTCTACTAATTACTTCAGTATAGTGGCAAACAAAGGTCGAACCCACAGAGACTATTAGCCAACTTATTACTCAAAATATAACATGAACTATAAAGAGAATTTTGTTTTTAAGATTTAATAACATAAAATAAAATAATAATCAAAGAAAAATAGATAATACTATTTTAGAAAATAATTAAGAATTATTCTCGACTTTCAACAATGACAAATAATATTTCTTATTCACAATTAAACTATTAACCTCGCAGATAGCACTTAACCATTCACTTATCCCAGTTTTCCTATTATAATCAATTAAAGCTAAGCAATCATTAATTAATCCTCTTTACTAAGCATTAAACTCATTAATCATGCGATCTATTTAATCCAGAAAAAGCATTACTGTAAATGGAAACAAGTTAATCTATGCAACAAATTCATTAAGCATGTAATTTATTTAACCTAGGTTCTATTCGTCATCACAATTAATAAACTCGTCACAATTCTTAATTGCAATTTATCACTCTACTTAGAATACTATTAGGTGAATAGCAATCCCATGATGATAATAGAATAATGCAAAACCCTAGTTAGTGACCATCTAAACAAGATTTTACAAGATTCATAACATTCAATTAGAATAAAAGCAATTTAATATAAAGTAATAGAAGAAATAAAATTCATCAATGCATTCAAGATCTCATGTCTAGGGTTTTGAAATATCCATTAACCTAAAAGAAAACTACTTCATAATCTCAAACATGATCATAAACATAAACATGAATAGAAAATAAAGAATTTTTAGAGAAGAAAGAAAAACTAGATTGAAGATTGTAGATAATGATGTTTTTTATTCTCCTTTGGCGCTCTAAACTCCAACATTCATAATGCAATGTTATTATAAAAGTTAACCCTAACCCTTTTTGATGGTCGCGACTCTGACTGTGTAATGCCCCAACTAATTCTAGACCTCGGACCATTAAAAATGACTAAACATAACTACCATTTTGGAATACATATATACATAAAATATTAAAACTTTATTAAATATCCAAAATACGGTACGGAATACAAAATATGGTATGAGATCCCATTGTCATTTATATAAAAACATAAACATAAACATAATCTTTAATTAATTGTTAAAAAAAACTAAGTGCGGAAATACATAAGAACATAAATGAAAAGACTTGAAATAACTTCATCCTCAATCTTCCAGCAGTCCATCCCCAATACACATGCCAAGCTGCCACGAATCCATCCCACCTTCCAAGTTTATTTTCTTGCACCATATAAAATAAAAGGAATGAGCCTAATGCCCAGCAAGGAAAATCTACTAAAAACATATATATCATAAATCATAAGACTATATCATGAAACATATACTATAAAACATATGACGTAAAAACGTATATCATATAGGACTACAATATTAATTACCATTAACTCATTACCATAGCATGTGATAAAACCATCTAGGCCCTCAGTCTACTAATCGAGGTAGGTTAGATCACAAAATAGTATATGATAACCCATCTAGGTCCTCAGTCTACTAATCGAGGTAGGGTATATCATAACTCTAAACCACGATAATGATAAAAATCTTGAGGTTTGCTATCTAAGTAACTATAAGCCCCAAGCGACTAAAAACATATTCATACATATATACATAGCACATAACATATCATAGCATATAAACATATCATAACACATATAATCTAACCTATTTTCCTTACCAAAAACCGGGATATTCGAGACAAGAACGGGATTGGAAACTCCTAAAATCAACAGCAAGAATCACGAGTTTCTAAAGAAATGGAGATGACAAAG